>NC_135305.1:217580203-217912703 GCF_048772815.1 Callospermophilus lateralis | reverse complement strand
TGCAAAGTGATAGAAAGGACATCATTGTTTAATTCAGTAGTATATTAGTATGACAATCATTTCAAACCAGTCTCCCTGTCACTTAAATAATAGTGTCTGGATAATATGTTGTCAGGACATGGTTGGTTGATTTCCAGTGCAAAATCTGTGTCCAAATTTACTCTTAATGACCTACACTTAGGTACCTACAAGAACAGTCACTATCACCTACATCTTCTCAATCCAATGGAAATGCAATTGCACCCTAACTAGGAATATTCTTCCTTGATGACTCCTGAAGAAGTTTGGTCTTGTGCAGGGAATACTCTTTACTGTGGCTCTGACAGAAGAGCCAGTGCCCTGGGCTGGAGTCAGGCAGGCAACATTTCAGACCCACATCCCACTTGCCAGTGAATGCACAGTGTGTGAATCTCTTCTCCTCTCCCTGCTCACTGCTTAATGGAAACACAGAAAATAACACCATCTTCACAATATGTGCAGCATTGAAGCAACATTGGGAACTCAATGAATATTTGGAAATTGTTATTTTAGTAAAAAAAACACATAATTACATAAGTATTAATATTATGGAAGAAAGCCATGGTCAAGGGCACTGGAGGCCGGAATGAAGTGAGACCCTGACGAAGGTCTCAGTGGAAGGCTGCAGTGTTAGATGCCCCTTCAGCCTCTGCCTTGTTGCTTTTCTTCAAATCCTTGAAAATCTCTGCCATGATTTCTGAATACTTGCCTACTGTGGATGAAACTAAATAAAAGTAAATTGTCCCTATGACCAAAACATGGACACAAAGGACACTGTTTGAACCTATCTATTCCCATGGACACTGATGGAAGGAATGAAAGGACAGTCAAGAGGCCACAGTCTGTTCATCCAAATTCATTTTGGTCAATATATGGAAAAGGGTGGGGTGGTTCAATTCTCAACAGACTTGCTCAAGACGTTGCCCTGTGCCAAGCAGAAAACAGGCTCCGGGGTGTAAGAAATAGAAGAAAGGAAGCCGTTCCTCCCAGATGCACAGCACATGCATCTGTGAGGGCAAACAAAGTGTCCCATCCAGAAACAGAAAAACGGTCACTTCAGGTCACTGGATATATTAGTTGAGTGGAATGAAGATTAACCTATCAGAACTAACAGTACCAATAATATCCAGATTTATTATGCCCTCATTTTATTCCCATATCCCATATTATTCACATAAAAGAACCAAGTATCCATTTATCTATTTATCCTTACTCACTGTAGGTGCATCAATGGGAAATGAATTCAGGTGACAGGGCTGAGTCTAGACACCAGTGAAACCAGTGATTTACAGACACAGTGACTGGACTGACAGAGTCTGAAAAGGATTGATTTAATTATTTTATTCTTTCCCACCTGACTGTGTTCAGTATGGGCCCAGACATTTTCTCTGTTAGTAAATATGAGGTACATTTTTAAAATATTTGCAGTATTTGGGGGGAAATGAAATCAAACCTGACTTTAGTTTTGCTTTGGGATTGAGAGGGCTGTTTTCAAGCATGGAGGAGCATGAAGGGAGATCCACAGAGGTTCTGGAGGGGCCCAAGATTGTGATCTGATCTGAATGACCATCAGCCTCCCCTACTGTGACCTCTCCTGTGACATGTGGATGTCCTTCCATTGTGCATGCACCAGGAACCCCACTGCTCTCCCCTGTGATCCCCAGGAATCTAAAGAGGAAGAGCACCATGGGCAAGGCTCTTTTTCTGCAGTGTCAGGGAAGAGGAGTGGCTGGTTGGCCTGCTGATGGGACAGCCTTCCAGGATTCTCCTGTGATGCCCTGTGTCCATGGCCAGACAGCCCAGTGCAAACATGGCTGCACTTTTCCCCACCTAACAAAGGAGTACAAGTTACAAAAGTATAACACACGGCTTCATTTTCTATAAAATAATAATAATGTGGACACATATAATTAAAGTAGGTTGGTGTTTATGAAAAGGAAAAAAAAAAGGTAGTTGGTTAGCACCTGAGCCTGGGAAGTCCTGCACCTCAGTGCATGGTGCTCTGGCTTCTGTCATCCTCATCATCATCTTATCACCACCATCAAAGTCCTTTCTTAGAGGTTAAGAAACACTTTTGAAGGACCCATTTGTGCTGTTGTGGGGGAGATTTCTGTGTGAATCAGAACCAGTGTGGGTGGACAGCACAGATTGAATAAGATTTCTCATCTCCCCACCTGAAACAAAATCTTGAACCCCACAACCCCAAGGTTGAAGCTGCACGCTGGTGTCCTCCCACCTGGCTACTCTGTGGTGTTTGTCCCTGTGCTGAGGTAACACTACTTCCCCAGTCCTTCCCACATCCAAGGCCCCCTCTGTACTTACTGGGTCATGTTGCTTCCCTGCAGGGTCATCACCAAGAAGTGCAGATCCTAAGACCCTACCAAGTGTGGAGCCCAGGGAAGGAGCAACTGTGTCCACAGGAAGAGATCATGTGCTCAGGAGCTTCCTAATGCAGAAAATCCCAGGAGGAGACACAGCCGTGCAGCTCACTGGACAAGAACCATCCACTAAAGGGCAGCAGGCACAGACTAATTGTGCACTAATGTAGGACCTTGGAAGATCAATACACAGAGCTTGTAATTAGACTAATTGGTCCATGAAATCCCCATCTCTAAAGATTCCCCGTCATTAATGAGGAACACAAATGAAATTGAATGTCCACATAAGTTTCTGGCCCTAACTCTAATTAGGAAAAAGTTTACATATTCTATTTATTTTCTTTCATTTCTGTGTTCCTTAAAGAGACATCTGTGATCAATGTTCATTTTATTGGGATAAAATATCAATGCAAACAATTACCACTCTGATGCCCTTAATGTATGCCATGTATGCAGTACTCCATGCACTTGTACCCACAGGGATATAAACAGGAAAAGAAAAGCTCAAATTATCTATTTACTGATGGCATGTTTCCTATAATTAGAAGACCCAAAAACTCAAATAGAAAGTTTCTAGAGCTCATAAATGAATTCAGCATGGTAACATGATACAAGAACAACTCTTATTAATCAATCACATTTCTATATTTCGATGACTAATCTTCTGAGAAAGAAATTGAAAAACTATCCTATTCACAATAGCCTCAAAACAATAAATTACTTGCAAATCAGTCAATTCAAAAGAATTGAAGGACCTTTGCAATGAAAACTATAGAACACTATATTAATTTATTTTTTTTATTAGGGATTGAACACAGGGGCCCTTACCCACTGAGCAACATCCCAGCTCATTTGGTATTTTATTTAGAGACAGGATCTTACTGAGTTGCTTAAGGCCTCGCTAAATTGCTGAGACTGTCTTTGAACTCTCAATCCTCCTGCCTCAGCCTCCTGAGCCTCTGGGATTACAGGCATGCACCACAGTATCCAGCAACTTTTTAATTTCATTTTTAAAACTCATTGGCTTTGTCACTTTTAATATGCGGTATGTAAATAAAAAGAAGTTACAAATTTTACCATTGTCAAGTGCATAGTGTAGTGGCATTTGTTGTTATTTGTTTTCTTGTGAAACTAACTACAATCCATCTCCAAAATTTTTCATCTTAATGCAGTTAAATCTTGATCCCTAACATAGGCTGAAACCATTATACTATAAGACATGGTAAGAAATTAAAACTATTTATGTTATTAAAAGGCACATTAACAGGGCCAACCTTTTAGCTTTGCTGAATTTTCCAAGATATTGCAACTGAACAGCACAGTTGCTAAGATTGAAAAATTCGGCTGTGGAGTCTCCTAAATGCATTTTTAATATCCCTGTTCCTCAGGCTGTAGATGAAGGGGTTCAGCATGGGGCTGACCACAGTATACATCACTGAGGCCACTGCACCCTTTCTGGGAGAATGTGATAAAGCTGAACTCAAGTACACTCCAACAACTGTTCCATAAAATAAGCAAACAACTGCCAGGTGAGACCCACAGGTGGAGAAATCTTTGTACTTCCCACCAGAGGATGGGATCCTCAGAATGGAGGCAATTATCTTATAGTAAGAGAAAAAGATCCCTGAGATAGGGAAAAGGCCATATATGGCAGCAAGAAAATACTTGACAATGTTATCAGAGTAGTTGTCAGAACAGGAAAGATTCAGAAGTTGAGAAGGATCACAGAAGAAACTGGAAATTTTCACATCCTTGAAGCTGGTAATTTGTAAGATCATCAAATTGTGCAGCTGAGAGTCCAAAAGACTCAGCCAAAATGACACCAAAGTTAAGAAGCCACAGAGACGAGGGTTATAATGACTGTATAATGCAGGGGGTGACAGATGGCCACAAACCGGTCATAGGCCAACACAGTCACAAGCATGTCATCCATACAGACAAAAATGCCAAAAAGAGACATTTGTGTCAGGCAGCCCTCGTAGAAAATGACTCTATTATGAGTTTGGATGTTCAAGAGCATCTTTGGGACTGTGGTCGAGATGAAACTGATGTCCACAAAAGACAGGTTGGAGAGGAAAAAGTACATGGGGGTGTGGAGGTGGGAGTCAGAGCTGATGGCCAGGATGATGAGCAGGTTCCCAAGCACCGAGACCAGGTACATAGACAGGAACAATCCAAACAGGGTGGGCTGCCGGTCTGGGTCCTCTGAAAGGCTCATGAGTTGGAATTCTGAGACACATGTTAGATTTTGTGCTACTATATTGCTTGAACAGCTTTTTAAACAATCAAAAAATGTGAGAATAAAGAAACATGTACCAAACTCCCCTCCATCTGTATATATTTGAATGGAAGTATTCACAAGATTATTCACACTTGAATACTGTGCACCAATAATGATTCTCAGGAGTGTAACACACAGTCTTTGTACACTCTTCCTTCACTTTCTGCATTATACCCCTCTTCCATATCTGCTTGAGAGACATTGATCTGAACAATGTTAGAAATCTAGGAGCAGTGGAAAAACAAGTTCATGATCACAACAAAATATTGCATACTCTTTTATGAAAACAATCAAGAATAAGTAATGGCCTTCGTTATTAAGAAAACACTATTAATGAAACTATTTATTAATAAAAGGAAATTCAGAAGCAGTTTGATATGCCTTGCTTGGTTCTATCACCTTCGGATAAATTCATTAAAATGATATATTCATTTAAATTTATTTAAAATACTGTGTACCAGGTACTTTAATTTCTCTGACAACTACATCATGGGTGAGAAATCATAATTAGAAAATATAATGGGCAATTATCTTCAAGAAATCTCATTATTCTTTTGAATTTTTATTCCCCTCCCCTTAAGTTTGTTCTTGAAAATTTATATAAATTAATAAATATCCTTCCCTTTTATGAACTTTAAATTTTGGTAAATATTGTTAAGTGCACACAATCAATGGTATCACCACAAATGCAGCATTTATATACACTGTACCTGTCAATAGTTCTAAAATCTTAAGCCCTAAGAAAAACCTTTGAATAGATTACATTTTGATACTTACATTCAAATTTAAGCATATTTTATTTCTCTTTGGTATAAATTTGAAATTTCTATAAATTTTGATATTATGTATCAACCCATAGAATATTAGTAAAATACCTACTATACAAAACAATTCTTCATTCTTTTTTTTAAAATCTTCATTCTATTCTCCAGTTGTATGAAAATTCTTACTTCAGCTTTGTGAAGGAAAGAGGTGGTTCGTATATGTCAGGTTTCACTATTGAATTGGACAATAGAAAACAGAAAAGAACAACCAGTAACATAATTATTTCTGGAAACTTCCTCATCTGTTAAACAGTAATAATAATTACTGACTTGGTGGAGTTGCTGTAAGACTTTTTTAAATTTGAGATTGAGAGTCGGGTGTGCTGGTACCTGCCTGTATTCTTAGTGATTGAGGAGGATCAGTCATGAGGATCACAAGTTCAAACCCAGCCTCAGCAACTTAGGCCCTAAGCAATTCAGTGAGACCCTGTCTCTAATGAAATATATAAAAGGGCTGGGGATGTGGCTTAGTAGTTAAGCACCCTTGGGTTCAATAACCAGTATGTCCCCCCAAAAAATTTTTTTGAGATTGAGATTTTGAGGATCCCTCTCTAGGTCCCTCTCCTATGCTCAGAAGGCCCACTTGCTCTGTTGTGCAGCTACTAGAAGATCTAGAGGGAGAACAATGGGCGGCCTGTAGCCAGAAAATGAACATAAGTGAAATTTTATACCTGGATTAGAGGAAGAATGGAGAATATTACCCAGTTCTTGTTTTTCCTAAAGCTGATTATTATGAGGTTTGCTCTGAAGTAATTGTAGTTAATGGGGTTTAATTCTTCTATCAAATTGGAAACAGCAAGAACTCACATTGAGTGAAAGTATGGATACCTGGATATTTTCCCAATCCAGGGATCTTCAGAAAAAGAAGTTTACTAAATAATCCCTTCCATAAAAGTAGAAGCAATAATCAGCCCAGCAGATGGGTAGACATACAAGCAGTATGAAAGAACCATCAAAGAAAACACCCCAAACAACCCAAAACATGTCAAGACCTGTTCCCACTGACAACACAGTGGAGGAAATGTTAGAGAATAAAAATTTAGAAAGTTCACTTTTAAAATGTTCAATAAGATAAAGGAAGATGTAGGAATTAACTTAGACAATACAAAAACTGAATGATCATTCCAATAAAGAAATAGAGATTCTGAAACAGAATGAAACAGAAATTGTGGAAATGACTCAATAAATCAAACAAAGAGTTCAATAGAAAGCATCACCAATAGAGTAGACCACTTTAAAGACATCCTCAGGCTTTGAATACATTATAAAATCTTGAAAATAAACTCAACAATAAAAAAGTGTTAAGATATTATGACCAGAATATTCAAGAAATCTGGGATGACATTATGACAAAAATATCTAAGAATTATTGGTGTGGATGAAGGCTCCAAAATACAAAATAAAGAAATATACTGTCTTATTAATGAAATAATATTAGAAACTTTTCCAGCCTTAGGAATGAGACACAAATCCAAATACAAGATGCAAATGGAACCCCACAAAGTAAAGACCAAAGAATATCATAAAAAACACATTATGATGAAAATGCCTAATATATATACAAGAAAGATAGAATTTTAAAGGCCTCAAGAAAAAAATGGTTCATCACCTTTAGAGATAAGCCAATTCAGAAATCAAATGATTTCTCAGCCAAGACCCTAAAAGCCAAGAGGCCTTGAAAAAGTATTTATAACATCTGAAAGAAAATGGGCACCAACCAAGGTTACTATATCCAGCAAAACTGGATAAAAATCTGGAGTTGAAGCTGAAGGGTAAAACTTCCATGATAAGGAGAAGCTAAAAGAATTTATAGCCACTAAGCCAGCACTATAAAGCATACTCAATAAAATATATTTCATGCCAAATAAAAGAAAAATAAAATGAAGACAAGTATATGGATGAATCACACTAAAAGAATAATCAACTTAAGGAGAATCAAGTCTGAGTTAAGAATTAGATATAAGCCAAAATGGCAAGAATTAAAAATCATCTCTCATATAATGTTGATATAAATGCACTAAACTGTCCAATCAAAAGACAGAGATTGGTAGATTGTATTAAAATAAGACCATAAGAAACTTGACTTATAAACTTGCTTTACAGGAAAAGAGATCCAAAGAACCAAGGTGCAAGGATGAAAACAGATCTATCATGTAAATGGAAACAGAGGGCAAGCAGGAGTCACTCTCCTATCAAAGTAGACTTCAAACAAATTAACTGGAATAGAAGAAAAATGTCTCTTCACAGTGACAAAGGGACTCATCCAACAACAACACATGAACATAAATCCTCATGCTGGGTACACACATGCATAAAACAAACTTTCTCAAAATGAAGAATTAAACAGGTCTCAGTGCTATAATGGGTGATTTCAATATCCCTCTCTCACTGTCAGATAAGTCATCCACACATAAGTAAAGACTGATCAGAACTGAATATTATTACTAATCAAATGGACTTCAGAGACAGCTACAGAATATTTCATCCATCAAAACCTGAATTCGTATTCTTCTCAGTGGCACATGAAACATTTTCTAAAACACTGGATTTTAGGGAACAAAGAAATCTTAGTAATTATAAAAAGAGGATACACTTTCTTGAATTTTATCATATCATAATGGAATTGAGTTAGAAATCAATGATAATATAAAATGAAAAATCCATTTTAACACCAGGAGATTAAATAACACAGTTTTTAACTTCAAATGGACCATAAAAGAAATTAGAGGAGAAATAAAATAATTCTTAGAAAGAAATGAGAATAGAGATACAATATATGAAAATCTCTGGGACAGGATGAAGATAATTCTAAGAGGAAAGTTGATAGCACTGAGTTCCTTCATTTAAAAAAATAGAAAAGTATCAAACAAATAATCTAACATTATGACTCAAGGCCCTAGAAAAAGAACAAACTAATTCCAAAATCAGTAAAAGATAGGAAATAAATAAAATCAGAATTGAAATTAATAAAAATGAGAATTAAAAAATATAAAGGATCAGTGCAACTGAGTTGTTTCTTTGAAAAGATAAAGAAAATTAATAAACTTTTAACCAACTAACTGAAATAAAGAGAGAGAAGGCTCAAATCAACAAAATTAGAGTGAAAAAAAAGAAAATATCATCAAAGACACTTTTGAAATCTAGAGGGCCATTAGAAACAATTTGGAAATTTATGCTCCAGTAACATGGAAAATCATAAGACATTGACAAAATTTTTAGACACATATGACCAAAACAAAAATAGGAGGATATATGAAACTTAAATAAACCATTATCAAGCTGATAATTTTAACCAACAATTAAAAGACTTCCAACAAAGAAAAGAGCAAGAACAGAGGTATATTAATCCAAGTTCTACCAGACCTTTAAAGAAGAAATAATGCCAGTCCTCCTCTAATTATTCATGATATAGAAAAAGAAGGAACACTTTTAAATTATTCTATAAAGCCAGTATCACCCCTATACCAAAACCAGATAGTCATATCATGGAAAGAAAACCTAAGATCAATAAACTATGAGGGACATAGATGCAAAAATTCTTAACAAAATCTTGATTCAAAAAATGGTAAGAAGATAGTATAGCATGATTAAGTGGTTTTCATTCCAGGGATCCAATGTTTCTTCAACAAATGCAAATCAATAAATGCAATACACCACATACATGGAGTTAAGGACAAGAATATGTCATTATCTCAATAAGGTGAAGAAAAGCATTTGACAAAGTCCAGTACTTTTTATGTGAAAAACACTGGAGAAACTCTCATACGTGGAAGTTAGATCAAAATAAGGGGGGAAAGGGTTGGAATCTCATGAAAACAGAGATCAATACAGTATAGAAGGAAATTGAGGGTCAGAGAAGGGAGGAGGGATGGGAAAAGGGAGGAAAGGTGGAATGATATTGACCAGATTAGCATATGAACATATGTGAATATTCCACAGTGAATTTCCCCTTTGTGTATATCTATAAAATACTAATATTAAATAGTGTAAGTTAGTAGAAGAAAGACCAATAGAGGAAACGAAAAAGGAAGAGGGAGAAAGAAAGGGGGAAAGTGAAGTGCTAGGGACTGAATCAGAGCAGATTATATTCCATGCTTGTGTAATTATGTCAAAATGAACCCAGTACAGTGTATAACTGCAATTCACTAATAAAAACTAAATATAGGGGATTGTATGAAACAGAAAATCACCTGTAGGATACCATAGTGGTTACTAGTGCAGATAGTGGTCACCAATGAATGCAAAACCGTGGGTGAAACATAAGAGAATATTAGATTGCCTGGCTTAATGTAAATCCTTTTGAATATACTGTATTACATTTTTTTCAAAACCTGTGATTATTCAGTGAGAAATTTACAACACTGTATTGTAAGGTTTATAATCTGTGGATACAAAATGTACAACAGCTGTACAAAGATAGAAGAAAATAAAGTCTTATAATGTTTTCTATTTTGTAGTCATTAAAGTCATACAATATTAACTCTGTATGTTAAGATGCATATTGAAATTTTCAGAGAAACTAGCAAACATGAAAACCTCTGTCATTAGTATGTAAATACTAGTAAGAAATTAAAATAAGTAGAATAGGTATTTACATATGTCCACAGGCCCTGTAGTCCTATTGGTCCAAAATAAGAAATAATCAAAATGTTTTTGAAAACACATTGTCCTGAATCCATATAATGCAATATTTCTCAGCAAAACAAAGGAAAATGCACACCCTTCTTGAATCTCAAAAATTTTGTGTGTGGAGACAGCTGATCTAATACCATGTATATTGTATGATTTCAGGCAAAATGAACCTAAGGTTAAAAATTCTCAAAAGTAACTTCATCTGGGGGAAGAAAAAGTTGCTGGGAAAGGATACAGATAATTTTCTTGTGATATTGCCAATGTTCTAAGCTTAAAAGCAGTAAGGTTTTATGGGTGGGTGGGTGTGTGAAAACTCTAGTTAAGATTTATGACATTTAATATATGTACATCTGAACTCACCAAAAATGGAATAAGTGGGATTGAGTTGGGACAGATGAGAAGCACAAAAGAAATTAAATATAATTAGCAAATGTTCCATCTGAGTAATGAGTTACTATTCAGTTCATTTTACATATACTTAAAAAGTTATGTAATAAAATGCTTATATAAAAAATGTTCAAATTGCATTTCTAGTAGTTTTGTCTCATTATTACATCCACCTGTTGTCAGACCAACACCAAAGTAGTCAGAATGTGTACATGTGAAGTGTGGAGTGGTTCTTTCCTACACCAGAATTGAAACCCACTGTCTAATGATATCCAGGCTCCATGAATACTAGCTATTAATATAGTCAATAATAGGCACTTCCTATTTTTAATTATGTGAATTGGATAATACTTGTCTCAGGACTAACATTAGATAGAGATCTTAACAATTACCTAAGAAATTTTAGTTCTTAGTATCTCTGCATAATTCCATTCTCCTGCAAACCTGTTTCCCAAGAGAGGTGCAATTTTCTGTTGGAGTTTCTTCATTAGTATTTATTAATGTATCCATTAACACTTGTCCCCCCCAAAAAAATACTTACCTGAGTACTTAAATCTCATCTAAGCAGTCTGCAACATAATTCTTACTGACCCTGAAATGAGTCCCTGTGAAGTATATTTTTCTACCTCATTCAGTCTGGATCTGATGCAAAGCATTAACCAGTAAGTTATTAGTATAGCAATCATTTCAAACTTCCTGTGCCTTTCTTCACATCACACAAATAAAAGTCTCTGTATAATAGGTTAGCAGAGGATAATTGATTTCCAACTAAAATGCATGTCCAGTCTTGCTATTAATGACCAACATGCATGGCCCTATAAAAAGAAGTCATTAACACCTGCATTCACTTAATCATGACTTTGGTTACCAAAAGACAGTGGCACCCTAACTAGTCATACTCTCTCCATGATAACTCACAAAGAAGTTTGGTCTTGTGTAGGGAATAATATTTCTATTTTGTTCCAGAAAAAAAGACAGTAGCCTGGGTTGGAGCCAGAAAGCAGCGTTTTGATCCTGCATTACTAACCTGACAGTGTGTGCAGGTGTGTGGGAATCTCTCTACTTATCCCTGCTCACATCGCTTTGTGGAGCAATAGGCACATCTCTACAACTTGTAGGGCACCTACGGGAAGTATGGACCTTAATAAACTTTGATCCTTGTGGTTTTAGTAAAATATTCCATGATCAGGGAAATACAAATGCTGGAGGAAAGAAATTGTCAAGGGCCCAGAGCCCGGGAATGATGTGAAATTCAGAAGTGTGTCCCAGTTGAAGGCAGAAGCCTGAAGTAACCCCTTCAAGTTCCTGCCTCTGTTCCTTTTCTCAAGCCCATGAAAGTCTCTGCCATGATCTTTTAAAAATTGACTATTTCAGGTGATATTCATAAATATAATAAAGGGCTCTATCACCATGACACTATGTCAACTTGCCTTTATTTCTATGGGACATTCCTAAAAGGGATGAAACTGCAGACAGAAACTCCAAGTGTGTTGAATCAAACTGATTTGGGCCAGTTTTAGGAAAGAATGGTGGGTCACTTCTGTATTCAAGAGACATGTTTTTGATTCCTCCCCTGTGCCAAGAAAACAAGTCTATGTGAAATCCAAAATGAAAGAGGGATGTAGCCTTCCCAAATACACAGCATATGCATCTATAGGGTCGTACAGAAAACATCCCCTACAGAAGTAGGAAAATGGTAACTTCAGATCACTTCATGCATTAGCTGAGTGGCCTGAGGATTAAGTTTGTCATTGGTAATAACAATAATAATAATATCTAAGTTTTATGTTGCCTTAGCCTCATAGATGTCACATATTAATCACATACAGAGAAACTATTATCCATTTAATCCTGACTCGCTACAGTTTTATCAAATAGAAATAAACTCAGATGAAAATGCTGAGTCTCAGAGACACAAACAATCCTCCCTACCTCTCAGAGATAATGAGTCTAGCAGCAAGATTCAAAATTGAAATGTGTGACTCTGAATTTGATCCAGTAAATATTTTTATCTTTTACCAGAAAACAGAATGTTTCCAGCAGATGTCTCAATAAGGCTCAGCCACATTTTTAAAGTCTTTCCAGCATCATGAGTAGACAAGAAATCAGACCTAATCTTATGTTTGCTTTGAGACTGAGAGGGTATTTTCAACCATAAGGGACCATGTGGTGAGCTCAAGATGGTTCTGGAGGGGGCCCAATAGTGTGATCTGTGCTGAATGATCATCAGCCTCCCCTACTGTGACCTCTCCTGTGACCTGTGACTATTCTTGCATTGTGCATGCAGCAGGCACTCCCACTGATCTGCCCTGTGATCCCCAGGAATCCCACGAGGAAGAGCATCGTGGGCAAGGCTCTCTTTCTGCAGTGACAGGGAAGAGGAATGGCTGGTGGGCTTGCTGATGGGATGGTCTGCTAGGATTCTCCTGTGATGCCCTGTGTCCATGGTCAGACAGCCCAGTACAAACAAGACTGCATTCTTTCCCACCTAACAAAGGAGTACAAGTTACATTTTCAAGTCACTTTTTCAATTTTTATGAAATAATAATAAAGTGGACATGCATAACTCAAATCCAATAGTGCTTAAGAAATGAAACAATAATGTAGAACACATTGCTCAGCACCTGCATCTAGGAAGCCCCTTATACCAGTTCATGAGGCTAAGGCTACTCTCATTTCCCTCATCCTGTTCATACCATCACGGTTCTTCATAGAGCTTAGGAAACACTTCAGAAAGACCCATTTGTGCTGTTTTGAGTGAGATTTTTATAGGAAATAGAACTAGTGGAGGGACAGCAAATTTTTAATCACCTTAAACAGAAATGTAAACTTCACAGACCCCATAGCTGAAACTTTGCATATTGGTATCCTCTCATCTGGACCCCCAAACAGTGATGTTTGTCCTCGTGATGAGGAACACTACCTCCAACAGCACTTTCCACATCCACTGGCTCCCTCTGCACTTACTGGGTCACACTGCTTCTCTGCTGGGTCAAGACCAAGAAATGCACATCCCAAGACCCACCCATAACGGGTGCCCAGTAAAGGCTCCGACTATATCCACAGCATTCATATGAATACAGTGTCAGCAGCTTCTGATAGGAACAACCACAGGCAGAAACAGATCTATGCAGTCCACTGGACAGGAACCATCAGTGAAAAGACTGGAGGCACAGGCTGATGACTTGCTGTTAAAGGACCATGGAAGCTCAATGCACACAGCTCCTAATTAGTCAAATAGGTCCACGATACCTCATCTCTAAGGACCTCTGAATATTCATGGAGGAAGCAAAGCAAAATAATGTCCACAAACTTCTTGGATCCTGACTCTAATTAGGGGGAAGCTTGTGTGTGCTACTTGCTTCTTTCACTTTTTTAAAAAAGACATATCTTCTTCAAATGTCCATTTTCATTGGAGGAAGATGTAAATAAAAACTATAACATTGTGACCATACCAAATGCAAACTTCACTCACATTAATGACATTCACTTGTTCTGCAGAAATCACCATCAATCGTGTCCAGAAATTTTTGATTTTCCAAAACTGAAACTTCTACCCTTGTCTAAACTCTCCATTAGTCCCACAATACAGTCCAGACAACCACCATTCCTCTGTGAAACATAAAGAGGAAACAGTCATCCACCCCTTAAATATCTAATAAGGAAGAAAGAACTGGGTTTTTTTTTGTTTTGTTTTTTATCATTTATACCGACCAGTTACAGTCAGTGCTTCACTGTTTGTCTGATCATAAATCATCTCATTTATAGCACCAAGGATGCCCTGGAACCCAATTTTTCATAATATACTATGATATCTACAATGTTAACTACCAAAAACAGCAGGAATGGTGGGGTCAGCAATTGCTAATCAAAATCAATGAGTAGCCATGAACTAGATCTGGCATTAAAGCAAACAGCAGGTGTCAACTATGTCATCTGCAGCAGTAATACTGGCACGTGGATGGATCTAGTCTGTGAAGGACACACTTCTAGAATAAATGCTTTAACCATAACATGGCACTTAATTCCAGGAATGCTGTGATCAAAAGATCTGATGAGAACAACTTAAATGAGGAAAAGTTCATTTGGCCCATGGTTTCAGGTTTAGTGCAATCCATAACTCTAGGCCCAAGGTGAGGCAGAACACCATGGAAGGAAGGCATGAAGGAGGGAAACAGCTCAAAACATGGTAAACGGGAAGCAGAGAGAAATAGAGTGCTCCACTCACCAGGAGCAAAATAGAAAAGACATGCCCTTAGTGACCTGTCTCCTCCAGCCACTCTCTACCCGCCTTTTGTTACCACCCAGTTAATCCTGGTCAGTGGACTAATACACTGACTAGGTTACAGCTCCTGTGATCTAATCATTCGCTGTGAACCTCCTTGTGTTGCCTCACACCCAAACCATAACAATCTACTGTGAAATGCAATTGTCAAAGCACACTGCAGCGTGGGAATGATGGGAGACTCTACAGTGTGTCTCTAAGGTTTTACTTTCTCTTCCCACCACTTTACTTTTCCTGCACTCATGAAAGTCTCTACCACTGTTTTTGAATGTTGAAGATAGTGTTAAGGGCTGGGGATACAGCTCAGTTGGTAGAGTGCTCACCTCGCATGCACAAGGCCCTGGGTTCAATCCCCAGCACCAAAAAAAAAAAAAAAAAAAAATGCTGTTAAGTGGAAGAATAGGGCTCTTGTGTCCATGACACAGACACAAAAGAGAGCTATTCCATCTCATCTAGGACACATTCCTAAGAATGATGTAAGTACAGAAAGGAAAGAATCCAGTGTCCTGAAGCCGTACTGATTATGCCCAGGATCTGTGAGCAGAGAAAAGGTCTAGTCAAGGGTAAACACAACTTTTTTTTTTTTAATCTCCTCTCTGCCAAAAATGGTATAGGCTTTGGGGAACCAGAGATTAAAAGATTTAGTCATTCCTATCTGAATACACAGCACATACCTACAGAAGGATGACATTAAAATGCAACAGTAAAAAAATAGGAAAAAAGTAACGGAAGATCAGGACATGTTTTAATTTAAGGGTATGGACAATGATCTTGCCATATGAATAATGACTATCCAATGTGTATTTGTCCCTATTTTACACATTCAATGCATGGAAATAGGGAACAAACCTTTTCTGTTTAATTTGTATTCAATGCAACTGCATAAAATAGAATTCACCTCATATGACAATCCTGATTCTCAGTGACACTAACAATCATTTCTATGTTCAGGAAATAATAAGTGGAGCAAACAGCAGTGAAATTAAATTGTGAATCTCTTGTGTTTCCTAATATTAGCAACATTCTAAGCAGAGCACCAGAGGCCTCAACTGCAGGCACATCTCAGGTACAGTCCGACCACTCTCCAGTTTCTTGAATCATAATAAAATCAAGGCGTGACTCTGGGTCTCCTTTTCACATTGAGTGGGCTCATTGTAAGAATGCAGAGGATGTGGGCAGCTCCAAGGATACCCTGTGGGTATACCCTGTGTGTCCAGCTATTGTTGCCTAGTTTTTCTTTGATTTTTTTCCTCTTCTCGGAGCCATTCTTCCTTAATTGGTGCAGCAGATGCCAGGCATTGTGGTGTCCTGTGATCTACCGGATATTCCAGGACTACAGTTCACAGGGAAGAAGGGACCCATCCTAGACTGAGAGGAAAGTGAAAGCACAGGTTGGTTGTGAAGGGGACAACCTGCCCATGTGCCCCGCGTCTCAAATCCATAGTGCAATTCTAACATGGCTATAGTTATTCAACCTAAAAACCTAGGTTGAGTTACACAAAAACCTGAGCCCCATTTTTGTAAAATAAAAATAAAGTGCAATGTAGACCTTAGGGAAAACTTTGCAGATGAAGTCAAATAATCTGTGTGGAACCCTGGTCAGCACCTGGCACTCAGAAATCTCCCATTAGCAATTCATGATGTTATTTATTGTTGCTCTCCTCATCCTCATCACCTTCATACACCCTTTGTAATGCTTAGGACAAGGGTAACTAGGGTGTATTTACTCCCTTTGTGGAGAAAACTCTATGAGAAATGGAGTCATTGTGGCAGAAAAAGAAAATCTTTGCATGAGATTTTGGTTACCATCACCACTAACAGTCCCCCTGTGGCTACCCAAATATCATGTTCGTCCTGAGGAAAAAAAGGAGGCAATGAATAGGACATTCCCTCTTCCAGTCTTTACCTCCCAGAGAAGTTACTGCTTGCACTGTGTATCTGGTAGGTCATTACCCAGGAGAGCAGCCCCAACACACCTCCCTCGCAGGACTAACCTGGCCCCATTCAAGATGAATGTCCATGCAGTTTTGATAGCAGGTTACTGGTGCAAACAATCATGGAAGAAAGAGACACAGGTATGGAGCCCACTAAACTAGGAACCATTAAGCAGAAGGGTTAGAAGCAGAGGCTGAATGTGACCCTGAAGGCTCATGTCTCAGAGCTCATATTTAGTCATATTTGTCCAGGTAAAAACAAAACCTAAGAACTTCATATTAATGATGGAAGAAGGGGAGGAAAATAAATGTCAAAAATTTTATTTAGCTCTTCTGATACTGACAATGAAGTGCATGTGTCCTATTCATTTCTTTAATTTCTTTTTTATGTTTTATTTGCTTTTTATTTCCATTTCTATTATGGCAAATTCAAAATTTCACTAAAATGAATAACTTTCACTAGAGTCAAGGGCACAGTTCAGGGGCATTTGATATATTGATATTATTGTGAAGATATCATCATCACCCACCTACAGAATTTTTTTTTTATTTATTCAACATGAACCTATTTTCCCTAACGCTGGCCACCATCATTCATTATGAAATAGCAAAACCATGAAGCTGCAAAAAAACAGTATTACTATGAAGGATAAATTGACAGGACTAGATGTTTAGCTTTGCTGTATTTTCCAACAAATATTGCAACTGGACACCACAGGTGCTGAGATTAGACTGTTCTCCTGTGCAATCTCTTCAGGGCACTCTTAATGTCCCTGTTCCTCAGGCTGTAGATGAAGGGGTTCAGCATGGGAGTGACCACAGTGTACATCACAGAGGCCACCACACCCTTTCTGGGAGAATGTGACACAGCTGATCCAAGGTACACTCCAAAGGCTGTTCCATAAAATAGACAAACAACTGCCAGGTGAGACCCACAGGTGGAGAAGGCTTTGTACTTCCCACCTGATGACTGGATTCTCAGAATGGAAGAAACAATTTTATAGTACGAAAAAAGAATTCCTGAGATGGGGAACAAACCATAAAAGGCACCAATAACATACTTTATAATGTTATTAGAAAAAGTCCCAGAACAGCTAAGATTAAGGAGTTGGGAAGGGTCACAGAAGAAACTAGAAATTTTTGAATCCTTGAAATATGTAAATTGTAAGACAATTGAATTGTGTAGCTGGGAGTCAAAAAGGCTAACCAAAAATGACACCAAAACTAAGAAGCCACAGAGGCGAGGGCTCATAATGACTGAGTAATGCAGGGGGTGACAGATGGCCACAAAACGGTCATAGGCCATCACAGTCAACAGAAAATCATCCATACATGCAAAAATGATAAAAAGAGACATCTGTGTCAGGCAGCTCACATAGGAGATGATCTTGCTCTGAGTTAGGATGTCCACAGTCATTTTTGGTACTATGGTGGAGGAGAAACAAATGTCAACCAAGGACAGGTTGGAGAGGAAGAAGTACATGGGGGTGTGGAGGTGGGAGTCTAAGGTGACAGCCAGAATGATGAGCAGGTTCCCAAGCACTGTGACCAGGTACATGGACAGAAACAGTCCAAAGAGGATGGGCTGTAGGTCTGGATCCTCTGAGAGTCCCAGGAGATGGAATTCTGAGACACCCGTCAGATTTTGTAGTTCTGTATTTGTTGGACACCTTGGGAAGGGTGGGGAGAAATGTTGGGGAAAGGAAGTTCATAAACAGGAACCCAGCACTCTGTATTATTTTGAATTCATTTGAATTCATGGATTCACAAGTATTCAAACTTGAAGTCAATATCTTTGAACAAAACATTTATGGAAAATCCAATATTTTTAGACACTTTCATTATTGGTTTCTGTGTTATTCATGTCCTTCCATTTACACCTAAATATAAACACTCAAATGAACAATCTTAGAATACCAGGAGCATTAGAGAAAATAAGTCCATAATCACAAGAAAATGCAGCCTACTCTTCAGAAAAGAAAATAAATAATGGGTAATAGGCCTCCTCCTATTTAGAAAAAAAAATCATTCTAATGAAAGGAAATTAAGAAGTAGCCCAATATATCTTTCTTCATTCTAAGTCCTTAGGGACAAAATCTTTGAATTATAATATTAAAAACATTAAGTTCTGCATTCTCTTACAATTAAATCAAGGTTGATTATTTACAGTCAGAAAACATTTTATGTGCAGTTTTTCTTCTAGAGATTTTATTTTTCTGATTCCCCTCCTCTTTAAATGTTTACTTTAAAAATTATGCAGTAATAAATAATTATTCTTTGCTTTTGTGGACTTAAAATTTTTTATGGTTTTGAAACAATTGTACCTAATAGTGTGATTCACTGTGACATATTTGTGCACAATATGATTCGGACAGTTTAATTTCTAATTATTTCCTATTCTCTCCTCCTGCACCCCATTTTGATAAACATGGTTAAGTTCACATAATCAATATTACCACTGATATAAAATGTGACTTTATTGTACATTGAAACTGTCAATAATTTTTAGATCATAAAAGATAAGAACTTTCTCTGAATATTTTATTTTTATACAGGCTTATTTGGGATAATTCATGAAATATAAGATATATAAAAATGTTCTTTTTTATTCTTTTGTGATACTTCTACACTGGACTTGATTGGGGCCTTGAATACTTCATGGGATTTCAGAACACAACCTATCAAATTTACAGACTAAGACCTTAGTACCAAAGAAAGGCCCAAGCATAGGTTTATGTCCCAACATTATTTCCGCTTAATAGATTTTCACATGAATATTCCCTGATACAAGGATTGCAATTACTTACTTCACATACTTGAAGGAAACTAGGTTCATTATTAGGATTTAATTAAGAAAATATGCCAAAGAGAAAAATAAAAGAAATAATGTAAGCAGCCAGGATATTTGCATCATCTATAAAATGGCAGTGATAATTACCTCCTGTTTCTGTTGTAAGAGAGTATTTTTAAAATCTTTTAAATGTTAATGGTTTGGGGGTTCATTAGTTAATATGTTCACCTGTGGAGATTTTTACTATTAGTGCACCATGGTAATACATACAATTGGGATCATTTTGACACAGCCAATGGATATACTCACCTCTACTTCAGTCCCCAAAACTTCCTCTTTCCATTCTCTCCTACCTCTCCTGTGGAGATTTTAATATACCCAGACACCTTGGTCTCAAACAAAAATCACTTTAATCAGAATGTGCATTTGAAGTTCTTGAGTCAGTAGCAGGGTTAAGAACTCCAACTTGGGGCTGGGGATGTGGCTCAAGCGGTAGCGTGCTCGCCTGGCATGCGTGCGGCCCGGGTTCGATCCTCAGCACCACATACAAACAAAGATGTTGTGTCCCCCAATAACTAAAAAAATAAATATTAAAAATTCTCTCTCTCTCTCTGTCTCTCCCTCTCTCCCTCTCTCTTTAAAAAAAAAAAAGAACTCCAACTTTAGAATATTTTCTGGCATTTAGAAAATTTTGCTTGGATATTAACTTTGCTACTCTCCATTAATACACACTATCCATATTAAAATAAAAACATCGAATAATATTTGCATCAAAACCCACATTTGATAGAGGTATGAATAATTACCTATGAAAACTGAGTTATTTGTATCTCTGTAAGAGACCATTCTCCTGCAGACTTGTCCCCAAACACAGCTACAGTCATGAATTGGGTGGGTGTAATTTGCTGTTGATGTTTCCACATCAGTATCAATGTATGTGTCCATAAACAGTTTTCCTTAAAACTTACCTGAAAAGTACCTAATGCTCATCTAAGTAGCTAACAAGAACACCCATTACCTTTGAAATGTGCTAGTTTGCATCCATGTGTGGATTAAAGTCACTCATGAAATACACATTTATGGAAAGGCTTTATGTGATGTGCATTATTACCCAAAGGAGGAACATTATTTACCTTATAAGTTCATTATTATGCAAATCCTTTCAAAATTCTTCTGCCTTTCACAATTCCCAAAAGTGAAAATTACTATATAATAGTGGAGAGAGGGTATATTTTGAATTTTCCACAATCGATGTATGTTCAGTATAATAACTGATCACCTGCATACACTATCCCAATTAAAAAAAACAGTCATTGCCATATGTGAAATTCACTTTTTCATAAGATTTATCAACAAAAATATCACTGAGGTCCTTCTAGTAATAATGCTTCCAAGATAACTGATCAAGGCGATTCATATTTATATTGTATTGGAAATTCTATTTCCATGCAACTCCAAAAGGAGAAACATCGTCCTGAAATGGAAGTTAGAAAATCCAGGTTTTCATGCTATATATTGACCTGAATCACATGCAGAACATGTGTAAACTTTCCATCTCCCAAAAGCATGTACTACTTAATGAAAATAGGGAGCATAATGCCTGTCACCACCCAATGTGTATATAAGTGATGTTTAGAACCTAACAAATATTTTGATATTATATCTTTTAAAAAGAATTCAATGGTTAAGAAAATAGTGAGTCAATTCATATACATAATTGTCATAGATAATAGTCTAAAATGTGTCTCCACCCAAGCAATAAGACATTCCTGTCCCTTCTCTTTGTACCTCTATTGTTCTTTTGATACATGTGAAAACCTCTGCCTTTGCCTTCAAATGCCTGACTGTTGTTGATGCTGTGGGAGAGAAGTATAGTTCTCAGGTACCCATGACACAGACACCAGCAAGAGCTGTTCAATATTGTCTCTAAGGGATATTCCTGAAATGGTGAAAGTACAGATGAGAAAAAAACAAGTATGTTGAAGCCACACTCAGTACAGCCAGGATTTGTGAACAAGGAAGGGTCTGTTCAAAGTTTAACATTCTTTTAATTTTGATGCTTCCTCTATGCCAAAAACCATCTTGTCTCTGGGGATTCAGAGAAGAAAGATGGCCATTCCTATCAAATTACACAGCACAGACTTTACATAGGATAAAATCAAAATGCAACAACACAGAAATAGGAATATGGCAATTTTGGGTCACAATTATATTTTACTTAAATGGATGAAAACTAGCATTATCATTAGAAATTGCTACCTACTATTTGACGGTATTTTATTTGTTCTGCACATGTTAATCACATACAGAACACACATCATCTCCTTAATTCTAACTTTATAAAGTTACACCAACTATAATTCAACTTGGATGACATTGCTGAATCTCAGAGACACTAACAACCCGCTTTAAGTTTAGGAAACCCTGAGCAGAGCTGAAAGCACTCAGATTAAACAGTCAATCACCTGGTGAGATTCACTGGTCCTTTTTGTTGTTTCCCAACCAGCAGAGCATTTAAAGCAGAGGTCCAGAACTCTCAAGTGAATCTGCCAAGTACATCTTTACCTCTTTCCAACTTCCTGAGTAATAATAAAATCAAGACCTGAATGTGAGTCTCTTTCGTAGATTGAATGGGCTGGTTACAGGAATACAGGAGGATGTGAAGAGCCACAGGTATGTCCTGGGGTGGAAAAAGAGCTCTCTGCTAAAAGAGTGTGGACCTCCCTTTCTGTGTTTTATTACTATATCTCAGGTACTTTCCTAAATCATTGCTGTAAAGACCACCCACTATGAAAACTGATCTACCAGATTCCAACAAAGTTTAGTGCAGAGAAGAACTGGGTCTCATCTTGGAGTGAGGGGGTTGGGGAAAGTGACGACCTGCCAGGGTCCTCCTAGCCAGAGGCCCTGCACCTATAATCAGGCTGCTCAATTCAAACATAACTTCAGAGTTTTTGACCTAAACACCTAACACAGGTTGTACAAAACGTCCATGTTCCTTTCTCTCCTGTAAAAAAATTAATGTGGCACTCATTCCCTGTGGGAAACTAGGGAGATGACTTCAAACAACCAGTATAGAACTCATGCCTCATTGCCTGGCACTGAGGAACATCTCAATAATTGTTCATGATGTTCTGGTTATTGTCTTCCTCATCCCCATCTTCTGCATCACCTTCACAAAGCTTTTGGGGTAGCTAGGAAATAATCTTAAGGGATGCATTTGCTGCTATAATGGATGAGAGGTTATGGGAGTAAACAAGTGTGGGAGGAAAGCAAAATTTCAAGTGAGATTCCAGGGACTCTCACCTAACCATGTGTACAAAGTCAGTCTTCACGGTTGAAACTTAGCACATTGGTATCCTCCCATGTGGCCACCCAAACTGTCATGTTTTTCCTGATGAGGGAAAAACTGGCTTTCTAATGGGCCTTTATCCACTCAGAATCTTGTTAGCACTTACTGGTTTATGCTGTGTGCCTGCTGGGCCATGACCAGATCTCCCCTGCCTCATGCTAAGTGAACACCTTGTTCTGTCCCCAGTATTTATTTCAATGCATTCTCAAGAGCTTCCTGATGCAGACAGCCTTGGGAAGAGGAGACACAAGTATGGAGCCCACTGGATGGCAGACTTTGCTGAATAACTAGAGGAACAGTGGATTGCTGACAATTGTGTAACCTTGGAGGCTCAAAGCACGGAACTCATAATTAGCCAAATTGGTCCATGTTATTCCAATCCCTAAGGACTTCCTATATTAATGGAGAAAGAAGTAGAGAAGAAAATGAATGTCTACCAACTCTTTCTGGTTCTTCCTCTATGGGAAAGAAAGTTCATGTTCATTCTTCATTTATTTCCTTTCTTAGCAAGATGTATTTGATTTTTATATCCCTTTAATTGTAATTAAATTTTAATTTTTAAAAATTTACATCTCTCACCAATTCTAAGTGCACAGCTCATTGGGATTAATTACTTTCTTGTTATCATGCATTTCATTTACAGAAAATTTCCATCTTACCAAACTGAGACTTTGTACACATTTTTACAATTTTTATATGTTTATTAGTGCATTACAGTTATACACTATATCAGGTTTCATTTTGATGTAATCATACCAGCATGGAATGTAATTTGTCCACTTCAATCCCCAGGCAGTACCCACCCTTCCCTTCCCTCATCCCTCCTCCTGTTCCCCTTCCTCCTTCCCACTTGTCTTCCTTCCATCTAGTTATACATTTTTAATCAGTGCTTTATGGATACATGTAAAGGTGAAATTCACTGTGGTATATTTATGGATGCACATAGCATAATTTGGTCAATTCCATTCCACCATCCTGTTTTCCAGTTCTTCCTTTCCTCCCCCTTGATTTACTTCCTCTACTCCACTGATCTCCCTCTTATTTTTATGGGACTCCCCCACCCCATATTTTTGCTATTTTTGTCTAGCCTCCATGACCAGAGAGACTTCAAAATGGGAAAAAAATCTTTGCCAACTTCTCCTCCAACAGATGATTAATATACACAATATATGGAGAACTCAAAAACTTAATACCAAAAAACAAATAACTTAATTAATATATGGACAAAAGAGCTAAACAGACAGTTCTCAAAAGAAAAAATACAAATGGCCAGCATACATATGAAAAAATATTTAACAACCCAAGAAATCAGGAATATGCAAATAAAAACTTCATTGATATTTCATCTTGCTTCACTGAGAATGGCAATTATGGGAAAAAAAAACAAATAATACTAAATGCTGGTAAAGATGTGGGGAAAAGGTACTCTCATACATTGTTGGTGGGGCTAAAAATCAGCACAAGTATTCTGAAAATCAATATAGAGATTCCTCACAAGACTAGGAATGGAGCAGCTCTCCCATTCCTGGTATTTATCTTAAAGAATTAAAATCAGCATACTGTAGTGATACAGCCACATGAGTGTCTATAATAGGGCAATTCACTACAGTTTTTCCAAGTTATGGAAAAGCCAAGGTGACTGTCAACAGATGAATGCATAAGAAAAAAATGGGTGATGTACACAGTAGAGTTCTTCTTAGCCATAAATAATAAATTCATTGTATTTTCTGGTAGATGGATGGAACTAGAGAACATCAAATTAAGTGAAATAAGCCAGACTCAGAAAGTCAAGGATCAAATGTTTTCTCTCATATGTGGAAGCTGCACCCATTTTTAAAACTCCACATTCCTCTCCACCATAACACTGGCTACTACCATTCTATTATTAAATGTGTTGAGAAATTAAATCTACAAACTTACAGGACTATATGTAAAAACTCTTTCTGGAAGATTGTGACACACCTGAACCAAAGCACACCATGGCTTGTCCCATAAAAATACTCAGATCCACAGGTGGAGAAGGCTATGTACTTCACACATGATGATGAGATTCTTAGAATGGAGGAAATAATTTTATAATAAGCAAAAAGGATTTCTGAGATGGAAAAAAAACAAACACCAACAAAATTCTTGACTGTGTCATTAGATGAAGCATCAGGTAAGATTAAGGAGTGGAGAAAGTTCCCAGAAGAAGTTAAAAAGCTCCACAACCTTGAAGTAGATAAAATGTAAGACTAATAAATTGTGTAACTGGGAGTCTATAAGGCTAAACAAAACTGACACAAAACTAAGAAGTCACAGAGTCAGGCATTCCTCATGCCTGGATAATGCCAGGGATGACAAATGGCCACAAATCAAGAGCCAACGCCATCAGAAGCAGAACATCGATACATGCAGAAATGATAAAGAGACATCTGTATCAGGCAGCCACCTGACTGATGACTGTGCTATGGGTTTGCATATCCACAGCCATCTTTGGGACCATCATGGATATAAAACAGATGTCAGTTGAACACACATTAAAGAGCAAGAAGTACAAAGGGGTGTAGAGGTGGAAGTCGAGGCTGACAGCCAGGATGATGAGTAGGTTCCCAAGCACTGTGACCACCTACCTGGACAGGAACAGTCCAAAGAAGTTGGGTTGCTGGTCTGGGTCCCCTGAGACTTGACAGTTGAAATTCAGAGACACATATTAGATTTTGTACTTCATATTCCTTAGACACTTTGGGAGAGGAGAAATACACAATCAGGCACCGAGCACTCTGTTTACATTTAAATTCCATATTTGCAAATAAAGAATCCATGTTTTATGGGGGCAGAAAAGATGGTGGAATGAGATGGACATCATAACCCTGGATACATGTAGGACGGCACATATGGGATGACACTACATCATACACAATCAGAGAAATGAAAACTTGTGCTGCAGTTGTGTAAAGTGAATCAAAATGCATACTGCTGTCATATCTACCTAATTAAAATTAATTAATTAATTAATTTTTAAAAAGTTGAAGTTTGGACCAGGCAAGGTAGTACAACCCTGGAATCCCAGAGACTCAGGAATCTGAGATCACAAGTTGAGGGCCAGCCTGGGCAGTTTAGTGAAAACCTCTTTCAAAATAAAGAAGAAAAATGGCTGGGGGTGTGGATCAATGGTAAAGTGATCCTGGGTTTAATCCCAGTATTAAAAAAAAATTTGAGGTGACAAAAAAAGAATCCATATTTTAACTCATTCACCATCAACAATACTTCTCAGTTATGGAAAACACAATTTCGTTGACTCTTCATTATTTTCTGTATTATCTGCCTTATACCCAAAACTGCCTCAGACACATTCAACTGAACAATGTTAAAAGACCCAGAGAATTAGGGCTTGGGCTGTGGCTCAGCAGTAGAGCGCTTGTCTCCCATGCACGGAACCCTGGGTTCAATCCTCAGCACCTCATAAAAAAAAAATAAATGAGTGAAATGAAGGTATTGTGTCCAACTATAAAATAAATACTTTTTTTAAAAAGACCCAGAGAATTAGAGAAAACAACCAAATGATCACAATGAAATATTGAGCAAACATTCTGAAAAACAATGAAGAATAAGTTATAGGATTCCTCATTATGAAAAATATCATTCTGATAACAAGGAATAAAGAAGAAGTTTAATATACCACATTATATTCTGATACCTTGGGATGAAATCTTTTTCTGTTTTTATTAGTACATCATAGTTATACATCATATTGGGGTTCATTTTTACATAGATATATAATTATGGTTAGAATATAATTTGCTCTCTCTCCCCCACCCTTTCCCTTACTCCACCATCTCCCTTCTATTTTTATGGGATTCCTCTCCCCCTTTTGTTTTGGCCTCTTTTCTCTTTTTCATCCTCATTACAATCTCAGCTTTCTTCTTTCAAAAACTGAATCTTGTAGATGGTGTTCAAATAAAATTAATGTGCTGTGAGTCCATAATATGCCCACAAAAAAGGAGCTATTTTAACTTGTCTCTAGTTCTAGGGGGACAAGAGGGATGACAGTGCAGACTGAAAATACCAAGTGTATTTTTTAAATGTATATAGGGCCAGTTTAGTGACCTAAAGGAAAGAGTGATTCAAACTTTAATAGATTTTTGATGCCTCTTCTGTGGCAAGCAAAGATTATCTCTTGAGAATTAGTAAAGAAAGAAAAAAAAAAAACAGTCTTCCCCAAGTACATAGCACAGACATCTACAACAACAAAATTAAAATGTCCTGCTGGGCGATCCCAGCAGCTCAGAGGCTTAGACAGCAGGATGATAAGTCAACACCAGTCTCACCAACTTAGCAAGGCCATAAGCAACTCAGCAAGACCATGTCTCAAAATTAAAAATAAAAAACAAAATGGCTGGCAATGTGGCTCAGCTGTTGGGTGCCCCTGTGTTCAATCCCTAGTACAAAAAAGAAAAAGAAAAAGAAAAATGAAAGAAAACTCCCATTGAAATAGAAAAATGGTAACTTCAGGTTACAGGATATTAAATGTTGACTCATAGATTATATTGAAAGAAAATTAAGGGTTTTTATGTTTAACCCCTTTATCAGTAAATACTATGAAGATTAACCTCATCACTATAAATAATAATAACACTATCTAAATTTTTGCCCCTTTTTAATACCTACCTCATAAATTAATCCCATAGGAAGCTTCTATTATCTATTGAATCCATATTCAATGCACTTGTCTAGACTAGAAATCCATTCATATTTCAGTGTCCACTGAGTCTCACGGACACTAAAAACTTGTCCTATGTCAAAGTAGAAATAAGTGACATAGACAGGATTCACATTTAAATTGTCTGATTTTTAGTCAATCCATTGACGTTTTTAATGTCTCCCAGCCAACAGGAAGTATCAAGCAGAGGACCTGCTGTCTTCACCAAGTACATTTTTAAATTCTTTCTTGTTTCCTGTGCCAAATCAAGGAATCAAATCAAGACTGGACTCTGTGAGTCCTTTAAAAGCTGATTGGGGTGATTTTAAGAATGGAGGAGACAGTGATCAGCTACAAGGGGTCCTGAAAGGGGGCCAAGACAGAGATCTGTGCAGAACTGGGACACAGCTACACTTTTTGGCAAATTTGCCCTTGATTCCTGGATACTCTTTCTATTATGGATACAAGTGGCTCCTCCCACTATTCTGTCCTGTGACCCACCAGGAACCCACAAAAGGCAGAAGACAATGAACAAGAGGTCTCCTCCTGGAGTGACAAGAGGTGAAATGACTGTTGGGGTTGCCTAGGGGACAATCTACCAGGATTCTCCTAGTATGAAGCCCTGTGTCCATAACCAGAGAGACCAATTCAAACATTGCTTCATTTTTTCCTAATAACTAGTACAATTTTATTTACATAAATATAATGTGACCTTTCATTTTCTGTAAAATAATACTAATGTGTATATATATATATATATATATATATATATATATATATATATATATATAAAGATGATATGCATAAAAATTAATGAGTGACTCAGAGCACTCAGTGCTGGTGGGCAGGAAGCCCTCTCTATCAGTCCATGATGTGAGGGTTACTCTTGGCCTTGATCTCATCCTCACATCACCTTCCTAATCTTTTTAGAACTGTTTAGAAAGACCCACGACCCACTTTTTGCTATTATGGGTGAGACTTTTATGAAAGGTAGATACAGTGTGGGGTAAAAAGCAAATTTTGAATAAGGTTTCTAGTATCTGCACCATAAACAAGAACATAAATGGTCTCAATTCTCATAGTTGAAACTTTGCATATTAGGATGCACATGGGTCAGGTTACTTAAACTATCATGTTTGTTCTCATGATAAGGAAAGAATACTTCCACAAATCCTCCACTAATGCATGGGATCCCTTTGCACTTACTGGTTGATGTGTCTCTGTTCACGAACAAGTGCAGAAATAAAGACCTTCCCATGCCTGATGCCCAGTGAAAGCTCAGACAGTGTCTTCAGGATTCATCAGAGTACTGCATTATTATATAGCTGCCTCCTGGTGAAGAGTGACACAGGGAGATTAAGCTACAGAGATCACTGGACATGAACCATTCACAGAAGGGTGGCTGACACAGCCTGATTACTGAATATTATATTGTCTTGGTAGCTTAATGCAGAGCTCCTAATTAGCCAAATTGGTTCATGTTATCCCAGTCTCAAAGAACTTCCTAATGTAAACACATGAGAAGAGGAGGAAGAGGAAGAAGAGGAGATGGGGAGGGGAAGCAGAGGGAGAAATGAATGTCCACAAAACATGTGGACCCTCCCTCTGCTTAGAAGGAATCTCATACACACGCTTCACTTCTTCCACTTATAAATTTTGCAGAGATTCATCTGATTTTATGTTTATTTTATTAGAAGAAAATATAAACAACAAAAAAGTACCATGTTACCCATGTCAAGTCCGTGCTTGGGTGGTGTTAGTTACATTCACATTTTTGTGCAACTATTACCATCAAACATCTCCAGAAATTTTTCATCCACTCAAACCAAACTTGGGAATCCATTTTAAAAATGCCACAACCTTGGTGACCACCATTTGCTTATGAAATATAAGGAATTAAATGCGTCAACATACAAAAACAACATGCTCTAGGAAGCTGAATTTATAGGAAATATGTTAATCTTGCTGCATTTTCTGACATTACATCCCAGCTGGATGCTCAGGTCCTGAGATTAGACAGTTCTGCCACAGAGCTTCCAGAGGGGACATTAATGTTGAGTTCCTCAGGCTGCACAGGAGGGATGCAGCATAGAGGTGCCCGTGGGATACATCACTTAGGCCACTAGAAAGTCCATGTCACTGGAAGAATGTGACACAGTTGCAACACAAGACACTTCCATGCTAGAGCCAAAAAACTAACAAATAAATCACAGGAGAGTTCCACACAAAAAATGCTTCATCCTTCTCACCTGTGGATGGGATTGTTCCAATGCAGGAAATGACTTCAGAGTGAGATGAAAGATTACTTGTCGTGAAGTAGGGGGCAGAGGGTTACGGTTGAGGGAAGTGTGCACAGGGAGGGAAGAGGTGACAGACAGGAAAGGGCTTGGGAGTATCGCTGAACAAGTATGTCACCTGCATGTATCCATACACCACAGTAAGACCACTATCCTGTAGGATTAATATTCTTCAGTGAATTTTTTAAATGTAACATGAAGGGAAAATAGGTGTCCATCATTGAATAAATGGATAAAGAAAGGTGGTGAATATACACAATGGGGTTTTATTCAGCCATAAGAAAAAATGAAATTTTGTCATTTGCAGAAAAATGGGTGGAACATGAGAACATTACATTAAGTGGAGTAAGTCAAACTCAGAAGGTCAAGGATCACATGTTTTCTTTCATTTGTGGAAGCTAGAGAGGAAAAGGGAAGAGAAAGGCAGGGGTTACTGCATGACAAAGGGAGGTCAGGAGAGTAGAAGAAATGAATGGGGAGAGGAGCAGAAGACAGGATGAAGGGGGAGTGCTGGGGATCTATACTGACTGAATTCTGTTGTTATATTGTGTGCATGCACAAATATGTAACAATAGATCCCAACACTGCACAAAACTAAAATGCACCGATAAAAATGTCAAGGAAAAACTGCAGAAATCTACTTCATCATCAAAAAAACCTATAATCACTGTTCTTGACAACTAAATCTTGTAGGAGTTTTAATGAATTCCTATAAAATTTCAGGTCTTGGCATCTCTGTATGATACTATCCTCTTGCATATTTCTTCCCCAGTGGCAATTACTGTCAGAAATTTTGAGGGTAGATTTTCCTGGCACTGGTTTCATATCTGCATTTATTTTTATATACATAAACAGTTTTCTTAAGCACATGCCTAAAAGAGTACATAATCTCACCTAGGTAGTATGCAACAAAATACCTATTGCCCTGCAATGTGCTGATTTGTTTCAACATGTAGTTTAAAGTTTCTCTAAAGAGTACATACATTTATTTTGAAGGCTTTAAACTGCTATGTGGCATTACCCCAGAGACAAACATCATTAGTTTTTTTTTTAGTTTCTGATTACAATGAAACTTTCAAAATTCGTGTCCTTCTCCATACCATATAAGTGAGCCTTAATATTATAATATGTGGAGGCACCCGAGTTGTTTGGTTTCTGTGTTAGTCACCTTTCTGTTACTGTGAAAAAATACCTGAGGAAAATCACTTAAAGGAGGGAAAACTTATATTGGCTCATACCTTCAGAGGGTTTAGTCCATTATCATCTGGCTCCATTGCTTGGAGCTGGAGGAGACCCAGAGCATCACAGAAGAACATCAAGATAGGAAAGCTGCTTACCTCATGTCTGGCAGGAAGAAGAAAGAAAGAAAGGAAAGAAGGAAAAAGGGAAAGAGGGAAAAGAGGAGGGGGAAATCAATCCACAGAAAAGGTTAGAGGTCTCATGGAACATCCACTTTTCACCCAACATTTGAACACTGCTGTTCTTAGGACAAAGACTTCAATATGCAAGATTCAAACAGACCAATTTCTAACAGCTGTTCACATTCAAGGTCCGGACACATACAGAACTATTTCTTAATTTTTCCCAGCATGAATTCCAACCATTCTACTATAAAACTTGGTGAAAAATTGGCATGTGGGGCACATGGACAGGACCAGGTATTTGGCTTTGTTGCATTTCCAAACATGCATTGCAACTAGACCCCACAGGGGCTAGGATTAGACTGTCCTCATCTGAAGCCTCCTCAGGGCACTTTTAATGTCCCTGTTCCTCAGGCTGTAGATGAAGGGGTTCAGCATTGGGGTGACCACAGTGTACATCACAGAGGCCACTGCACCCTTCCTGGGAGAATGTGATACAGCTGATGCAAAGTACACTGCAGTCCCTGTTCCTAAAAATAAACAAAAAACTGCCAGGTGAGAGCCACAGGTAGAGAAGGCTTTGTGCTTCCCACTTGAGGATGGGATCCTCAGAATGGAAGAAATAATTTTATAATAAGAGAAAAGGATCCCTGAGATGGGGAAAAGGCCATAGATGGCAATAAGAACATACTTGGCAAAGTCATCAGAGAAGTTGTGAGAACAGGAAAGATTCAGAAGTTCAGAAGGGTCACAGTAGAAATTGGAAATTTCCACATCCTTGAAGCTGGTAACTTTTAAGATCATCAAATTGTGCAGCTGGGAGTCCAAAAGACTCAGTAAAAATGACACCAAAATTAAGAAGCCACAGAGGCGAGGGTTCATAATGACTGAATAACGCAAGGGATGACAGATGGCTACAAACCGGTCATAGGCCATCACAGTCAGAAGCATATAATCCATACAGACAAGAATGGTAAAAAGAGACATCTGTGTCAGGCATCCTTCATAGGAGATGATATCATTGTGAGTTTGAATGTTTACAATCATGTTTGGAACCGTGGTAGAAATGAAACCAATGTCAGCCAAGGACAGGTTGGAGAGGAAGAAGTACATGGGGGTGTGGAGGTGGGAGTCAGAGCAGACAGCCAGGATGATGAGCAGGTTTCCCAGGATGGTGACCAGGTACATGCACAGGAATAGTACAAAGAGGATGGGCTGCAGGTCTGGATCCTCTGAGAAGCTCATGAGTAGGAATTCAGAGACACGGGTTAAATTTTGTGCTTGTATGTTTCTTGTACACCTTTTGGAAAGCAAAGAAAGTGTTTAAAAATACATAAAACAGGCACCCCTCATTCTGGAAACATTGAAATCAAGTTTTCACAGGAAATTAATAATCTACATTTATGCCCTTCAAGGACAGCCAGAATTACCCATATCTTCTCAATCCTAATTTGTATCAGGAAAATGAAGCGTCAACCTCAAGTTTTAGGTTCACACATCTTCAACAATAATTCTCAATAGTGAAAAACCACATCTCCATCATCCACCCCTCTTTCCATACTCACTTGAGAGACATTGAACTGAGCAATATTAGAAGTCCAGAAGCAAAGGAGGGAATAAATTCATGATCACAATGAAATATTGCTTATCTTTAAGAAAAAAATAGGGAATAAGTAATGATCTTCCTCTAAAGGAAATTAAGTAGCAGTTTGATATACCTCCTTTGGTTCTAAGGCATTTCAACAAAGTCCTTTGACAAGATATTTGAGACTGCATAAGGAATGCTTTTCCTGACAACTAGATCAAGGTTGATGGATCATAACAAGAAAGCAGTATGAACCCATTTTCTGCAAAGGGGTCTCATCATTCTCATTTACCTCCTTTGTTCATTAAAGTTTTCTAATTAAAAATTAAATCACATAAATAAAAATCCTATTCTTGGTAAACTTCAAATTTTGATAAACATGATTACAAGAATAAAATTGCTGACCACAATGTAGCATTAGTGGGCACTGTATCTGTCAAATGTTTTTAAAATCATAGACTGTAAGAATCTCCTTTGAATAGTTTTATTTTATGCAGGTTTATTGTATCAACCCATATAATATCAGCAAAATATCTGTTATATAAAATACCCCTTGATTTTTTTTTTCATTTTCTTGATTCTGTACTCCATCTGGCTTGATAAAACTGGATCATAGTTTTTTGATCTTAAACCCTTAAGTACATTGTTGATGATCTAAACACTAAGTAAAAACTCAAAATTCCAAGTTTTATTTCCAATCTACTTATTTCTTCTTCATAGATTTTCTGGTCAGCCATTCCTGACACATTGATTTCAATTCTCCTATTTTGGCTACATGAAGTACACTTAGGTTCATTATTTATCATTTCTCACTGTGACTGAATTAGATACAGTATAAAATAGAGTACAACAAAAAATAATGTAACACCTTCTTGGAAACCCCCTCATTTGTAAAAAGGGGGTTAGTAATTACCCACTTTGTATGGCTGTCATCAGAAAAAATTTTTAACAAATCTTTCAAGTAGCATAACTTGTAGTTCTACCTGTGCATATTTTAGGATATCTAACATAATGATGTCATTACAACACTAATTGTATCAGCATATCCACATGTGAAGTTCTGAATGGTCTTTTTTTATACCACAGCTGAAATCGACTATCTAACAATATCCTAGTGTGTAGAACATGCTCCATGAATATTGCTTATTCTTATCATCCATAAAATCATCACCTATATTAAAACATATGGATCTGATAATACTTGTTCCAGGACTAACATTGGCTAGAGATCTGAATTATTATATAGGAAATTGGAGTCTTAGTATCTCTGCCTTTTTCCATTCTCCTGCAAACCTGTCTCCCAGACAAGATATTGTCTTGAAGTGGGGATATGTAATTTTCTCTTGGTGTTTTCAAGTCAGAATCATCTACCATGCAGTTTTCCTTTATAATGTTGCCTTAAAAGTACTTAAAATACTTAATTTAAGTATTCTGCAAAACAATACCTATTGCCCATGAAATATGCAAGTTTACATTAACCTGAGAATGTATTCTGTGAAGTACATTCACTTTCTGCAAAGTCTTTATCTGATGCAAAGTGTTAACTGTTGAAAGGACACAATCTTTTAATTGGATAGTTTATTAATTTGATAATCGTTTCAAAATCCTCTGCCAATCTCCATGTCACTCAAATAAGAATATCTAACTCCAATAAATATGTTGGTTGGGGCTAGGTGATTGATTTCCAATAGAAAAATGCATGTTCAAATTTGCTATTAATAATCTACATTTATGCCCTTCAAGGACAGCCAGAATTACCAATATCTTCTCAGTCCTAATATGTATCAGGAAAATGAAGCATCACCCCAAGTAGTAATAATCTCTCCTTGATGAATCCTTAAGAAAATTTGTCAAATTCAGGAAATACTCTTTCCCTTGGATCCAGCAGAAGAGATCATGCTGGAGTCAGGAAGGCAGCATTTCAGACCCACATCCCACCTGCCAGTGTGTGCACAGTGTGCGAATCTCTCCTCCTCTCCCTGCTCACTGCTTAAGGGAAACACAGAAAATAACACAATCTCCAAAGGGATATTTGAAACTCAACAAATATTTGGTCATTGTGATTTAATAAAAAAAATCCATGATTTGATAACTATCCACATTATGGAGGAAAGTCATGGTCAAGGGCACTGGAGGCTGGAATGAGGTGAAACTCTGACCTGTGCCTCAGTGGAAGGCTACAGTGTTAAGTGCCCTTCAGCTTCTGCCTCCTTGCCTTTCTTCAAGCCCATGAAAATCTCTGCCATGATTTCTGAAACTTTTTCTGCTGTGGATGATATTAAATGAAAATAAAGAGTTCCTATGTCCAAAACATGAACACAGAGAGACAGTTTTAACTTGGGTCTATACCCATGGACACTGCTGGAAGGAAAGAAAGTACAGACAGGAGGCCACAATTTGCTAATCCAAATTCATTTTGGTCAATTTAGAAAAGAAATGGTGCTGGGGGTTCAATGCTGAACAGACTTATTCTGGATGCCTCCCTGTGCCAAGCAGAGCATAGGCCTCAGGGAGTCAGAAAGAGAAAAAAAAAGGAGACGTTCTACCCAAATACCCAGCACACATATCTGTAAGGTCAAATTAAAATGCCCATCCAGAGATAGGAAAACGGTCATTTTGGGTCACTGGACATATTAATTGAGTGGCATAAAGATTAACCTAGTAAGAACTAACAGTAACAACAATATCCAGATTTTATTTTGCCTGGATTTTATTTATACATCCCATATTATTCAAATAGAAGAACAAAGTATTTATCCTTACTCTGCAGTTGCATCAATTGGAAATCAACTCAGATGACAAGGCTGAATCTAGACAGAGACTTAGGGATTGGGACTGAGAGATTCTGAAACAGATGGATTGCTTTTATTTTTATTCTTTCCCACTTGACATTTTTTAGTATAGGTCCAAAGATATTAATCACTGGTAAATCTCTGGCATTTTTAACATCTTTACAGTTTTATGAATGGGAATGAAATCAAAACCTAACATTATGTTTGCCTTGAGATTGACAGGTCTGTTTTCCAGCATGGAGGATCATGTGGTGAGCTCAAGGAGGTTCTGGAGTGGGCCCAAGAGTGTGATCTGTGCTGAATGATCATCAGCCTCCCCTACTGTGACCTCTCCTGTGAACTGTGCCTGTTCTTCTGTAGTGCATGCAACAGGCGACCTCACTTCTCTGCCTGTGAACACCAGGAATCACAAGAGGAAGAACAGAGTAAGCAAGAGAAATGGCTGGTGGGCTTGCCGATGGGACAGCCTGCCAGGATTCTCCTGTGATGCCCTGTGTCCATGGTCAGACAGCCCAGTGCAAACAAAACTGCACTTTTTCTGGTCTAACAAACAAGAACAAGTTCCATAATTATAATGTTCTTCTTTGATTATTGTAAAGTATAATAAATTGGGCGTGCATAACTACAGCATGGTGATATACATGAAATGAAACAAAGACATAGACCACGTTGCTCAAGCACTGAGCCAGGGAAGCCCTGCATATCAGTTTATTATGCTCTGGCTTCAGTCATCCTCCTCATCATCGTTTCACCACCATAGTCCTTTCATAGAGGTAAGAAAACACTTTTAAAGGACCAACCCATTTTGTGCAGTTTTGGGTGAGATTTCTATGGAAAACACAAACCAGTCTGGTAGAGATAAAATTTTTAAAATGATATACAATACCCTCACCTTAAACAAAAATCAAAACTTCACCAACCCGTACTAAAACTGCATGTTGGTGTTCTTCCCTCTGGCTACTCAGTGAAATTTGTCCTCAAGATGAGGAAATGTTACTCCCTGTATTCATTAGCACATCCAAAAGCTCACTCTGTACTTACAGGATTACAATGATTCTCTCCTGGATCACGACTAAGAAGTGCACATGCCAAGACCCACCCATACCTGGTGCCCAACAAAGGCTCAGACTCTGTGCCCAGCATTCCTATGAATATGCTGTCAGTTGGGTGCTTCCTGATGCATAACCACAGCAGGAGACACAGCCATGCAGCTCACTGGTCAGGAACCATCCACTGAAGGCTGCAGGCACAGGCTGACTGTGGACTAATATAGGATCTTGGAAGCTCAATACACAGAGCTCACAATTAGACTAATTGGTCCACCCAATGCCCATCTCTAAGGACTTCCCAATATTAATGCAAGAAGATGAAGAAGAGAAAATGAAGGTCCACTTAAGATTTGGACCCTAGCTGTAATTTGAAGGACAATTGCATACTTAATTTTCTTCTTTCACTTCTGTGTTTTTAAAACATACATCAGCTTTTAAGGCCCATTCTTATTAGGATAAAAAATATATATAACAAAAAAATTACTATATGAATCATAATAAATATATACCTCAGTGACATTCATTTGGTCATAAGTTATTTTTAACTAAGCATTCAGTAATTAAAGAAATAGTGTATCTACTTCTTAAAATGATTGTCAAAGGACTCTACAGCATTAAAATGATGTGGAATTCAAAACTTTGTCTCAGGTCAGGCTCTAAGAGTCTACTGTCACTTCCCTTTGTTCCTACTTTGCTTTTCAAAACCTAACGAACATCTCTGCCATTGTTTGGGGGTAATTCTATCTAATTTGTTTTTGCCCATATTTTATTCCACCATCACATATTAACCACATAGGTAGCACAGATTTTCTGTTTAATCTGGATTCATTGTCATTGTATCAACAAGAAATCACCTTGGATGACATTATTGAGTATCAGAGATGCTAACAACCTGCCCATTGTTGCAGAAAGAATGAATCTAGACAACAGCAGCAAAAATTAAATTTTAAATCTGTGGTTGTGTTGCGTTAAATTTTTTGACTTTTTTTCCAAAATCAGAATATTTTAACCTGGATCCAGGGGTCTTAGCTTGAGGTACATATCTGGTACATTCTTAACCCTTTTCAAATTCCTGAGTAGTAATGCAGTCTAGACCTGCTTTGCTCTTCATCTGATGGAGATGGCTTATTAGCAGAATGCAGGAGGATGTGGCAGCTGCAAGGGTATCCTGGAGTGGGGGACACAGAGAGATCTTTGCTGGATTATTTGTGCCCACTTGATCTTAGATCTTTCTGCTCATCTCAGCCATTCTTCCTGAATTGGTGCTGATTCAGCCACAAAGAGATCCCTCACCATAATTGTAACATATAAGCTTCTTCAGGGCCAACATCATAATTAAGCTTTTTGACAGCAAGATTTTGTAAAGAGAGTCAACAGGATTTCACAGGAGTTCTTCAGAGAGCATATTCTGATTTGAAGCTTCCTCTTTCTAAATGCAAGATTTGATGACAAAGGCTATAATACACTCTGTCTCAATAGACATTTGTATAAAAGGGAATAGTTTGTTTTCCTTGGTAAAACTTGTGAAACCTCTATCAAGACTAAGACTGTGGGACAAAGAGTACCTGCCATGTAACCAACCACTATTATGAAACTCTGTCCCCAACTGTGTATAAATCTCAAGTAATTTTCAGATCCAGAGTCCAGAGATTTTTAGTCATTAGGCTCTTGGGACCACTACAATTTAAATAAACCTGCTTCCTAAAAATACCTTGGGTGTCCAACCTGATCTGTCCTACATCAGTGCAACTAATGCCACAGACTGCTCTGTCCTGGGATCCACCAGAAATCCCAAAGGGAAGTGCACAGGAAAGGGATTGCATCCTACACAGACAGCAAGGTGAAACAAAGGGTTGCTTGTGGAGGGGACAACCTGTCAGCACTGTCCTGCCAAGATGCCATATGCCTCAAAGCCACAGTGCACTTCACACATGGCTTCAGCTATTTGACCTGAACACCCAGCACAAGTTACTAAAATCTCTGATCTTTTCCAATATGTCAAATATAATAATGTGGCAATTATACCTTGATAAAAATTAGGCAGACAAATGTAAACACCCTACACATACCACACACTAGCACCTGCCACCCAGCACCCTTTCAATAAAGGATCATATGTTTGTGTGCTGTCCTCATCCAGGTCCACCTCCTCCTCCTCACCTACATAGACATCTCTCAGTGCTGAGGACAGTGTGAAGAGCACTTTCCCTCCATGTGGATGACAGTGTGTGGTAAGAAGGACCAGTGTGGGTGGAAAGGAAAACTGTAGTGACATTGCCGCCATGCTCACCACCACCATGGATGTCACACGCATGCCTCGACTCTCAGTCCCCATGACTGACACTGTGCAGTGCTCTCCCCTCTGGGCAGCCACACTGCATGTTGGTCCTTCCTCCATCCTCACCTCCCTCAGCTGTTACCTATTTACACTGGCTCAGGTGGTCGTGACTAAGGAGAGTGGATTCCACATGGCTGATACCCAGGGGCCTCCCACCTCATCTTTAGGGCTGACATCTGTGCATGCTCAGCTAGAGACTTCCTAAGACATAACCAGGGTGAGAAGAAACACAGGATGCAGCCCAGCTGACGGAGCCATAAAGCTGAAAGGCTGGAGGCACAGGCTGCTCGTTGACTATGGTGTGACCTTGGAAGCTCAATGCATAGAAGTCCTGACTGACCAATAGGTGAGCATATTACAGACTCTACAAACTTGCTAATATTAATGGTGGAAGAAAAATGTTAGAAAATTAACATTAATTAAGATTTTGCACCAACTTTTAGCAAAAAGGAAGTTTATCTATACTATTGATTTTTAATTGTTTTTTTAAATAATACTTTCTTAAGGCCACTTTCCTTATAGTAGATTTAAATTACAAAAAAAATGACATTTTTACCATTGTCAATTGCATAGCTTAGTGGCATTAAATATAGACATAGTTTTTCAACAATCACTATCATGTACTCTAACATTCTTTACCTAACCAAAGTGAAATCATGTCCCCAATGTGAAAAGAACCAAACATCCCTTCTCAGCATGAGTTCCAACCACTTTACTATAAAACTTAGTGACACATTAGCATAAAGGGCATATTGACAGGACCATGTATTTAGCTTTGCTACATTTTCAAACATGCATTGCAACCAGTCACCATGGGTGCTGAGATTTGCTGTGCAGCCTCCTCAGGGCACTCTTAATATCCCTGTTCCTCAGGCTGTAAGATGAAGGATTCAGCATGGGAGTGACCACAGTGTACATCAGAGAGGCCACCGCAGCCTTTCTAGGAGAATGTGATACAGATGATCCAAAGTACACTCCAAAGGTTATTCCTAAAAATTAGCAAACAACTGCCAGGTGAGACCCACAGGTGGAGAAGGCTTTGTACTTCCAACCTGAGGATGAGATCTTCAGAATGGAGGAAATAATTTTGTAATAAGAGAAAAAGATCCCTGCAATGGGAAAAGGCCATAGATGACAATAAGAATGTCTTTGACAATGATATTAGAGTAGGTGTCTGAACAGGAAAGATTCAGAAGTTGAGAAGGATCACAAAAGAAACTAGAAATTTCCATATTCTTGAAGCTGGAAATTTTTAAGATCATCAAATTGTGCAACTGGAAGTCCAAAAGACTCAACAAAAATGACACCAAAACTAAGAAGCCACAGAGGCGAGGATTCATAATGACTGGATAATGTAGGGGGTGACAGATGGCCACAAACCGGTCATAGGCCATCACAGTCAGAAGCATATAATCCATACAGACAAAAATGGCAAAAAAGGACATCTGTGTCAGACAGCCTGCATAGGAGATGACATCATTGTGAGTCTGAATATTTACAATCATGTTAGGGACTGTGGTGGAGATGAAACCAATGTCAGCCAAGGACAGATTGGAGAGGAAGAAGTACATGGGGGTGTGGAGGTGGGGGTCAGAGATGACAACCAGAATGATGAGCAGGTTCCCAAGCACTGTGACCAGGTACATGGACAGGAACAGTCCAAAGAGGATGGGTTGCAGGTCTGCATCCTCTGAGAAGCTCATGAGTAGGAATTCAGAGACACGGGTTAAATTTTGTGCTTGTATTTTGCTTGGACATCTTTTGGAAAGCAAAGAGGGTGTTAAAAAAAGAAAAAGAAATATATTAAACAGGCACCCCTCATCTGGAAACATTTGAATCCAACTATTCACAAGGAAGATGCTCACACATGAGGTCCACATACCTTCAACAATAAATCTCAATAGTGAATCACCTGGTCTCTACATACACTTTCATTATTAATTTCTCCATCATTCACCCATCTTTCCATACACACTTTCGAGACATTAAACAGAGCAATGTTAGAAGTCCAAGACAATAGGAGAGAAGGAGTTCATGATCACAATAAAATACAGCTTACTCTTTATAGAAAAATTAGGGAATAAATAATGACTTTCCTATAAAGGAAATTAAGAGGCAGTTTGATATGCCTCATTTTTCTCTCAGGACTTTAGTCAAAGTCAGTTAGACAAGATATTTAAGACGGTGTAAAAACAGCATGTCCAGACAACTAGATCAATGATGATGGATCAAAACCAGAAAGCTGTATGTGCCCATTTTATGCAAGGGTTCTAATCATTCTTTGATCTTTTCATTTGCCACCTGTATGGATTTAAGTTTTTTCTTCAAAAATTATGTAACATAAAATAAAAATCCTTGTTTTGGTAAACTTCAAATTTTGATAAGTATGATTGAGTCACTGCACATAATCAATCACAGCATTGACCACAAATGTGGCATTAGTGTATACTGTACCTGTCAATGTTTTTTAAATCATAGACTTAAAAATCTCCTTTGAATCACTTTATTATGTGCAGGTTTATTGTATCAACCCATATAATAAAAGCTAAATGTCTGTTATAGGAAATAGCCCTTAACTCTCTTTTTTCTTGATTCTGAATGCCATCTGGCCTGATAAAACTGCTTCATGGTTTTGTGATCTCAACCCATCAAGTTCATTTTTTATGATCTAAGCACCAAGGAAAGTCCTGAAGCTCTGGTTTAATTTGCATACTTTTTCTTCTTCATGGATTTTCTGGTCAGTCATTAGTAACACATTCATTTCAATTATATTATTTATATAATAATTGCACGTGTGTTCATTATTTATCATTACTCTTTGTGATTGAACTGCATATAGTACAAAATACAGCATAATAAGAAATAATGTAACAACTTCTTGGAAATTTTATCATTTGTAAAATGAGGTAATAATTACCTACCTTTATGGTTATCATCAGGATTTTTTTAACAAACTTTTTGCATTGCATAACTTGTACTTCTCTCCCATTATTCTCCCATGGTCAGGGCACGGGAGGCTGGAATGAAGTGAAACTCTGACCTGTGCATCAGTGGAAAGCTGCAGCATTAAGTGCCTTTCAGCTTCTGCCTTGTTGCCATTCTTCAAAACCATGCAAATTTCTGCCCTGATCTCTGAAAATTTGTCTACTGTGAATGAAATGAAATAAAACTGAAGGGTTCCTATGTCCAAATCATGGACTCAAAAGGACCCTGCTTTAACTTATGTCTATTCCCATGGACACTGCTAAAAGGAATGAAAGTAGACGGGAGACCACAATCTGTCAATCCAAATTGATTTGGGCCAATTTAGAAAAGAAGGATGGGTTGGTTCAATGCTCAAAAGACTTGTTCTAATTTCTTCCCTGTGCCAAGCAGAACATGGGCCACAGAGAGAAAGAAACAGAAAAGGATACATTATTTCCAAATACACAGCACATATATCTCTAAGGGCAAAAATAAAGTGTCTCATCCCAAAAAAATGGAAAATGATAATTCGGGTCACTGAATATATTAGTTGAGTGGCATGAAGATTAACCTAGTCATGACTAACAGTAAAAATAATATCCACATTTTATTTTTCCTCGATTTTATTTATATATCCCTTATTATTCAAATAAGAGAACACTGCACAACCATGGAGACCAGCACACCTTTTCTACACTCCAAAGGTGCTTGAATTTGCCCCTATTTTATACTTCCAAGTCATGGTAATGGGGAACAAACATTTTCTGTTTAATTTGTATTCAATGCAACTGTATGAGTAGAATCCATCTCAGTTGCTGGTTCTCAGTGACACTAACAACTTGCTCTGTGTTCAAGAAATGATAGGTAGATCTAGCAGCACTGATGCTAAATTGTGAATCTCTGGGCCTGATGCATAAAAATTTTTAATGGTTTCCTAATATTAGAAACATTCTAAGCAGAGCCCCAGAGGTCTCAACTGCAGACACATCTCAGGTACACTCTGACCACTCGTCAGTTTCCTGAATCATAATAAAATCCAAGTGTGACTCTGGGTCTTCTTTTCATGTTGAGTGGGCTCATTGTAAAAATGCAGTGGCTGTGGGCAGCTCCAGGGATACCCTTGGGGGAGGTCTGTGTCCAGCTATTCTTACCTACTTTTTCACTGATTTTTTTCCTCTTTGAGCCATTTGCCCATGTGCCCTGTGTCTCAACTCCACAGTGCAATTCAAATGTGGCTGCAGTAATTCAACCTAAAAATCTAGTGTGAGTTATGAAAGAATGATCAAGGCTTCAGAGAGTCCACTGTGACCGTGAAGGTTGTGATGGGGTGCGTTCTCTCCTCCAGATTGGGCATCAGAGATTTGCTGGACAATCACTGTCAAAGCCCCTGCGTATAGCCCATCTGAAGTTGGATACCCGATAAGGGAACTCACCCACTGAAGAGCCCGTGTTGTGTGAGTAGTAGCAGCACTTGTAAGAGTGGACGATGAGGCAAGCTTTGAGAGAGGGGGCCCTCCAGCAGTGAGGCATTCCCCCTCCCGGGTTTTGGCACCAATGAAAGAATTACCAAGGCTTCAGAGTGTCCACTGTGACCATGAAGATCGTGGTGGGGTGCGTTCTCTCTTCCAGGACTGAGTCTCTCTTCCAGGACTGAGATAGGGCGTCTCAGTCCTGCTGTCCAATGGTGAGCCCTGCTGGCTCACATGATCCTTACCTACCAATCAGATTAGCCCTGCTGGCTCATATGATCCTTACCTACCAATCAGACTAGCCCTGCTGGCTCACCTTATCCTTACCCACCAATCAAAAATCACCCCATGCCAACTGTCAAACCACCCCCGGCTCTATAAATATGCAGAGCTGTTCTTCAATAAACGGGCATTTTCTCCCATGGCAAGCATTGATTGTTCTTTCAAGTTACACAAAAAAGCTGTGCCCCATTTTTGTAAAATAAAATCTTGCGGATGAATTGAGATAATCTGCATGGAACACTGTTCAACACCTGACACTCAGGAATCCCTTACTAGGAATTCATGATGTTATTTATGGTTGATCTCCTCATCCTCATCACCTTCATACACCCATATAATGCTTAGGAGAAGTATAAATGGAGTGTATTTACTCCCTTTGTGGAGGAAACTCTATGGGAAATAGAATCATCGAGGCAGGAAAAGAAATGCTTTGCATGATATTTTGGTTACCGTCACCACAACCAGTCTCCAATGTGGCTACTCAAACATCATGTTCATCACTGTGAGGAGGAGGTAATGCTTAGGACATTCCCTTTTCCAATCGTCATCTCCCACAGAACTTACTGGTTTGCCCTGTGTATCTGGTAGGTCATTACCCAGGAGAGCAGCCCCAACACACCTCCCTAGCAGGAGTACCATGGCCCCACTCAGGATGAACATCGATGCAGTTTTGGATAGCAGGTTCTTGATGCAAATAATCAATTGCAGAAAATAGATGGAATATTATGTTAAGCAAAATAAGTCAAATTCAGAAGGTCAAGGGTCGCATACTTTCTTTCATTTGTGTAAGATAGAAAAAAGAAAAGAAAACTGGGGCATTATTGCATGAAAAGCAAAGGGAGGTCAGTAGAGCAGAGGAAATGAACCAAGGGGTGGAAGAGGGAAAAAGATTGGGGGAGTGCTGGGGAGTGACATCACCAAATTCTGTTGTTATATTGTGTGCATGTACAAAAATGTAACAATAGATGCCAACACTGCATACAATTAAAATGCACCAATAAAAATGTAAAAGAAAAAACTACAGAAATCCACTTCATGATCAAAAAATTATAATCACTGTTCTTGACAACTAAATCTTGTAGGAGTTTTAATGATTTCATATAAAATTTCAGTTCTTGGCGTCTCTGCCTGATACTATTCTCCTGCACCTCTTTGCCCTAAAGGCAACTACTCTCAGAAATTTTAAGGGTGGATTTTCCTGTTGTTGTCTCCATGTCTGCATTTATTTATGGATACATAAATAGTTTTCTTAAGCACATGCTTAAAGAGTACCTAAATCTCACCTAGGGAATGTACAACAAAATACGTATTGCCCTGCAATGTGCTGATTTGTTTCAACATGTAGTTTAAAGTTTCCCTAAAAAAGTACATACATCTATTTTGAAAGCTTTAAACTGCTGTGCAACATTACCTGAGAGACAAACATTACTAGTTTTTTTTAGTTCATTATTACAATAAACATTGCACTTGTGCACTGATTCATAGCATATAAGTGAGATTTCATGTAATATGTGGATACACAAGAATTTTATGACCTCTGTATTAATCACGTTTATGTTACTGTGACAAATTGCCAAAGAAAAATCACATAAAGGAGGAAAATCTTATTTTGTCTCATATCTTCAGAGATTTCAGTCCATTGTCAGCTGGCTCCATTGCTTGGAGCTGGAGGTGAGGCACAGCATCATAGAAGAAGGGCATGGCAGGGGAAAACAGCTTACCTCATATCAGCCAGGAAGAAGAGACAGAGGAAGGGAGGGAGGGAGGGAGGGAAAGAGAGAGAGAGAGAGAGAGAGAGAGAGAGAGAGAGAGAGAGAGAAGGAAAGGAGGGTTGGAGGGAAGGAAGGAAGAAAGGAAGGAAGGAAGAAAGGAAGGAAGGAAGGAAGGAAGGAAGGAAGGAAGGAAGGAAGGAAGGAAGGAAGAGAAATTGACTAAGAAAAAGTTGCATGCCCCAAAGGCCCTCCCGCAAGAACCCCCTCCCTCCAGATATGTGGCCCCTCCTACAGTTTCTCACACCTCTCTGAAGTCCACTGAGCTCTGAATTTCTGTGAATTAATCCACAGATGAGGTCCGAGCTCTCATGGACCAACCATTTCTCACCCAGCATCTGAACACAGCCATGCTTTGACCAAGCCTTCAACACACGAGTCTTTGGGAGACAGAACAGATTCAAACGGTACCAGTTTCCAAACAGATATTCACATTCAGTGTTCACACAACTACAATGTTGAAAATTCCAATTAAAAGTCCCCATTTATCTCTCCCAGAGAATGACAGCCATTAATCTGCTATTAAATATCTTGATATACAAAATCCAATAAATTACAAAGATATTACTAATAATGCAGTGTTTACAGATTTATTTGCTTCATTTTATTGCATTTTCCTAACTACTTATCAAATGGAGGTCAAAATTCCTGAGATTAGACTATTCTACTGAGGAGCCTCCTTAGGGCATTTTTAATGTCCTCATTCCTCAGGCTGTAGATGAAGGGGTTCAGCATGGGGGTGACCACACTGTATATCACTGAAGACACCAGATCTTTCTTGGGGGAGGATGACACAGATGAACCAAGGTATGCTCCAATGCCTGTTCCATAAAATAAGCAAACAACTGACAGGTGAGATGCACAGGCAGAGGAGGCTTTGTACTTCCCACTCAAAGATAGGATCTTCAAAATGGAGGAAACAATTTCATAGTAAGATAAAAGGATCCCTAAGACTGGGAGAAACCCATAGATGGCACCAATAAAATACTTTATCATGTTACTAGAGAAGTTGTGATAACAGGAAAGACTAAGGACTTGAGTAGGGTCACAGAAGAAATTAGAAATGTCCACCTCTGTGAAGCTGGTAAACTCTAATGCAATCAGAATATGAAGCTGAGATTCAAAAAGAGCAAACAACAAAGACATCAAAACTAAGAATCCACACAGATGAAAGTTCATAATGACTGGATAATGCAGGGGGTGACAGATGCCCACGAAGTGGTCATAGGCCATTACAGTCAGAAGCAGATCATCCATACATGCAAATATGAAAAAAGAGACATCTGTGTCAGGCAACCCACATAGGAGATGACTCTGCTGTGAGTCTGAAAATATGTGAGCATCTTTGGGACTGTGGTGGAGACGAAGCAGATGTCAGTCAAGGACAGATTGGAGAGGAAGAAGTACATGGGGGTGTGGAGGTGGGGTTCAGAGATGACAGCCAGGATTACAAGCAGGTTCCCAAGCATTGTGACCAGGTACATGGACAGGAACAGTCCAAAGAGGAGGGGCTGCAGGTCTGGGTCCTCTGAGAATCCACGAAAATGAAATTCTGATATGATTGTTAGAATTTTTCCTTCCATATTACTTGCACAGCTTTTGAAATAAATGGGAAAAAAAAGAAACATATAAACAGGCACCCACAGTTCTGTATGTATTTTGAACTCATATATTCACATATTAAGTATTCACACTTGTGGATTATACCCTTCAGCAGTATTTCTCATTGATAAACCCAACTATCTTGGAACTCTCATACTATTGATTTCTCTGTTTTCCTGCTCCTTCTACGTACACCTGCTTTATAGACACTCAACAATGTTATAAGACCAATAATATAAGCCAGATGTGGTGGAGCAGACCTGTAATTCCAGTGACTCAGGAGGCTGAGATAAATTCAAGGACAGCCTCAGCAATTTATCAAGGCTTTAAGCAACTTTGTGAGACCTTGTCTTAAAATTAAAATAATAAATAAATAAAAATGGGTATTGATCTGACACAGTGGGTAGGCACCCTGGTTTCAATCTCTAGGACCACACACAACACACACACACACACACAAGACCCATAACATTACACACAAGCTCCCAATCACAGTAAAAGACAGCCTGAATAAAGAATAATATCATTTATTCTCTGTTTCTTTGAAGAAAGAAATAAACAATAAGCAATAGCCTTTCCATTTTCAGAAGAAATAATCATTAAAAAGTAGTTTAAGAAGCACTCAAATGTATCTATTTTTATCTGAAACCATGGCATGATGCTCTTATGCGTAGAATATTTAGAAAGCATTTACAAGAATTAAGACTGTAGATACTGATACCAAATTAAAGTTGATAGCTCATAATCAAAACTGTGTTATGGGCCAGTTTCCTCCCAGTGACTTCTCATTAATCTTGGATTTCTGATTTCCCTCCTTTTTGCAAGTAAATATCCACTCAAATGTAGTTTGCATTTTATGAATACTTATTTGTAATTCCTATTCTTGGATTTGATGAACTTCAAATTTTTATAAACATTTTTAGAAAATACACAAATGTATAACATCCCTGACAACAAATACAGAATTACTGCACACACTGCACTGGTCATTGGTCAAAGCAAAATGAAATGTTGAGAATCTTTTTGAACATTTTCCTCAGCACCGGTTCACTTGCACCCTCTATCGAAGCAGCACCACATCTGTGGTAAGGACAGATATGTGGGACTTTTCTTTCTAGATTCTCTGTTCTTTAGTGAGCTGGCAATGCTCTTTCACTGTTTCTCTGATCACAAAGTAAATCCTTTTCAGGGAGGACTTTGACCCCAGGCAAAGCTCCAAACTCTAGATTTCATTATCAAACTTAATTCCCTGGGTTTTGATCAGATAGACATATTCATGACAATTCTTCCTGAAACATGGATTGCAGTTCATTTACTTCAACAACCTGAAGGAAAGTCAGGTTCATTATTTCATCACCTTTCACTAGGATATAGTTTGGAAACAAGGCAAAGGAGAAAAATGCCCAAAATAATGTAAGCACATCTGGCAATTTTCTCATTTATAACATGGTGACAATATTTTCCCACTTTATATACTTGATAATCTTTTTTAACAAGCCTGTTTAAATTCCTGGGTCTAGGAGTGTCACTCAATTGTAGATAACTTGTCTGCCATGTAAGCCATGGCTTTTAATCTCTGAAGTTTTTATCATATTCACCAAATATTAACAACATACAGGGCATCCTTTATCTGTTTAATCCTTTTTTGATGCAGTTGCCTCAATTATAACTCAACTCAGAAGACAAGGCCAAGGCTAAGAGAGTCCATATCCTGTTCTTTATCACAGCAATGGAAATTTAGCCCTCAGTGCTTAAAACTGAATTCTCCATCTCTGGGTGACATGCACCCCTTCTGCTCATTGTTCCCAACAATCCAAAAGAGAGCAGAGGTACAGAGGTCTTAGGTACAGGTCCACCCCAGGTGCACTTTAAAATTCTTTCTAGACTACTGAGTAGTAATGAAATTAAGACCTGAACTTCAGACTGCTTTTGAGATCAGGTTGATGTCAACAATGAGGAACATGTGTACAGCTGCAGAGATATCCTGGGGTGGTGAGAGAGGGGATATATACTGAATGAGTGTCTGTCTTCCCTTTCTCTGAATTTACCCTGTGATTTCAGACATTCTTCCTATAATTGTAGCATCAGATGCCACCCACTGATCTGTCCTGTGCTCCACCAAAAACCTACAAACTGAAGTGCACAGTGCAGGAGGGTTTCATCCAGGAGTGACAGGGAAGGGGAATGACTAAGTTCACAGGGAACAAGGCCACCTGGCAGGATCCTGCCTAACATGCTCAAATGCTCTGTCTCTAATCAAACCTCAATTCAAACAAGACTTCAGATTTTCAACCTAAAATCCTACCACAAATTACATAAAAATATTGTGCTTATTTCTTTCCTGAAAAATAAAAGTAATGTTGCACATTTGACATTGGTGAAGTGATTGGAAACAATGCTTCATACAGTTCATACTCCATCATAAATTGATACAATCTATATAGAATGCAAAGTCAGAGTCTGGAGCTCAGAAATATACCCATATTAAGAGAGACAGAGTAGAGGCAGAAGTCAGGAGAAGGGAGGAGGGAGGACTGAATGGAGAAAGGGAGGATTGACATTGATCAAATTATGCTATATGTATGTATGAATATGCCAGAATGAAACCCACTACTCTGTGTCATTAATATATGCCAAAAAAATATTTAAAAGAATAATTTTTGATCAGATAGGCATGTATTTGAATCCTGGATATTAATTTTTTTTCCAATTTTGCCAGAGGTGTTAATTAGTTAAGAAGATTTTATCATTTAAAAAGACTCAGCATATATAAAATGCCCACACCCATGACTGGCACACAACAGTGCTTAATTATTATTAAACAAAAAGGTGAATTTCAGTAGTAAATTTAATAAAGCTAAAAGTCTGTAAAGGTCAATTAATATTGGCTCATGATGTGATGGACACTATCCTCATCCTCATCATCACCTTCATAAATGTCTTGGAGAACTTAGGAAAGAGTTCAGTGGGACCTACTTTCTGTTATGGTCTGAGAGTTGTCCATGGGAAGTAGAACCAGGGTGGGAGGAAAGCAAGACTCTGAATGAGATTTCTAGGACCCCTCCACAACCAAGATCATAAACTTCACAATCCTGGTAACTGAAATTTGACCCATTCTTTTTCTCCCATCTACTCTCCCAAAATGCATGTCTGTCCTTGATGAGGAAACAATGCTTCATACAGTTCATACTCCATCATTCACCTCCCTCAGCACTTAATGATTTGCACTGGGACTCTGGTGGGTCATGGCCAAGGAGTGAAGATCCAGAGCTCATCTGATGCCTGGTACTCAATGAAGCCTCAGGCTCTGTCCCCAGGATTTCTATCCATGCAGTCTCAGATAGGAGCTTCCCAAAGCAGACCAACCATGGAAGGAGGAGGCACAGGGATGGAGCCCACTGGACTTGGAGCCATCAAACTGAAGGGCTGCAGGCACAGACTGATTGTTGACAGTTATATGGCCTTGGAAGCCCAATGCACAGAGCTCCTAATTAGCCAAATTGGTCCAGGTTATTACAAACTCTGAAAGTCTCCTCATATCAATGCCAGCTGAGGAAGAGAAAAATCAGTGTCCACAAAAGCTCTTGGGCTCTTCCTCTACACCAGAGAAAGCTCTTGGGTATTATCATTTCTTTCATTAATTTTTTCCTTTGCCTTATTCCATTTTTATGATGGTGAAACTTCATTCCCTCTAAAAATGGCACTTTTCCCCATTGCCAAAGGCACAGATCAGCAGCATTAATCACACTCACACTGTGGTGCATCCATCACCAGCATCCATAGCCAAACTGAAAATTTCTACACAACATAAAAATCTTGCCATTTCTCCCAGCCACAAAATTGGCTCCCAACATTCTCCCTGTCGGGAGCCATTTTCACACGTGACTGGATGATTCCCAGTTTGGGTCTGAGGCTTCTGGCTGTGTTGGAACTTTCCTGGCCCTCTCCTGTTGAGAAAACCCGTCCGTGTGGGGGTGTGACTGATGACTGACCCCGGGGGCCCAATCACTGACCCTGACCTTGGAGTGCGGCCCCCCTTCAACCTTCATTGGATGGAATTCTCCCCTGAATTTCTTGTTCCCCAATAAAAGGCTACTCCCTGGTGTGCTCCCTCTCTCTCTCTCCTGCTAGCCCTGAGTAATCCTTGCTGCCCTGCTGGGCGGTTAGAGGTGGAAACCAGAGAGGGGAGCTGTCTTGGACCGGGTTATAGAAAAAGGTAACTGAGTCTGTGTGTTTATTTCGATCTCTGCTAGCTAACTTTTATGCCAAGAACCTCATTAATGAAACCATTGCGCTGGCCACATGGTGGAATTGGTGCCCCAACATGGGGCATTTTAGGTTAGTTAAATTGAGTGGGAGCACGCTATAAAGATAAAGATAAAAATAAAGATAAAGGAAGTAGGGACAATTTGGGTCACAAAAGTACCTTGAGATATTGAAGGAAAGAGACGTTAAATTAATTAAAATGGGAAATTCAACTTCTAAGGATAAGGAAATGTATCTATTTTAGACAGTGTAATTAACCAGAAAGGAAAACAGATAAAGAAAGCTCAGTTATTACAATTCTTAGAGATTGTAGGTGAATATTGTCCCTGGTTTTGTGAACAAGAGTCTCCAGATTTACTTACTTGGGAGAAATTAAGAAAAAAGTTACAAAAGGTCTGTCTTTCTAATGAATTACCTGGAGGCATAGATAATATTCAGAAAACCTGGGCGGCTCTGGAAGTTTGTCTTTTTGAATATATGGGCCAAAGTTCGTGGCCCCCTGAGGACCTGCTAAAAGGCATTCAAGGAGCCATTAAGTCTATTCAAATGGAAAATCCGCCTGAGGCTAAGTTAATTCCTTTTCCCTTAAGCCATTTAAAAACAAAGGCACTAAGGGCCAAGCCAAAGGTTAAAAATGTGAACTTAAACTTGCAAAATCAGGCTACTCTACAGGGAGATTATAGAGAGCAACATCAGAGAGGAGATACCTCGGAGGTCCTGGAGAGGAAAATCCAGAAGAGATTCCTAGAGGGGCTCAGAGTTCTTCTCAGCCTCATGACTTAGAAGCCCAATTTCAAAATGGCGACAGCGCAAAGTCCGACCATGACTTACAGTCAGAGGAAAAAAAATCAGACGTTGAAATTCAGGACTTACAGAGAAATTTTAACAGGCTGCGTTTAACACCACCTGCCCAGGCTATTCGAATTCGGCCAATACCTGCGAAAAGGACAAATTTAACAGGTGCGCTGGATTACAAATGACTTTTCTTACCCTGTTCCAGCGAGGTATTAAGAAGGCTCAAGAATTGGGGGAGGATACTAGCGGTTTTCAACTTTTTCCAGTTTTTGAGCAAGTTAATGAGCAAGATCAAAGAGTTAGAGTTCATGCTGTAATCCCATTGAAGATCATTAAGAAACTAAAAAGTGCATGTGAGACATACGGTCCAAATTTGCCTTTCGTACAAAGTCTGATAGATAATATTTGCTCCCAGCCCCTTCCTCCTAGCGACTGGATTTCTGTAGCCAGATCCTGTCTGAGCAGGGGAGATTTCTTGCTCTGGAGAACTTATTGGACTTATTTTTGTACTGAACAGACAGAACAAAATAGAAAATGAAATATAGAAATGCCAGTAGAAATATTTCTAGAAACAGGTAAATTTACTGATTTAGAAAGACAGTTAAATTATGACTTTGTAGTATACAATCAAATAACTGATTGTGCGAAACGTGCCTGGAGGCAGATAGTCTCTAAGGACCAATCCAATTTAGTTCTTACCAAAATCAGACAGGGTGGCAGTGAACCTTATTCGGATTTCGTATCCTGATTGTACCAGGCTGCAAACAGGTCGATTGGAGACCCAAAACGAGTGAGTTCATTGTTAGGCACTTGGCATTTGAAAACACAAATAAGTACTCTCAAGACATTCTCAGACCGCACCGTAAAAAAGACACAGTTTCTGAGTTTATTCACTTATGTTCTGATGTAGACTCTATGCATTTGCAGACTGTAGCTCTAGCCGCAGCGCTAAAAGAAACCTTGAGGCCACAGGATTTAGGATGAAAGTCCCGCAAAAAATGTTACGTTTGTGGAAAAAACAATCATTTTGCATGAAAATGTCACATGCGCAATTTTAAGTTCAGGGCTCCATCTACTGGTGATAATAGATATTACAAAACTCAATCCCACGTGGTGGATCAAGATGGCGTGGATGAGCCAGCCTTCTTGTCATCATTTCCGCCTGGCCGAAACACAAACTTCCGGTCGGCCCCTCCCCCGGGCCGAAAATAAAAAAATAGGTGGTAGTCGTGCAATGTGACGTCATTGCGCCAACCATGGGGGCCACCATCTCTAATTTTACCAGAGCAAAACAAACAGTTTCCGTACAAGCCCCTAATGATTTTCAAAACTTTTAGGAGATATTAATTGGCTGAGGCTCTCCTTAAAACTAACTACTTCTAAGTTAAGTCCTTTATTTCAGATATTACAAGGAAATCCTTCTCCAACCTCTCCATGTCAGCTAACTTTAAAAGTTAAAACAGCTTTAAAAAAATGGTGTATTTATTAATATTTCCAACTAAACATACCCCAACAGGAGCCATATGACAAAGATTAAGAGTTATTGAGTAGATTTATTTATCCCACTCCCCTCAAAAAACATTAATTCCTTTTCATGATTCCATAGCTCAATTAGTAATTAAAGGTAAAACTAAAATTTTACAATTAATTAGATCTAAGCCTAATATCATAATTATTCCATTTTCTGTTCAACAAAATAATTGACTTTTTCAAACTTCTAACTCATGACAGATAGCCTTTGCTAATTTTCCTGGCCAGATAGATAGTCATTATCCTCGTGATAAGATTATACAATTTACATCATTAACATCACTTGTTTTTCCAAAAATTGTGCGTGCACATCCTATAGATAAAGCCTTATCAATGTTCACTGATGGATCAAGCTCAGGTAAAGCTGATTTTTATAGTCGTGTTCACACAAAGATAATACAAACTTCTTATACTTCTGCCCAAAAAACAGAGCTTCAAGCTCTAATTTATGCCTTAAATTACTTTTCTAATGAGCCTATTAATATTTATTCTAACAACTTATATACAGTCGGAGTTACTAAAAATATTAAAACTTCAGTTATTGGGTATACTTCATCACAGAGTTATTTAAATTATTTCATAATTTACAAAAGACAATGCTAATACAAAAATATCCATGTTTCATAGGACACATAGGAGCTCATGCTAATCTTCCAAGACCCTTAGTTTCAGGTAATGACAAAATTGATAAGTTAGTAACTTTTTGTCAACAGATGTCTTCATATGACTGTACACTAACTTCCCATTCCTTACATCATCAAAATGCTTCAAGCTTACATAAAAAACTTAATATTACTAGAGATCAAGCTCGTCAGATTATAAGCCAATGCCCTAAGTGTGTTATTCACACTCCATCTCTGCCATCAGGGGTAAATCCCTGTAAATTAAAACCAAATAAAATATGACAAATAGATGTAACTCATATTCCTCAATTTAGTAAACAGTGTTATGTACATGTCATAGTAGATACTTATTCTAGATTTATTTTTGCCACAACACATACTAAAAAAAAAATACTCAAAATGTAATTTCTCATTGCCTAGGAGCTTTTTCTGTTTTAAGATGCCCTATAAAAATTAAAACAGATAATGCTCCAGCTTATGTAAGCTCTTCTTTTCAACAATTTTGTCAAAAATTTAAAATTAATCATAAAACAAAAATTCCTTATAATCCCCAAGGTCAAGCCATTGTAAAACAAGCTCATTTATCTATTAAACTTCAATTACAAAAACTAAAAGGGGGGAATAAGGTTACGACTCCCCAAAATAGCCTTAATCATGCCTTGTTTGTTTTAAATTTTTTAAACTGTGACTCAGAACGTCACACTGTTGCTGAGAGACAAATGTCTCCCTCAGTAACAGGCCCTTTAGGCAGAGTTTTGTGGAAAGATTTACAGACCGGTCAGTGGAAGGGCCCAGATCTGGTGCTTATACGGGGCAGAGGTCATGCTTGTATTTTCCCAGAAAATTCTTCTCATCCTTTTCGGGTGCCTGAACGTGCTATCAGACATGGAAGAGATAGAACTCAGATTCAAGCAACTGAGGATCGACCCGGAGGAGCCCCCATCCAAAAGGAGGAGATATTGGAAAAGGATGAAGAAAGACCAGATTGACCCAGCCGAAAAGCTGATTTCATGGGAAGACGTGAAGAAGCTAACAACCCAGGCTTCCCGAATACTTCGAGACCTAGGAGAGAACAGGACCCCAGTGATGATGGTAGCAACAGTAATTGCCCTACTGGGCTGTCAGGTAAAGGGGGATCAAGTAGACACTTACTGGATATATTTCCCAGATCCACCCCTGGTACACCCAGCTGTGTGGGCTGGAGAATCTATTCCAGTATTTACTAATGACTCATTCATGATGGGAGGATTTACAGATACTCATATTACTCCAAATCATGTAACTATATTTAATTATTCTGGCTATAGTGCCCAATTACCCTTGTGTTGGTCCCACGATAAACATGCTGGCTATCTGAAAGTATCATTCGAAGAAAAGACAGCAATTGGTAGACCTAGACTGACAAATAATTCTATTTATGGGGACTTAAAACCTAATACTAGATCAGTAATTAAGATGGGACTTTCCCATAACAAGCCAGTCATTTCTGCAAAACCTCTACAGATACACCACTGTCCAAATAGTTCTACAATTGAGATTGGCACCTTTCCTAAATGGATGGATTGTATAAATCCCTTTCCTGTACAATATAAGGTGTCTAAAGATAGTGGGTATATTTTAGACTGGTCTCCAAAAATTGATAAGAGACAATTACAAAGAAATTCTGCTATGACACCTGCAGGATTTGTTAGTAATATTTTGACTTATAGTGAAGGTGGTGTATAAAAAGATATCTGGTGTTTAATTGCTGCCTCAGAATTCTTATATTTTACAGACAAACCCTTACCAAAATTTGTTGGCAAGAACTGTAAAGAGGGATCTTGCTATGGCTTACAAGCCTGTGTCCAATCTCCTTATGTTTTAATTATTGGAAATGTAAAAGTTAAATGGATAGACAACAGATATACTGTTACGTGTAGTAAGTGTAACCTAACCAATTGTATTACTAGGTATAATGGAGGAAAAGGAGTGCTGATACTTCATCACCCTCTTTCGTTTTATTACCTGCAAATATTTCAGAGCCATGGTATGCTGATGCTGGTTTACAAATCTTGCAGCAAATTCATGCCCAACTAGCAAGACCTAAACGTGCTATTGGAGTTATAATTGTTGGTGTTTTGGCGCTAGTCTCTTTTATTGCCTCAACTGTCTCTGCGTCTCTGACATTGTCTCAAAATATTTAACATACAAAATTTCTTAATAATTTAGCTCAAAATACTTCCAAATCTCTGCGTAATCAAGTAAATATTGATGAAAAGATTGAAACTAAATTAAACACCTTAGAGGCAACTGTTATAGACATAGGTAATGAACTTTCAGCCTTAAAATTTAAAGAAAGGCTTAAATGCCATGCTAATTATAAGTATGTGTGTGTTACAGCTGCCAAGTACAATGCTTCTCTCTGGGATTGGGAAAAGGTTAAAAACCATTTGTTAGGTATTTGGCAAAATAGTAATAATAGCTTGGATATTCTGGAACTTCATCACCATATCCAAGACATTCAAAATAATAGAGCTGATTTTTCAGATCCTTCTTCCTTGGCTAAACAAATATTAAAGGAGGTAAATGGATTCAACCCTGGAAATATTCTTAAACACTCGGCCTGGTACATTATTGGATTATTCCCTTTGCTGTTAATTCTCTTTTGTGTTGTAATCATAGGATGGCGAGTCTTCGGAACAAGAATACAAAAACTCCAGAGAGTGAACCGCTCCTCATTGTTAAGAAAAGAAAGGGGGGATATGTGGGGAGCCATTTTCACACGTGACTGGGTGACTCCCGGTTTGGGTCTGAGGCTTCTGGCTGTGTCGGAGCTTTCCCGGCCCTCTCCTGTTGAGAGAACCCATCCTTGTGGGGGTGTGACTGACGGCTGACCCCGGGGGCCCAATCACTGACCCTGACCTTGGAGTGCGGCCCCCCTTCAACCTTCATTGAATGGAATTCTCCCCTGAATTTCTTGTTCCCCAATAAAAGGCTACTCCCTGGCGTGCTCCCTCTCTCTCTCTCCTGCTAGCCCTGAGTAATCCTTGCTGCCCTGCCGGGCGGTTAAAGGTGGGAACCAGAGAGGGGAGCCGTCTCTGACCTGGTCATAAAAAAAGGTAACTGAGTCTGTGTGTTTATTTTTATCTCTGCTAGCTAACTTTTATGCCAAGAACCTCATTAATGAAACCATTGCGCTGGTCACATGGTGGATCTCCCATTAAAAAGGATGACAAATTGAAGTCATTATGCAATAATGTGACTGAAAGGCAGGCTAGATTTCCAGGTTTATTTTTGTAGGTTTGTTGCCTTTTCCACCCTACATTTAAAATGATTGCTCAGGTACAGACAGTTCTGCTGTGGAGCCTCCTTGAGACACTTTTTATGTACTTGCTCCTCAGGCTGAAGATGAAGGGATTCAGAACATGGATGAGCAACATGTAAATGACTAAGGCAATATCTCAGAGATTTTGACAAGACTGAACCAAGGAACACTCCAATGATGGTTCCACATTATAAGCCAACAACTGATGAAAGAGTCTTACAGGACAGAAGAATTTATGTTTAGCAGCTGATATGAGAGTCTCAGAATCAAGGAAACAATTTTTTAGAAAGATAAAAGACTCCCTAAGATTTTATCATTTTATCAAAGTCAGAGAATGGAGCTCAGAAATATACCTATCATTTATATTATATGATGGTACAAAAAAGAATACCTGACAATATTATTAGAGAAGGTATCAGGTCAGGTGTGATTAAGGAGTTGAGAAGAATCACTGAAAACCTGGAAATTTCCACATCCATAAAGTAGGGAAATTATAATCAAACTGTGCATCTGGGAAACCAAAAGGTTAACCATGTAAGACACCAAACTAAGAAATCACAGAAGTGAGGGTTCATGATGACTGGGAAATGCAGGGGAGACAGATGGCTACAGTTCATAGAAGTACTCAGAAGCATATCTCATTTGCTTCCAAAAACAAGAAAAAAAAAAAAACATCTGTATAATACTACCCACAAAAGAGATTTGTGGATTTGGATGTTCACTATCATCTTTAAGACCTTGGCAGACCCAGGACAGGTTGCAGAGGTGTTGGCAGGATAAGGAGCAGGAAAACGGACAATCCAAGGAGGGATGACTAAACATTTCAACCACCCCAGGTGCCCAGGAGTAAGAATTTTGTGACATGTGTAAGAGTCTCTGCTAATGTATTGTTTGACCATATTCTGGGAAAATAGAGAGTGTTGGATAAAAGAACAAATAAACAAACACCCACCACTCAGTATACATTTTGAATTCAGGTATTCAAAGGAAGGAATTCACATACCTTGTGGTACATACACCTCACAATACTTCTCAGTTGTGACTAAAAAAATCTTTTTAAAACCCTTGCATTATTATAATCTGTGTTATCTTCCATAAACTGCTACTTTACAGACACTCAGCTGAGCATGCATAGAAGGCCAAGAGCATTAGAGATAATGGTCATGTAAATACCACTCTTTGAAGAAAAACATAGAAAATAATAAATATGATTTCCTTTTCAAGAAAAATCACTTTTATAAATGGAAATTAAGAAGCTGCCCAATATAATTCATTTAATTCTGTGCTAGTGATACAAACCCTCTTGATTTAGGACTGCCTTATCTAAATCCTAAGTTAAGACTCATAATTATGACCGGAAAGCATTGTGTTAAACCAGGAGATATCTTTATTAATCTTGGGTTTTCTAATTTCCCTCCTTTCTGGATGCAAGTGCTCAGACAAATAAGATTTATCTTAAAAATCACTTAATATATGATTAGAATTGTTGGTCACAGTAGACGTAAAATTTTGATAATATAATTTGGCCAACCCACATAATCAGACATCACTGACCATAAATGTGGAATTATTGTACATTTTGCCTGTCAATAATTAAGTCATCATAAAATTTGAAGAATATTTTTGAAAATTTTTATTTAATACAGTCTTCCTTTTGATCAACTGATTTAATATCAGTAAAATATTTGTCTATAAGATGTCTTCTAGTATTTTTCTCCATTTTGATTCTCCCTTTTGTAGTAGCCTGGCAATACTTTTTTTTTTCTGGTCATAAAGCCTCTTTTTTATGGTTGAAGATTTTGGCAACAGGGAAAATGCCAAACCCCAAGTTTTGGTGCTAACTGTATACCTACTTAATAGATTTTTTTTTTTTATCAATTCTTCCTGAAACATGGACTAGAACTCTCTTGCCTCAGCTCCCTGAAGACAAACCCAGTTTATTGTTTTGTCAGGCCACTCTGATCTGATAGAAAACAGATAAAAAAGAGAAAATTTCAGGAAATATTATGAATACACATCGGCAATTTCCTCATGTGTAAAATGGGTATAACAATTATTTACATTTTATAATTTTTTTTAAGAAATTTTATTGTGGGGCACAGTGGCTTATGCCTGTAATCCCAGAGGCTCAGGGGGCTGAGGCAAAAGGACCATGAGTTCAAAGCCAGCCTCAACAAAAGCAAGGCCCTTAGGAAACTCAGTGAGACCCTGTCTCTAAATGAAATACAAAATAGGCCTGGGGATGTGGCTCAGTGGTCAAGTTCCCCTGGGTTCAATCCCTGGTACCAAAAAGAAAAAGAAAAAAGAAATTTTGTTAATTTTATGGTCTTAATGGAACATTATAATTGTACATAATAATCAGCTTTATTGTGACATAACTGTTAGAAAACTGTCACCACAGAGTATAACTTGCTCAACCTCATTCCCCAGTACCTTCTCTTTCCTTTCCCTTCTCTTCCACCTTATCCCCTTCCTCTATTGTACTGGTCTCCTTTCTATTTTTTTCTAATTACCAAATTATAAACACATAAAATGGGTTTCATTGGAGTATACTCATACATAGAAATCACATAATTTTGTTCTCTAGTGAATTATTCAAATAAAGAATCCCATCACTATGTAAAATGTGAGTTTAATGATGAACAGTTTTCAAATGACACTTCATCCTGGAGTGATGTGATTTCTAAAATGTGCCTCAAATAAAATCACAATTTTTGCCTAGCCTCATCTATTTGTGCTACCTTTTTTAGTTTTACTTTCTAGAAATCACCATTTTGCACATTTGAGAACCACATATTTATTTATATTTTCTATCATGTGCAATTTAAATGCACCATTTTATGCCTTGTTAACTTCACAGTTCATTGGCATTAATTATATTCATGTTGTTAGAAAAGTATCACCAACACAAATTTCTAACAAATTTTGATCTTTCCTAACTGAACCTTCATACCCCATTACTGCCTCTCTCCAGTGCTGACAACAGCAATCTCACCATGAATGTTAGAAATTAAAGTTAATAAACTACAAAAAATAAGGTGACCAAAGAGACAAGATTTATAGGTATTGATGTCAAATTTTATTGTTATTCCAAACTAAACATTAAGTTGATGTCCCAGATAATAAGAACAGACAATTCTACAAAGAAGCCTCAAAGAATTGTTTTAAATGTCTCTGTTCCTCAGGCTGTAGTGAAGGCATTCAGCATGGGGGTGACAACAATGTACAATACTGAGGCCTCTGAAACCATTCTAGATGAATGTGACACAGCTGAACCAAGGTACACACCAATGCTTGTTCCATAAAATAAGCAAACAACTGTCAGGTGAGTCCCACAGGTGGTGAAGGCTTTGTACATCCTACCTGAGCATGGTATTCTCAGAATGGAGGAAATTATTTTATAGTAAGAGTAAAAGATCCCTAAGATGGGAAAAGACCAAAGATGGCACTGCCAAAGTACACAACTAGGTTATTGGTGAAGGGGTCAGTACAGAAAAGACTGAGTACTTCAGAAGGAACACAAAAGAAATTGTAAATTTCCACACCCTTGAAGGTGGTAACCTGTAATGCAATCAAATTATGCAGCTGGGATTCCAAAAAGCTAACAAAAAAGTCACCAAAACTAATAAGTTACAGAGGGAAGTGTTCATAATGACTTGATAATGCAGGAGGTAACAGATGGCCATCATAGTCAGAAGCAGATCATCCATACATACAAATATGATAAAAAGAGACATCTGTGTCAGGCAACTCACATAGGAGATGGCTCTGTTGTGAGTTTGAATATTCTTGAGCATCTTTGGGACCATGGTGGAGATAAAACCAATGTCAACCAAGGACAGGTTGGAGAGGAAGAAGTAAATGGGGGTGTAGAAGTGGGAGTCAGAGCTGATGGCCAGGATGATGAGCAGGTTCCCAAGCACTGTGACCAGGTACATGGACAGGAATAGTTCAAAGAAGAGGGGCTGCCAGTCTGGGTCCTCTGAGAGTTCCAGGAGATGGAATTTAGAGACACTTGTGAGATCTGTGGTTCTGAATTGATTGGATAGCTTTTGCAAAAGAAAATACAATGAGAGAAAGAAATACATGAAGGCCCCAAGCACTCTGTCCACATTTGAATTCAAGTATTCCTAAGAAATGTGTTTCCACTTGATTCCCAGACATTTTCAACAACATTTCTCAGTAGCCAAAGCCCAATCTTCATACATTCTTTCATTATTATTCTCTGTGTTATTCACTCTTTTCTACACTCACTTTCCTGAACAATGTTGAAGTCCAGGACTGTGGAGAGAATACATTCATGATCACTGTACAATGCAGCCTATGCTTTAAGGAAAAAACAGCCTTCCTTATAAAGAAAAGTAATTTTAATAAGAGGAAATTAGAAACAGTCCACTATACCTTGTTTTGAACTAAGAACTTGGGACAAATCCCTTAGACTTATAAAACTTAAGAAACTGTACCTCCTATATCAAGAAAACACCAGCTGTGACAAGTCAGGAATGAAAGAGATATTTTTCCCAAATACACAGCATATAATCTGTAGAGTCAAAAATAAAATGGCCAATCAGATACAGGAAAACATACCTTCGGGTCAATGGATATTTTAGTTGAGGGGCATAAAGAATACCTCTTATCATCAGTAATAATAATAATAACATCTAAATTATATTTTGCCCTAATTTTAAACATGCATCACATATTAATCATACACAGAGCACCTATTTTCTGTTTCATCCTGACTCACTGCAGTTGTCACAGCTAGAAATCAACTTAGATCACAATGCTGAATCTCAGACATAAACAGCCTGCCTATGTCACAGTAAGGATAATTGAAGTCTGGCCCACTCAACATTTGTAGTGTTTCACAGATGACAAAGTTTTCAGCAGAGGTCCTAACCATGGGTACATCTCAGGAATATTTTTAAACTCTTTTCAGTTCCATGAGTAAGAATGAGATCAAGAGCTGACCTTAGGTTTCCTTTTGAGATTGAGAGATTTACAAGCATGGAGGACCATGTGATCAGGGGCATTAATACCCCTGAGTGGGTGCAAGAGCATGACCTGTACTGAATGTGATCTCTCCTGTGACCTGTGGTTGTTCTTCCATAGTGGATGCAGCAGATACCACCCGGTATTCTGCCCAGTGATCACCAGGAATCCCACAAGGAAGAGCGCAGGGAAAAAAAGTTTCCCTATTGGAATAATTGAAAAGTGAAATGTTTGATTGGCTTGTTGATGGTACAGCCAGCCAGGATTCTCCTCCATGATGCCCTGTGTCCATACTCACACAGCCCAATTCAAACAAGGCTTCACTCTTTGCTACCTAACAAATGAGTACAAGTTACATGAGGATAATTCACTTTTTCATTTTCTGTGAAAATGGGCATACATAACTAAAATTAGATGATGCACAAGCAATGAAACATCACGTAGAAGTGTCACTCGTCACCTGCAACGTGGAAGCCTTCTTTATGGGTTCATGATGTTAAGGCTACTGTCATTCTCCTCATCCTGATCATCACCATCATGGATCTTCATAGTACTTAGGAGACACTTTAGAAGGACCCATTTGTGCTGTTTTGGGCATGATTTCAATGGGAAGAAGAACTCAATGGGTAGAGTGAACAAGATTTGAATAAGATTTCTGACACTCCACCTTTTTATTGGTTATTTTTAGTTATACATGAGAGTAGAATCTATCTTGGCATAATTATACAAGCATGGAATGTATCTTCTTCATATTCAGACCATAGGGCCTATTCTCCCCCTACATTTTTCCCACCTCATGCTCCCTTCCCTCTATTGATCTTTCTGCCATTTACCCATAGTTAGTACTATTTTAATTAATTTCTTGTGGAGGTACACAATGGTGAGATTCACTTTCAGTCCACATCATTGAAACTATACATATTTGTGTTTTTCCAGCTGGCTACTAAACTGTGATGTTTGTATTCATGATAAGAAAATAATACTTCCAACAGTCCTTCCAAGATTCCAAGGTTTCCTCTGCTCTACTAGATTACATTATTTCTCTGCTGGGCCATAACAAAGAATTGCAGATCCCAAGACGCAACAATACCAGCTGCCTGATAAAGGCTCAGGCCCCATCTGCAGGATTCATATGAAGATCGTGTCAGATAGAAGCTTCCTGAAGCAGATGACCATAGGAGGAGGCCCATCAGTGCAGCTCACAGAACAGATGCTGTTAAGCTGAAGGACTGGCTTAAGACATAAGGCTACTTGAAATGCCTTAACTGATGCACAGTATTTATTGTAAGGGAGGAAAATCATTTGATATGTTAGTTTATTATCAAAACAAGCCTTTAAAAATTCTTGCTCCTCTCTCCGTGTAATTTCCATATAATATGCAGATAGAAGATATTTGTTCAATTTTAAACAATTGATGTATATTCATTTTATTATTAAAAACCTATATCTGTTGTCCAAACAAAAATATGGGTCATCATCAACTACATCCTCTTATTCTGAAGTTCTATTATTGAAATATCTCAGCAATCTTAGAAATAATGCTCCCATGATAAATCACCAAGATATTTCATCCGGTATTATGAATAATATTTCTACTCAGATCCAATTGGAGGGAGAATGGCCTGAAATGGGATGAGGAAAATAACATTTTTCTCCCATATCATTTATTTGACCAAGTGCATAATATGTGGAAAATTCTCCACCTCTCTATGCTCATACTGCTTAATAGAAATTAAGACAACACCCATCTCCATGCCAAGTGTGATACCTAAAGGAACATTGAAACTTAGTAAATGTTGGGTTGCCCTGGCATTTTTCAAATTAAGAATCCCATCACTATGGAAAAATTTAGTCTAATGGGCAATAGAATTTCAAATGGCATTCACTTTGGAGTGCTGTGGATCTTAAATGTGCTTTAGCCCCCTTCACAGTGTTTGCTTATGCCCCTCTATTTTTTTTTCTTTTTCAATCATGATAATCTCAGACATGATCTTGGAATTTTAAAAAAAAATGCTGCAGGTGTTGTCCAATGGAATACAGGCCAGTATTTCCATGACATAGACAAAAATGTACCAAGATAACTTGCCTCTGGTTCTATAAGACATTCCTAAGAGGTATGAAGTGCAGGCAGAAAAAGCAGAATGTGTTGAAAACACAGTGATTATGGACATTTTTATGACCCAGGGAATGATCTCTTCAATGTTTAAAACAGATTTTTACTTTTTATGCCCCTGTGCCTTTATGTAGGTTTTGTGGAATCAAAAATGAAAGAGGATTAATCATTCCTCTTCAAATACACAGCATTTATTTGCAGAAGGATAGAAATAAAAGGGCCCATTATAGAAATTTTAAAAAAAATGCTGACTTTGGGTCAGAGGATATTTTGGTTGTTATGTTTCCCCTCTTACAGTTTCCACCATCTCCATGAAGTCCTCTCACCTATGAATCCATCCATGAATCACTCCACAGAGGAGGTTAGAGCTCCCGGGGACCAACCATTTATCACCCAGCATCTGAGCACTCCTGAGCTGGCACCAAGCCCTCAATGTGTGAGTCTTTGGGGTACATTCCAGGTCCAAACTACACCAACTCTCAGCATGTGTTCACACCCAAGGTTCACCACCAGACATTCACATGCAAGGTCCACCCACATGCGTTCACATCTAAGGTCCATACAACTCCACACTGTTTCTCAGTTTTCAAAATCCCACTTGAAATTCCCCCTTTATCCCTCCCACAAATAATGAATCATCAATCTGCTGTTAAACATCTTGATATATAAAATACAATAAGATACAAAAATACTGTTACTAATAATGCAGTATTTACAGATTTATTTGCTTCATTTTATTGCATTTTCCTAACTACTTATGAAATGGAGGCCAAAAGTCCTGAGCTTAGACTGTTCTACTGTAGAGCCGCCTAAGGGTACTTTTAATGTCCTCATTCCTCAGGCTGTAGGTGAAGGGGTTCAGCATGGGGGTGACCACACTGTACATCACTGAAGACACCACATCTTTCTTGGGGGAGGATGACACAGCTGAACCAAGGTACACTCCAATTCCTGTTCCATAAAATAAGCAAACAACTGACAGGTGAGACCCACAAATGGAGAAGGCCTTGTACTTCCCACCCAAGGATGGGCTCCTCAGAATGGAGGAAACTATTTTACAGTAAGAGAAAAGGATCCCTGAGACTGGGAAAAAACCATAGATGGCACCAATAAAATCCTTGATAATGAGACCAAAGACACTGACAGAACAGGAAAGACTCAGAACTTGAGCAGGGTCACAGAAGAAATTAGAAATCTCCACCTCTGTGAAGCTGGTAAGCTCTAATGCAATCAGAATGTGAATCTGGGATACAAAAATGCTAAACAACAAAGACATAAAAACTAGGAAGCCGCAGAGGCGAGGACTCATGATGACTAAGTAGTGCACAGGGTGACAGATGGCCACAAAACGGTCATAGGCCATCACAGTCAGAAGCATGTCATCCATACATCCAAAAATGATAAAACAGGACATCTGTGTCAGGCAACCCACATGGGAGATGGCTCTGCTGTGAGTCATGATGTCCACAGTCATTCTCGGGACCGTGGTGGAAATGAAAAATATGTCAGCCCAGGACAGGGTGGAGAGGAAGAAGTACGTGGGGGTGTGGAGGTGGGGGTCAGAGCTGACCGCCAGGATGATGAGCAGGTTCCCAAGAATAGTAACCAGGTACATGGACAGGAACAGTCCAAAGAGGATTGGCTGCTGGTCTGGATCCTCTGAGAACCCCAAGAGTTGGAATTCTAAGATGGCTGTTACATTTAGTGCATCCTTAAGGCTGGGACACCTTTGACAGAAAACAGGGTGGGAAAAAGGAAACAAATGAGCAGCATCCATCACTCCATAGGCACATTTAACTGAATCCTTTATCATTAGAGCATTCAGACTCAGATCTGTACACCTTTACCAGTCTTTCACAGTCTGACCAAATCCTCTTGGAACTTTCTCAGTACTGTTCTATGTATCATTTATCCCTTCTGTACATCCACATTTTTTTTTGCCATACTAGAAAGCAAACCCAGGGTCTCACACTGGGCAAACACTCTACTAAACTGTATATATATCCACTTTTATTTTACTTTGAGACAGACAGGGTCTCCCTAAAGTTGCCCAGACTGGTCTTGAAATAGATCTCTTTGCTCAGCAAGCCTAGTAGTGGGTATTACAGTCAGGAATCTCTGCACCCAACCTGCATACCTGATTTAGAGTCAATCAAATGAACAATGTTAGAAAACCAAGAACACTCCACATAGCAAGATAATGACCACAGTAAAATGCTGTCTACTCTCCAGAAAAAAAATAGTATAAGAAACATTGCTTCCTCTTTGAGAAAAGAAAAAAAAAACACACTTTATTAGAGGAAATTAAGAGGCAGTCTATTATACATTACCATATTCTAAGACAATGGTACAAATCCATTTTATGAAGAATATTTATAAAAACCCCATAAGAGCTAGAACTGCATGATCTAAATATTAAATTAAAGATGAAAATTCATAATCAGAACACATTCCTAGGGGCCAGTTTTCTTCCGGGGTTTTATCACTGCTAGGTTTTCTTATTTGCCTCCATGGATTTATGACCTTGGTCATACACTGTTTATCTTTTGAAAAGCAATCAATATATTCCTCTTATCCTTGGTCTAGATAGACTTGAATGTTAAGAAATATGGTTTGATAACTGTACATAATCATTGATGTCACAGACCAAAATCATAGCATTAGTGCACATGGTGCCTGTCGGTGATTTAAAAATAATGAAATATTAGAAAACGGTTTTGAATTTTTTTAATTTTATACAAGTTTATTTATATTAGCCCCATACCTATCTGGTGAGGAAAAACCATCCCTTGCAGGATTTTTTAATGATTTTATTAGGGTCTAATAGTTATACATAACAGCTGAGTTTGTTTTATTTATTTTTTAATACTGGGGATTGAACTCAGGGGCACTCAACCACTGAGCCATATCCCCAGCCCTAATTTGTATTTAGTTTAGAGACAGGGTCTCACTGAGTTGCTTACTACCTAACCTTTGCTGAGGCTGGCTTTGAACTCACAATACTCCTGCCTTGGCCTCCCAAGGCTCTGGATCACAGGCATGTTCCACCATGCCTGGCAATTAAGTTCACTATGACATCATCATGCATGCACAGAATTTAATTTCCTCTTTGGTTTTTCATAGAATAATCTACGATAACATGCTCCCATCCAGCACTATTTTTCTCATCATAATCACTCTCATTACACCAGTTATATGCCCCCAAAACCCAGTTTCAGTTCCAACTTTTTTTGATTATCATATAAATATTCACATCAGGGGCTGGGGTTGTGGCTCAGTGGTAGAGTGCTTGCCTAGCATGCATGAGGTACTGGGTTAGATCCTCAGCACCACATATAAGTAAATAAATAAAGTCCATTTACAACTAAAAAATCTAAAAAAAAAACCCTTAAAACTTTCACATCAATCTCTCTGGTATATGAATTATAATTAGTGAAGAAAACTCTGTGAAAAAAATTCAGGATTATGATTTTTGTCAGGTCTCACTATGATTTAATTGAGATAAGAGGCAAAAGAGAAAATCACATGAACCATTGTGAACTCACAGGAACAGATTCTTCATATGGACAAAGTAATAAAAAAAATGACCTAATTTGCAACATTGTTGTAAGAAATTTTTAAATAAAATATATTGCTTAACTAGTGGCTTTCAATCTTGTGTATCAACATATTGACCTATGTAAATGTTAAAACATTCAGATAACCTGGTGTCACACCAAACCCAATTTCACGAGAATATCCGACTGTCTTAAATTATAACTGGAATTAAGATTTAAGATATGATACAGTCTCATTACCTGTTATTACAATGAATAAAACAGAATATCAATTTGAAAGTATAAATATTTGGTAATAATTGTTTCACACTAAAATTATATCAAGATTTGAATTATTGCCTTTGAAATTTGAGCTGTTGGTATCTCTACATGATTCCTTTCTTCTGCATAGCTCTCCTCCAAACACAGCTACTATCATGAATTTGGTGGACAGATGCTGCTGTCAATGTTTCCATAACAATTGATTTATTTATTCATAAACAGTTTTCTCAGAAATATCCAAAGGGTAAATAAGTTCATATAAGGAGTGCACAGTACAACTTCTCTTGTCCCTGAAATGTACTACTGGACATCAACATGTGCTTTTAAGTCTCCCTGTGAAGTACAAATACCAGTCTCCAAAGCTTTAAGTGATGTACAGCATGACCTGAGAGAGGGACATCATGTAAATTTTAAGTTTATTATTATAATACAACTTTCAAAATTGTTATGTCTAGCTGGGCGCAGTAGCACATGCCTGTAATCCCAGCGAGTAGGGAGGCTAAAGTAGGAGGATGGAGAGTTCAGAGCCAGCCTCAGCAAAAGCGAGGTGCTAAGTAACTCAGTGAGATTCTGTCTCTAAATAAAATAAAAATAGGGCTGGGGATGTGGCTCAGTGGTTGAGTGCCCCTGAGTTCAATATCTAGTACCCCCAAAAAAATTCTTTGCTATGTCTATTTCACAAAAGTGAAAATTATAATTTGTGTGTGGTGGATAGTTTTTTGACATCTACTATGGATGAATGTTAATATTATTATTAAATACCTATATCTATTGTCCCAGGAAAAAAAATCATCATCATGTGTACCCACTGTTTTCCTAATATGCACTATCAAAATTATCCCTGAGACCCATCTAAGAACAATTCATCTGAAGTATCTACTCCAGAAAATTTATATTGTATTGGGAGTATTATCTACATTTGACTCTAGTAAAAGAGAAAATAGCCTGCACTAGGAGTTACTAATACACATTCTTGGCACGTATATTGACCTGCTACATAAGCAGTACCTCTCTGTGCTCTTACTACTTAATGGAAATAGGAAGAAGAACACTCATGGTCACACTATGTATAGCTCGCAATATACATATTTGTATCTTACTAAATACTTGATCATTGTGGGGTTTTTCTTAAGAAATAGCTAAGAAAACAGTCTGTTCTCTGTTTACCTACTCGATATCTGCTGGTGAACACTATTGTCAAAGGACTCTGGAACGATCAAATGATGTGGAAATCTAACATGTGTCTCAGCCCGAGAAAGGAGGTTTCCTGTCACTCCCATTAGTACCTAGTTTGATTTTCTTATGCCTATGAAAATCTCTGTTGTTGTTTAAGAAATAACTGAATGCTTTAGATGCTGTGAAGCATGAGTATAGGGCCCATGGGCCCATGACAAAGGCAAAAACAAGAGTTGTTGCTCATATCTCTTGTTCTATGGCACGTTCCTAAGAAGGTGAAAGCACAGACAGGAAAGCCCCAAGTGTGTTGAAGACACCAGATTAAGGCCAGGATCTGTGAACAAAGGAAGTTCTATCCAGTGTTTAACATTTTTTTATTTTTTATGTCTTTTATACCAAATATGTTAAAGGCTCTGGGGAATCAGAAATAAGGCAATCCTCTCCAAACATACAGCACATAAGGACACAATTAAAATACAACATTACAGGAAAAGGCTGATAACTTCAGGTCATAAGACATTTTATTTGAAGGAGTATGTAGATTAACCTTGCCATATTGCCATATTAATAATAACCAGCCAACTTGTATGTTCCCCTGTTTTATACTTTCATCACATATTAATCATGTAGGGAATACCCATTTTCTTTTTAATCTCTACTTAATACATCTGTATCAACTAGAAATCTGTTTGATTGACAATATTGATTTTCAGAGATAATAACAACCTGCAGTACGTTCAAGAAATACTAAGTTGGAGCCAACAACAGCAGTCAAAATGAAATTGTTAAACTCTGAGTCTGATGTGCTAATTTTTTTTCATTATTTTCCAAACTTAAGAATATTTAAACATAATCCAGAGGCTGAACTGCAGGCACATAACAAATACATTAATAACTCTTTTCAGTTTCCTGAATACTAATGAAATAGAGATGTGATGCTATGAACCCGTTTCAAATTGAGGCTCTATTTATAAGAACAGGAGGATATGGACAACTGCAAGGAAATCCCAGAGTGGGGGAAGGAGAGAGGTCTATGTAGAATTATTGTGTGCCTTCTTTGTCTTAGATCTCAGGCATCTCATCCATTCTACCTGAATTTGTGCAGCAGATGTCACACATTATTGTATCCCTAGAAGTAACGTAAATTCCAAAATGGGAGCAATAGTAAAGTCCCATCCTGAAGTCCAAGAAAAAGAAATGCATGCTTGGCTTGTGAGGGGACAACCTGTCAGCATTGTTGAGCCCAGACACCCTGTGTCTCAAATCCATAGCTCAAGTCAAACATGGCTTCAGTTATTATACCCAACATAAACACCTAGCAAAAATTTACATAAATATCTGTGCTCCTTTGGTCTTTGTAAAAATAATGTAGTACTTATACCTTGGGAAGAACTTTGCATATAAATTCAAACAATCTACATGGATCACATAGCTCAGAACTTGGCACTCAAAATTCTCCAATAAAGATTTATGGGGCTATGGGTACTATTGCAGTGCTTAGGACACAGTTGAAAAGGGTGCATTTTTTTTTTTTTTTTGCTTTGGTGGATAACAGGCTATGGAAAGCAGAGTGTGAGAGGAAAGATTTCTCTTGCAAAAATCACATATGCAAACTCAGAGTACTCATAAGTAAAATTTTGCACATTATTCTTCTCCAATACAACTACCTGGATATTATGACTTTCCTGGTGAAGAGAAAACAATGGTTTGGGTAGTCCCTCCTCCATCCTTCAGTTCCTACACTTACTGGTTTGCCCTGTGTCTCTGGTGGGTCATGCTGAAGGACTGTGGTTCCGACACTCCTCCCTGCTTGGTAGTAAATGACCTCCTGCTCAGGCTTCAGGATTGATATCAGTGCAGCCTCCTGATCCAAACCATGGAAGGAAGAGACATAGGTACGGCATACATTAGACTGGAGCCATTGAGCTGAGGGACTAGAGGCACAAGCTGACATTGACTTTTATAGGACCTTGGAGACTCAATGCTCAAAGCTCATAATTAGTTAAATTGGCCCACTCTAAGGACTTCCTCATATTATTGGTGGAGGAAGAGGAGGAGAAAATGTCAAAAGGTGTTTGAAGTTCTTCCACTACTGAAAAATAATCTCCTGGGTATAATTAATTTCTTTGATTTCTTTTTAGGGATGAATTTTGGTTTTATTTACATTTTTATTACAGTAAAATCAATATTTGGGGAAAAATGAAATTTCTTCCCTGCCAAGTGCACATTTATAGGCATTAATTACACTGACATTGTAGTAAACTATCATCCCATCCATCTCCAGAAAATTTTCATGTTTCCAAATGGAGAATTTGTTTCCATTTTAAAAACTCCCCAAAACACCCTCCTCAGCAGTGGCTACTCCAGTGTCGTATGATACCTGACAAGTAACTAAGCCATGGAACTACAAAAATAAGGAGGCTAAATGTAGCTTTGCAACATTTTACAATATGTATATATATATATATATATATATATATATATATATATATATATATATATTCCAGTTGGATGCCATAGGTCCTGTGGAGCCTCCCTAGTACACTTTTAATGTTCCTGATTCTTATACCATAGATGAAGGGATTCAGCAGAGGAGTACATCATTGAAGTAACCACAACCTTTCAAGAAGAAAATGATATAGCTTGTCTGAGGTTCACTTCTATGCATGTTTTGAAAAAATAAGCAGACAACTGACAGATGAGATCCACAGGCAGACAAGGCTTTGTACTTTCCACCTGTGGGTGGATTCTTAGAATAGCGGAAAAAATTTTACATTAAGAAACAGGATTCCTGAGATGGGGGGAGCCATAAATATGAACAATAAGATAATTTACAATATTATTAGAATAGGTGTCACAACAGGTAAGATAAAGCTGCTGAAACTAGAAAATTTCACACCCTTGAAGTCAGTAAATTGTAAGAAAACCAAATTTTCAGCTAATAATCCAATAGGCTAACCAAAAAGACATAAAAATTAATAAGCCACAGAGGCCAAAGCTCATGATGACTGGGTAATGTAGGATGACAGAAAGCCAAAAAGCTGTCGTAGGCCAACACAGTCAGAAGCAGATCAGCTATGTACCCAATAATGATAAAAAGAGATCTGTGTCAAGAAGTACACATAGGCGATGAGTCTTATTTTGGATGGTGGAGATTTAAAAGTGCATGCTAATGACACTTTGGAGAGGAATAAATCTATGAAGGAGGGCAGGGGGAATCAGATTTGATGGCCAGGAGGATGAGCAGGTTCCCAAACATCCCAACCAGGAATATGGACAGGAGCATCCCAAAGAGGATGGGCTGTATTCTGGATCCTTTGAGAGTCCCAGGAGATGTAACTTTGAGACACATGTTAGATTCTATGCTTCTATATTGCTTATATACCTTCTAAATAGAAAAGAGGACAAGAAGAAGGAAACATTCAGGCTCAAAAACTGTATTTTATTTTTTTTTAATTTTTATTTATTTTTTGTATTGGCTGATGGACAGCTTGTCTTTATTTTGTTTGTTTATTTTTATGTGGTGCCAAGGATGGAGCCCAGTCTCTCACACATACTAGGCAAGTGCTCTGCCACTGAACTACAACCCCAGATCTCTGTGTATATTTTTAATAAAAATATTTATGATTAAAATATTCAGGCTGAGGTCCATATACCCTCAGTAATATTTCACAGTTGTAAGCAAACCAGTGATCTTGGGATCATTTCATTAATATTTAATGTATCATTCACCTCCTTATACTCATCTACATTTCTTAATTAAGAGGAAGGGAATGCCCGATGTCTGTGTCTAATGCATCCAAAGCATGGACAGCACCCTGTCTTTTATACTCCTATATTCTCTCTAATCTCATTTTTTAAAATTTTTTCATAAATCCTTTCTATTTTCTGGAGCAGTATTCTCCAATCGGAAATCATTGTTTTTTTTAGAAGCCCTTTTTTCTTTCCCTCAACCCCAACATGGGCCTCCCTGCTTCTTTCCTGTGTTTCAGTTCTCTTAAGCAAGTCATCCACAAACCACACATTAAATAGTTAAAGCCCAAGGAATGGCCTCTGTTGATTGGTTTTTGGAAGGCATTATGATGATCTTGTTTTGAAACACAAGTCTTCAGTCATGTAATTTTAATTGTGGCATTTTTCCGTGGCATTTAGAGAATGGATTATGAAATTTAGCATGTTGGTGTCCTCCAGTTTACCTAGTCAAAGTGTGATGTTTGACCTGAGGAGGAGGAAACAACATTTCTAATGGACCTTCCTCCATCCAATGTCTACTTCAGGATTCACTGGTGTGTGGTGCATCTCTGCTGAGTTATAACTAAAGAACACAGATCTAACACCCCTCTCCTGCTTGGTGCCCATTGAGTGCCTGCTCAGTCCCTAAGATTGCTATCAATTTAGTATCAAATAGGAACTTCCTGATGCAGAACTATGGAAGGAAGAAACATGATCATGGAGGCCAGTGGATCAAATAGATCAAGCTGAAGGGCTACAGGCTGATAATTGACATTCATATGACCTTGGAGGTTCAATGCAAAAAGCTCATACTTAGACAAATTGATCCATGTTATCTAAATCCTGAAGGATTTCAGTATTTCAATATTAAATATTGTGATGCCTCCAGCTCTACTCTGTTTTGGTTATTCTGCATCTGAATAGCATTGGCTATTCTGGGTCTCTTGTTCTTCCACACAGATTTTATAACTGTTATTTCCAGTTCTTCTCAGAACTATATTTTGATGAGTATTGCATTGACTCCTGTAGATTGGTTGGTAATTGGTGAAATGGTGGCCATTTTAACAATATTATTTTTTCCTAACTCTGAACATGGGAGGGCTTTCCATTTTCTGGTGTCTTCTCTCTTACTTTTTCCAGCCTTCAATACTTTTCTTTGAGGAGGTCTTTCATCTTTTTGGTTAAATTAATTCTGAAGATCTTTTGAGGCTAGTGTGAATGGAATTGTTTTCCTGATTTCTTTATCAACATATTCATTATTGACATGTAAGAAAGAAACTGGGTTTTGTGTGCTGATGTTGTATACTACAAATTGATCAATATGTTTATAAGCTCAAGAAACCTTTCCTCAGATGCTTTCTCAAGGCAGTCCCCACCCCAACCCTGCCACCCCTGCCCAGTCTCACTAGAGGGACATTTCCAAAGTTCTCCACCAGGGAGATCTCCTCCAGCTGTGTGCATGTCCAAAAGCTTTGAGAGATGGAGATGAGCCAGAAATCACATGGGGGTCTGTCTCCCATGGTGTCCTGTCCAACACTGGGCTACCCTGACCCCTGCTCTCCCAGGCTGCCCACCAAGGGCTTAATAGGGCTAGGTCAGTCCCACAGGGGAGACAGTTTAGGGCAAGCCTTTGTCAGACTCCATCTGCTTATGCAAGATAGGGTTTGGACTGCTGTCCCTTGTATGGGCATTGCAGACTCTCTCTCTTTGCTATCCAGGCATGTCCTGCCGCCTGGACTTCTAGCTCCTCTGTCCATCTTCCCTGGAGAAGCCTGGGCCAAGCGTGACTGGGAAGCTATTTAGCACTACCCCTGGGTTCAGCTCGCCACTTTCTTTCTCTACCACAGCAAACACCATCTCCACCATCTTAGCCTGAAGAATCAGCCTGAGGGGGCTGGGAGAAAAAAATTGACACAGTGAGCAAGGAACAGCTGTTAGTCAGAAACCCCTGCTCTGAGAGCTCATCTTTCTTCATCTTTCCCATTGATGGCTTTTGGCTTCACCCTTCTCCCATGGGGGCAGAATTCTATGGGCATAATTCATGGATCTTTCCCTCCATTTTATATTGCTAATAATGGGTGTTAATCTTGAATCTTTCAGCATCTCTTCCATTGAATTAGAATTGCTTTCTTATAGATTATTTTAGAAAGATATTCAATATACTAAAGCAAACAATAAAAATAATAAAAAGAAACCATTGGTGCAGTTTTTAGGATCTTCAAGAATAGGATTATATCTTCAACAAATAGACAATTAGACTTCTTCCGCATGATTTATGTTTCTTTATTCTTCCTTCCCAAATTCAGGAACAAGGCAAAAATGTACACTTCCATCACTTCTATTCAATACCATCCTTGAAACATTTGTTAGAGAAATTAGGCAATAAAAATAAACTGTGGTAAATTTAAATCTCAAAACCACTACAGTTTTTACCATTTTCAAGTACACAGCACAACAGCCTTAATTACATTGACATTGTCGTCAAACTATCATCATCATCCATCTCCAGAAATTTTTCACCATCTCAAAGTGATATTTTGTTCCCATTTTGAAAACTTCCCAGACCTCCTTTCCCAATCCTGGTTACAACCATTCTTATATGAAATGTGATGAGAAATTAAAGTCATTAATGTTTTGAAGGAGATGAGATTGAAAGAACTAGATGTCTGACTTCACTACATTTTCCAAAATACCCTGCTGCTGGACACCAAACGTCCTGGGTTTAGACAGTCCTGCTGTGCAGCCTCCTCAGAGCACTTTTAATGTCCCTGTTCCTCAGGCTGTAGATGAAGGGATTTAACATGGGGGTGACCTCAGTGTACATCACTGAAGCCACCACAATTTTTCTGGGATAATGTGACACAGTTGATTCAAGATATGCTCCAAAGCCTGTCCCCCAAAACAAGCCAACAACTGCCAGGTGAGAGCCACAGGTGGAGAAGGCTTTGTACCTCCCCCCTGAGTCTGGGATCCTCAGAATGGAGGAAATTATTTTATAGTTTGAGAAAAGGATCCCTGAGATGGGGAAAATGCCATATATGGCACCAAGAAAATACTTGAGGATGTTATTAGAAAGGTGTTAGGACAGGCAAGGTTAAGAAGTTGAGAAGGGTCACAGAAGAAAATAGAAATTTCTACACTTTTGAAGTTAGTAAATTGTAAGATGATCAAATTGTGCAGTTGGGAGTCAAAAAAAAACTAACCAAAAAAAGACACAAGAACTAAAAATCCACAGAGTTGAGGGTTCATGATGACTAAGTAATGCAGAGGGTGACAGATGGCCACATATCGGTCATAGGCCATCACAGTCAGAAGCATATCATCCATACATGCAAAAATGGCAAAAATAGACATCTGTGTCAGGCATCCCACATAGGAGATGACTCTGCTGTGTGTTTGAATGTCCACAATCATCTTTGGGACTGTGGTAGAGATTACACAGATATCAGCCAAGGACAGGTTGCAGAGGAAGAGGTACATGGGGGTGTGGAGGTGGGAGTCAGAGCTGACAGCCAGGATGATGAGCAGGTTCCCCAGCACTGTGACCAGGTACATGCACAGGAACAGTCCAAAGAGGAGGGGCTACAGGTCTGCATCCTCTGAGAGGCTAATGGGTTGGAATCCAGAGATATGTGTTCTATGTTTTGCTTCTGTGTTGTTTGGAAACCTTTCAAAAAAAGAAAAGAGGTTGAGGAAAAGGGGACACAGTAATAAGTACCTAATACATTTGAATTCATGTATTTGCAAGTGAAATATTCTCAATTTAAATCCACACAACTTCAACAATAACTCTCAGTAGTGAAAAATCCAACTCCCTGAAACACTCTCTATTTTAGCACTCATGAAAACCCCAAAGCTCAGTTTTTGTCCCAACCTTCTTATTTATACTTCATATATTTTCTGGTCAATCTTTCCTGATACATGTATTGCATATTCTCTTACTTCAACCACATGAAGGAAACTCAGGTTCATTATTACAGCTTTGTGATTGAACTGGAAAGCAATGTAAAAGAGAATAGAAAAGGAATTAATGTAAACATCACTGGGAATTGCCTCATTCTATAAAATGGCACTGAAACTTACCTACTTTATATGGCTGTTACAAAAGTTTCTTTAAAATTCTTTAAATTGTACAACAAGTAGTTCTGTCTCACTTATTAATATAAAATCATTTACTGTTCAATACCCTGATCTCAGATCAAAAGCAATTGTATCAGCATATCAGTATTTGAAGTTCTTGGTGGTACATTCTTATATCAACTTTGAGATTCAGTGCCTTAAAATATTTCTTGGCACTTAAAACTAGGATTATGATACCAGGCTCACACCTGTAATTCCAGCGTCTCAGGAAGCTGAGACAAGAGGATTGTGAGTTGAAAGCCAGCCTCAGCAGAAGTGAGGTTTTAAGAAATTCAGTGAGACCCTGTCTCTAAATAAAATATAAAATAGGATAGGGATGTGGCTCAGTGGTTGAGTATCCCTGAGTTCAATCCCTAGTCCTCCAACAAAAAATTAGGATTATGATATTCTCTTATTATTGCCAATAATACCCACTATCCATATTGAAATAACAGCATTTGATAATACTTGTCTCCATTTGAAAGTGACCTGAAAATTACTGATGAAATTTGAGTTCTTTGGGTATCACAACATAATTCCACTCTCCTGCTCAGCTGTGTTCCAAACACAGGTACTTTCATGAATAGGAAGGGTATTATTTCTTGTAGATGTTTCCATATTAGCATTAACATATCTGGAAGCCATTTTCCTAAAAATCTGGCCGAAAAAGTACTTAAAGCACAGCTAAGTAGATGACAACACAATGCTTAATGTGTCTAAAATGTACTAGTTTACATGAATATGTGATTTTTAAGTCTGTTTGATGTACTGTCTTCTACTTCAAAGGCTTTATCTGATTAAACATTACCTAATGGAAGGACATCATTTAACCGGTCGAAGTTTATTACATAATAAATCAGTTTTAAATACACGTGCCTCTCTCTAATAAGAAAACACAATTTAAACAAGAGTTTAGAGTTTTCAACCTAAAATCCTACTACAAATTACATAAAAATATGATTTTAATTTTGTTTCATATAAAATTAAAATATTTGGCAGTTTTAACATTGGTAAAACCATGGAAAGAAATGAATACAATCTCTATAGTATGCAGTATCAAAGCTTGGCAATCAGAAATCTTCCAATAATGGTTCATGATTAGAGGGGCAAGGGTCAGAAGAAAAGAGGAGGGGTCTTCAGTGGAGGTGGGGGGGAACGAAGTTGATCAAATTATGCTATATGCATGTGTGAATATGCCACAATGAAACCCACTACTCTGTGTCATTAATATATGCCAAAAAATATTCAAAAGGCTAATACTTGAGTCAAGTAGACATGTATTTGAATCCTGTATATTAATTTTTTTCTAATTCTGCCAGACGGGCTAATTAGTTCTGAAGATTTTATCATTTAAAAAGACTCAGCATGTATAAAATGCCCACACCCATGACTGGCACATAACAGTGCTTAATTATTATTAAACAAAAAGGTGAATTTCAACAGTAAATTTAAGAAAGCTGAAAATTTGTATAGGTCAATTAATATTGGCTCATGATGTGTTGGACACTATCCTCATCCTCATCATCACCTTCATAAATGTCTTGGAGAGCTTAGGAAAGAGTTCAAAGGGACCTACTTTCTGTTAATGGTCTGAGAGCTGTCCATGGGAAGTAGAACCAGGGTGGGAGGAAAGCAAGACTCTGAATGAGATTTCTAGGACCCCTCCACAACCAAGATCATAAACTTCACAATCCTGGTAAGTGCAATTTGACCCATTTTTTTTCTCCCATCTGGCTCTCCCTAAATGCATGTCTGTCCTGGTGATAAGGAAACAATGCTTCATATAGTTCATACTCCGTCATTCACCTCCCTCAGCACTTACTGATTTGCACTGGGACTCTGGTGGGTCATGGCCAAGGACTGAAGATCCAGAGCCCATCTGATGCCTGGTACTCAATGAAACCTCAGGCTCTCTCCCCAGGATTTCTATCCATCCAGACTCAGATAGGAGCTTCCTGAATCAGACCAACCATGGAAGGAGGAGGCACAGGGATGGAGCCCACTGGACTTGGAGCCATCAAACTGAAGGGCTGCAGGCACAGACTGATTGTTGACTGTTATATGACCTTGGAAGCCCAATGCACAGAGCTCCTAATTAGCCAAATTGGTCCAGGTTATCACAAACTCTAAAAGTCTCCTAGAACTAGGACTACCTTATCCAGACCTTAATTTATGATCAATAGTTAATGACTGGAAAACATTGTGTGACAGTTATTCCAGCAGTTTTTCAACATTTTGGGGTCTTCTCATTTCCCTTCTTTCTACATGAAGCACTCAGTCAAATAATATTTATCTTTTAAAAATCATTTAATATATGACTCATTTGCCATAGTAAACTAAAAATTTTAATATAGTTTAGTTAAATCTACATAATCATACATATACATCACTGACCACAAATGTAGCATTAGGGTACACTATACCGCTCAATAATTAAAACATAATGAAGTTTGAAGTAACATTTTTGAAATTTTTATTTAATATGGTTTTTCCATATTTTTATTGGTGCATTATAGTTGTACATTATGGTGGAATTTGTTATTATATATTCATATATGCACACAATATAACAACATAATTTGACCAACATCACTCCTCAACATTTTCACTTTCCCTCCCCCCACTCCTCCGGTCCCTTTCCTCCATTCTACTGATTTCCCATTGATCTTCATGAAACTCCACCACCACATTTCTTTTCCTTTTTTCTCTTTAGTTTTCACATATGAGAGAAAACATGTGACCCTTGACCTTCTGAATTTGACTTCTTTTATTTAACTGATGATCTCAAATTCATTTCATTTTCCTGCAAATGACATGATTTTATTTTTCTTTATGGATGAATAAAACGTGTTCGTGTGTGTGTGTGTGTGTGTGTGTGTGTGAGAGAGAGAGAGAGAGAGAGAGAGAGAGAGAGAGAGAGAGAGAGATTGTCTTTATCCATTCAACTGTTGTTGAACACCTAGGCTGGTTCCATAGTTTGGGTATTATTAATTGTGCTGCTGTACACATGGGTATGCATGCATCACTGTAGTATCATGATGACTTTAATTCCTTAAGATAAATACCAAGAAGTGGTACAGCTGAGTGTTATGGTGGTTCCATGCCTAGTCTTTTGAGCAATGTCCATTCTGTTTCTCATAGTTGTACTAACTTACAGTCCTACCCAGTGTAAAAGTGTTCCTTTTTCTCCACAACCTCCTCTCCAACATTTACTATTATTTGAATTCTTCCCAGCTGCCATCCAATATAGGTTTCTTTATCAGACCATTAAATCTTAGTAAAATATCTGTTGTGTAAGACATTTTGTGGCATTTTCTCATTGACCATTTTACATTAGTCTGATAATACTTTTCCATTATTTTTTGGTTGTTTTTGTTGTTGTTGTTTGTTTATTTATTCTCCATTTTTAAGTTGGAGACTTTGACACCAGAGAATGTGCTAATCCCCAGAGTTTGGGTGCTAACTTTCATATACCTACTCAATGGACTTTCTGGTCAATACTTCCTACTATAGGGACTGCTACTGGCTTACTTGAGAGACCTGAAGGCAAATCTAATCCATTATTTTGCCAGACCACACACTGATTCAACTGGAGGAAAAAAGCAAAAGAAAAAATAACAGGAAATAATATAAACACACCAGGGTAATTTGCTCCAGTGTAAAAGAGGAAAAACAATTACTTAAGTTATATGACTTTTAAAATATTTTTTACTAATTTTGTGGTTTTTATGGTGTGTTAGACTTATACACAATACTAAAACTCATTGTGAAATTTTTGTACTTGAACATAGCATTATTTTTTCAGTCTCATTTCCCAGGACCTCTCCTTTCCCTACCCTTCTCTCTCACCTTCAGCCCCTTCCTCTACTGGTCTCCTATCTGTTGTTTTTTAATTAATACACTATAATTATACACAAAAGTGGAATTCATTGTGGCATACTTGCAATGAACATAGCATAGTTTTGACATTTTTTTTCCCTCATACCGCCCCTGTCTCTCCTCTCCTCCCTCCCCTCAATCCCCTTCATCTACTTTTGCTCCATACAGGGAAAAAAGAAAATTTTTATTAAATCTCTTAAATTGAGTACAGTAGTGATTCTCAGTCCTTTTTAACAATATATTGACCTGTGAATATTTGAAATATCTAGGTACTTTGGCTTCACACACTAACAACTTAATCATAACATCTGCTTATGAAGTTTTTTTGTTTGTTTTTTGGTTTTAGGGTTTTTTGTACTAGAGATTGAACTCAGGGGCCTTAACCACTGAACTTTTTTTTTTATATTTTATTTAGAGAGAATCTTGCAAGGTTTCTTAGGTCCTCCCTAACGTGCTGAGGTTGGCTTTGAACTTTTGATCCTCCTGTCTTAGTCTCTGGAGTCCCTGGGAAGCCTGTGAAGTTCTTGTTGTTCCATTCTTATACCTATGTTAAAAATAATGACCTTAAAATATTTATGTTATTGAGAAACAGCCAATTAATATTGCTCATTACTGATATCAAGAAGACCAGATATATATATAATATGCTTATATGTGTATTTTATGTGTGTGTGGATGTGTGTGTATATATATAATTTTTTATTAATTTTGTGGGTTTGGTGGTGCATTATAATTATACACAATACTAAAACTCATTGTGAAATTTTTGTTGAAATTTTAGGCAAGCACCACCATGCCTAGTCCAAATACCTATATTAAATGTGGAAGTTAAATCATGTTTGCATCAAAACTAATATTTTGTATTATTTAGATAATTACCAATGAAATTTCAGTTCTTGGTATTTCTATATGATTTCATTCTCCTACACCCTCTTCTCCAAAGGAAAATAGTATAAGGAATTTTATAAGTGGATTTTCCTCACAATGTTTTCATGTCAATTAATTTATGTATCCATAAACAGTTTTTATAGAATCTTACCAAGAAATATCTATCTAGGTATTACACAGCATACCTATTGCCCCCAATATGTACTGGTTTACATCAACATGTGTTTTTAATTCTGTTTTTGAAGTACATACCTGTACAATAAATGCTTTAACTGAGCAAAGCATTTAATTTGAGGAAGGGATATCATTTAGTTTATTGGTTTATTATTACAACGATCCTTTAAAACTTCTTGTCCTCCTCTTCCTATCACACAGGGAATTTCCATATAATATGTAGGAGGATATTTCTTTAACTTTTAACATTTTGTATATTCAATTTTACTGCAAAAAAGTTACATTTGTTGTCCAAAATTTTTTTTAAAAAAATCTGTCATTTTCCATCACATCCTCTCTTTATGATGATCTATTATGGCACTATCACTGCAGTCTATTGATTAATAAAATTCCATGAAAAATCACCAAGAATTTTCCTCTGGTGTTATGAACATTATTTCTATTGGCTTCAGTAGAAAAGAGAGCAACTGGGGATGAGAGGCAGGAAGTGAACATGTTAGCCCTGTATCACTGACCTGACATTATGTGCAGAATGTGTGCAAGTCTCTCCACCTCTCTGTGCCCATACTGCTTAATGGAAATTGGGAGAATAGCACCCATCTCCACAACACAGCACCACAGGTGGTGTGGAACTTAATGAATATTGGGTCATTGTGGTATTATTCAAATAAAAAATCCCATCACTATGGAAAAGGTGAGTTTAATGATGAATAAATTTTTCAAATGTCACTGCAGTCTGGAGTAATGTGATTTCTACAATGTGCCTCAGACCAAATCATAATTTTTGCCTATACCCTTCTCTTTGTGCTGTTTTCTTTTCTTTTTATATTCATGTTAATCACCTTTTATAAATTCAAGATCTGTCCAATACTAATTTACATTTTCTATTGTGCTGAAATATATTAAAATGTATGGTTTTAGTCATTATTAACTTTGTAGTTCAATATCATTAATAACATTAAAGTTGTTAGAAAACTATCACCATCATAAAGGGCTAAAATTTTTCTCATTTCCTAACTGAACCTTTATACTCAACTCTAAACTCCCATTAATCTCTTCTCCCAACCCTTATAACTACAATTCCACTGTGAAACATGGGAAATTAAAGTTACTAAATTACAAAATAATGTAACCAAAGAGGCAAGATTTACAGGTACCAGTGTTAAACTTCATTGGTTTTCCAAATTAAAAATAAAATATATGTCACTGATAATGAGATTAGAATATCCTACTACGGAGCTTGTGTAGGACACTTTTTTTTTATTGGTTGTTCACATCATTACAAAGCTCATGACATATCATCTTTCATACTTCTGATTCAAGTGGGTTATGAACTCCCATTTTTTACCCCAAATACAAGTTGCAGAATCACATCGGTTACACATCCACATTTTTACATAATACCATATTAATGACTGTTGTATTCTGCTACCTTTCCTAACCCCTACTATCCCCCCTCCCCTTCCCTCTCTACCCCATCTGCTGTTGCTTAATTCTCTCCCTTGTTTTTTTTCCCCCTTTCCCCTCACAAACTCTTATATGTAATTTTGTGTAACAATAAGGGTCTCTTTCCATTTCCATACGGTTTCCCTTCTCTCTCCCTTTCTCTCCCCCCCACTCGTCTCTGTTTAATGTTAATCTTTTCCTCATGCTCTTCTTTCCTGTTCTGTTCTTAGTTGCTCTCTTTATATCAGAGAAGACATTTGGCATTTGTTTTTTAAGGATTGGCTAGCTTCACTTAGCATAATATGTTCTAATGCCATCCATTTCCCTGCAAAATCCATGATTTTGCTGTTTTTTAGTGCTGCGTAATATTCCATTTTGTATAAATGCCACATGATAGAGGGCATCCCTGTCTTGTTCCAGATTTTAGAGGGAATGCCTTCAGTTTTTCTCCATTTAGGATGATGCTAGCCTGAGGTTTAGCATATATAGCTTTTACAATGTTGAGGTAAGTTCCTGTTATCCCTAGTTTTTCTAGTGTTTTGAACATAAAGGGATGCTGTACTTTGTCAAATGCTTTTTCTGCATCTATCGAGACGATCATATGGTTCTTATCTTTAAGTCTATTCATATGGTGAATAACATTTATTGATTTCCGTATATTGAACCAACCTTGCATCCCAGGGATGAATCCTACTTGATCATGGTGCACAATTTTTTTGATATGGTTTTGTATTCGATTCGCCAGGATTTTATTGAGAATTTTTGCATCTATGTTCATTAGAGATATTGGTCTGTAGTTTTCTTTCTTTGAAGTGTCTTTGTCTGGTTTCAGGATCAGGGTGATGTTGGCCTCATAGAATGAATTTGGAAGAGCTCCTTCTTTTTCTATTTCTTGAAATAGCTTGAAAAGTATTGGTATTAATTCTTCTTTGAAGGTTTTGTAGAACTCCGCTGTATACCCATCCGGTCCAGGGCTTTTCTTGGCTGGTAGTCTTTTGATGGCTTCTTCTATTTCTTCCTTTGTTATTGGTCTGTTTAAATTGTGTGTGTCTTCCTGACTCAATCTGGGCAGATCATATGACTTAAGAAATTTATTGATATCTTCACTGTCTTCTATTTTATTAGAATATAGGGTTTCAAAATACTTTCTAATTATCTTCTGTATTTCTGTAGTGTCTGTTGTGATATTGCCTTTTTCATCCCGTATGTTAGTAATTTACGTTCTCTCTCTTCTTCTCTTCGTTAGCATGGCTAAGGGTCTGTCGATCTTATTTATTTTTTCAAAGTTTTATCAATTTTTTCAATTTTTTTTGTTTCAATTTCATTGATTTCCGCTCTGATTTTAATTATCCTTGTCTTCTGCTATATTTGCTGTTGTTTTGCTCTTCCTTTTCTAGGGTTTTGAGATGTAGTGTGAGTTCATTTATTTGTTGTTGTTGTTTTCTTTTTTTGAGGTATGAACTCCAGGAAATGAATTTCCCTCTTAAAACTGCTTTCATTGTGTCCCATAGATTCCGGTATGTTGTGTCTGAATTGTCGTTTATCTCTAAGAATTTTTTGCTTTCCTCCTTTATGTCTTCTGTAACCCATTGATCATTCAGTAACATATTGTTTATTTTCCATGTGATGCAGGATTTTTCCTTCCTTCTTTTATCATTGATTTCCAGTTTTATTCCATTATGATCAGATATGGTGCATGGTATTATCTCCACACCTTTATATTTACTAAGAGTTGCCCTATGGCATAATATATGATCTATTTTTGTAACCAAAAATAGGTAGCAGTGTTAAACTTCACTGGTTTTCCAAATTAAAAATGAAATATATGTCACTGATAATGAGATTAGACTACCCTAGTAAGTAGCTTCTTTAGGACACTTTTAATGTCCTTGTTTCTCAAGCTGTAGATAAAGGGGTTCAGCATAAGAGTGATGGCTGTGTACATCACTGAGGCCACGGCACCCTTTCTAGAAGAATGAGACAGAACTGAACCAAGGTACACTCCAAAAGCCATTCCATAAACAAAGAAACAACTGCCAGGTGAGACCCACAGGTGGAGAAGGCTTTGTACTTCCCACCTGAGGATGGGATCCTAGCCTGGGTTCCTTCCCAAGTAGGAAGGCAGGGGATGTTAAGGAAACCAGTTGAGAGACCATAGTGCCTGCTGTTAGTAGAACAAAATGAAAAAATGTTTGAAGATACAAAAAGAGTTGCCATCCTCCTCCATCTCTAAGCAGCTCAGCATGGAGAGACCCTTTCCAACTAGGCAAGGGAGAAAGAAATAAGTCTAGGCCTTAGATTTCAAACCCTTTACCAGGCCTGGGTGAAACCAGCTGCCATGCTGGCAGGTGGCACAGCCTGTAAACCCTGTAATCCCAGCAATTTGGAAGGCTGAGGCAGGAGACTTGAGAGTTCAAAGCAGCCTCAGCAACTCAGCCAAGACTCTGTCACTAAAAAAAATAAAAATAAAATAAAAACGGATGGGGACTGGGGTTATAGCTCAGTGGTAGATCAGTTGCCTTGCATGCTTGAGGCACTGGGTTTGAATCTCAGCACCACATAAAAATAAATAAAGATATTTGTCCATCTACAACTAATAAATAAATAAATAAATAAAAATAAAGTCTGGAGATTGGCTCAGTGATTAAGTTTCCTGAGTTTAATCCCCAGTAAGAAAAAACAAAAACAAACAAACAAACAAACAAAAAACACCACCTATGGGCATGCACAGTCCCACAACCTCCAATACTAGCTGAGTGAGCTTGCTGCTGGAACCGTGTTTGCCAGTGCACAGAACTTCTCCATCACCCTTCGTCGAAGAGTGGGCAGCTGAGGAGCAGGACTACCTCCACAGGAGAGCAGGTCATGAAAGCTAGTACGGGTCTTTGTCTTGGAGCTCAGTGCCAGGCCTGCAACTATGAGACTGAGCAGATTAGAGACCAAGGCCCCTGTGTAGGCCCGAGCTCACAGATGGATCCTCTAGACATGAACCAGCATCAGGCAGATACCTGCATGCCACCTGGGATAGACTACATCATTTAGCCTATATCATCACCAGCCTCCCCAAAATTTTATCTGTCTTCTGGATGTGAGACTCAGATGTGACCCAGCGTAGTGTCAGTCTTGGAGTCCATTTCTATCACCAGTCACCCAGTCTCAGGCAGCACAGCTATTGTGAGGCCAGTACTTACAGATGAGGCTCTAGAACTTCTTCAGCACCAGAGACCTATGGGATGAACTAATTTTTCCACCTTCATTACCACCAGCTTCAATTTTGGAAGTGTGAGAACTGGGCATGATCCAGTTAAATACCAGCCTGGGTGGACAAGGGGATGCCTTTGTTATTGGAGACAGGATCTTCTGGCTTGAAAACAGGAATGAGACCAAGTCCAATATTGTGGGCACACAGAGGCAAGCCTTTAATTAGGGCTTCACCAAAGGTGGACAGCACTGATTGAGGAATTAGGCTGTTTAACCAAGGCAAGATGTGGAAACTTTTATTGGTTTTCTGGGGTGAGGCAAAGTCCAATAATTTCCAATAACCAGGGGCATGATTCCAAAAGATTTTTTTTTTTCTTGCAAGAAATTAGAATACTGGGTCAACAGGTTAAAGAAGAATAAAATAAATAAAAAGGGGAAAAAAAAAAAAAAAAAGAGGGGCAAGCCAGGCACAGGGGCACACACCTGTAATTCCAGCAACTTGGGAGCTGAGAAAGAATTGTAAGTTCACGGCCAGCCTGAGCAACTTAGCAAGATGTGTCTCAAAATAAAAAGGGCTGGATATGTGCCTCAGTGGTAGAGTTCCCCTGGGTTCAATCCCCAGTACCAAAAATAAGAACAAAAACCAAGAAATAAATCATATATATATTTTGATAAATCATAAAACAAACACCAATATAAATAGAGACATGATTTTTTAAAGTAGCATGTTGAATCTAGCAAAATGAAAAGGCTATTAGACCAATATGTACAAATTTAATTTATTCCAGTAATACATGTTGTTTTACCAACTGAAAATCAAAGAATTATAGTTCATTTTGTTAGAATTAAGGATTTTTTAAAGACCCTCATACATGCAGAAAAGGCACTGGATAAAATCCAATATCAATTTGTGATTTTTAAAAACATTTGACAATCCAGGAACAAAACAGAATTCCCTTAATTTGATAAAAGTTATCTATGAAAATTTACAAGTAGCATTATATTTAATGGTGAGATGTTGAATACTCTTTCATACAGGAACAAGGAAAATATATTCAATTTCATGACCTCTATTCATTAAATAAAACAAGAAAAATAAATAAAAGATTTAGAAACCGGTGAGAATTACTTGAGTGAGTTAAATTTATGTCACTAGCTATAAAGCTGATGTAAGGAAATGATATTGCAAAGGTATGTACTAATCCAAAAATTAAAAATAAAAAAATTTACAAAGCAAAACACACCCAAGTATCTAGAAATAAATTAAACAAAGGCATTCAAGACCTCTACAATTAAACTATAAAACACCTTCAGAAAAGTTAAAGACAACCTAGGTAAATGGATTGTTGCATCATGTTCATCAATTGAAAGATGCAATTCTGTAAAGATGTGAATTTTCCTTAGGTTATTCTATAAAATGGACCGTGAATATTTTTATAAAAATTAATAAATTCTAAAATGAGAATTTATTATTAGATTTCCAAAAATACTACAAAGCAATCAAATTAAGATAGTATGGTGCTGCTGCAAGGAAAGACAAACAAACCAAAAGACAGATTACCTACCTAAGCAGAGGGAAAACGTGATCTAGTGGACAAATCTGTACACATACACCTGTATCGTACCTCACACCGTATCAAACAAACAAACAAAAAATACTTGAAATGGACACCAACCTAAATACAAGAAGTCAAACAATGAAGGGTCTACAAGAAAACATAAAATATATTCATTATCTTGGTCTAGGCAAATACTTCATAAAGAACACTCAGATCTCTACTTATTTTTATGTTCTGTAAAGACTAACAGCAATTTTTAGTAATCTAAAAGACATATGGCATCTGACATTCTAAAAGGATTTCTAGGAACAAACACTGGGTAAGTTCCCAGACTTTGTATTTCCCAAAGTCAGCATAAGGTGCAATATTGCCCCTATTTTGAGCCCCCATCTGGTCACAGCTGCCTCTCTCTCCTCTCCATGTGCATCAAAATTGTCAGGGCTCTATGATTTAGGGGTACAAATTCTAACCTCAGTTCCTCAATGAGAAACTGGGAGCTGGACCTAAACAAATCAGAGTATTAACATTCCCCTGACCATGGTGGACAAAATAATCACATTCCATTTTTTTTAATTATTAGTTGGTCAAAACATTACATAGCTCTTGACATATCATATTTCATACATTTGATTCAAGTGGGTTATGAACTCCCATTTTTACCCCAAATACAGATTGCAGAATCACATCAGTTACACATCCACGTTTTTACATACTGCCATACTAGTGTCTGTTGTATTCTGTTGCCTTTCCTATCCTCTACTATCCCCCCTCCCCTCCTCAGATTCCATTTTGATAATTATATTGGAACTGTTCAAAAAAGATGTCACTCTTCTCCCTGAAGCATTATCTTGGGAAGAAACAAGCACAGAACTTCTGAAGCCTACTGTGAAGAAAGCATCCCAGCTGAAGAAAAAACAATGCAAAAGGATGCACAGCCAAGACAAGGAGACAGAAAAATTCACATCTTTTAGCCTCAGGATCCACATTGAAGCTGAGTTATAGCCAAGGACTTTTTAGCAGCAAGGAAACACTTCAAAAGAAAAAAGGAAATTGTGGGGAGCCATTCTCACACATGACTGGGCGACTCCCAGTTTGGGTCTGAGGCTTCTGGCTGTGTCGGAACTTTCCTGGCCCTCTCCTGATGAGAGAACCCGTTCGTGTGGGGGTGTGACTGACCACTGACCCCAGGGGCCCAATCACTGACCCTGACCTGGGAGTGCGGCCCCCCCTTCAACCTTCATTGGATGGAATTCTCCCCTGAATTTCTTGCTCCCCAATAAAAGGCTACTCCCTGGCGTGCTCTCTCTCTCTCTCTCCTGCTAGCCCTGAGTAACCCTTGCTGCCCTACCGGGTGGTTAGAAGTGGGAACCAGAGAGGAGAGCCGTCTCGGACCTGGTCATAGAAAAAGGTAACTGAGTCTGTGTGTTTATTTCGATCTCTGCTAGCTAACTTTTATGCCAAGAACCTCATTAATGAAACCATTGCACTGGCCTCATGGTGGAGGAAATAAAAATGGGTGAAATGCTTCAAAAGGTAGCCTAATAAAGATATCCAAATAACCAATAAGCATACCAAAAAGTACTCAAAATCATGATATATCAGGAAAGTGCATATTTCAACAACTACAACAACAACAAAACATACCATCACACACTCTGCTGAAGAGCTAAAGTTAGAAAGTGTGGGCCCAGTATGCGGAATAGCCAACACTCACATGCACTGTTGGGGACTTACTGGTGGAACCAACACTTTTGAAAATGACACCTATCTGAGGCTTGCCTCAATTACAGTCAGGATAACTTCATTAACCACAGCTCTACTCACTTTGGGGACCATGGCAGGCTTGTATAGACATCAATCCCATAAGCAGAGTGAAGGATGGGACTGGATTGTGAGCATGATGACAAAACTACACTTGAAGTCTATCCTATCATTCAATAATTGCATTCCCCACAAATAGCATATACCAAGAGAAATAAGAGCAACCAAATGACAAACCAGACATTATGTTGAGTAAAAGAAGCCAAACATGTAACAGTACATGTTGTAGTTTTAACATTTACTTGAAAAGTGAGAAAAAGCACACCAAATCAAGCATAAGAGTCAAAATCCTATTTCCTCTGTGGAGTGATTATTGAGAAAGGAGATAAATGAATTTCCTGGAATCCTGGACATGTGTCCACCAGGATGTATACATCTATGTGAAATTACATCAAGCTGTACACAACTTGCACATTAGTGTATGTATACCTTGATAAACAGTAAAAAGTGATTAAGGGAAATGGTATAGTTATGCTTTTAAGAGATAAAATATATTTTCTAAAATATTTTTAGTTGTTAATAGACCTTTATTTTATTCATTTATTTATATGCTATGCTGAGAATCAAACACAGTGCCTCATACATGCTAGGCAAATGCTCTACCACTAAGCCACAACACCACCCCTTAAATTACAATGTTTTAAAAAAGGGGAGGAGGAAGCAAAATGTACCTGAAATAGCTCATAGCACTCCTCTTCTCGCATAAAGGCAGTAAAATCTTCCCTGTCTGAAGGTATCAAATATAAATCCTCCTCTACCAAAATAGGATGACACCTATCTGAGGCTTGCCTAATTACAGTCAGGATAACTTCATTAACCACAGCTCTACTCACTTTTGGGACCATGGTAGGCTTGTATAGACATCAATCCCATAAGCAGAGTGAAGGATGGGACTGGACTGTGAGCATGATGACAATCCTTCCACAAACTGGTCAACTCTAACAGGGCAGTGAAAGTGCCAGAGGAAGTGCAATGAGAAGCAAAAATGCCAAAATGGCAATAACAGAGCTTGCCAGAGAAATCTAAGTTGTGATTGGCTAGGGTACAGGAGTTAATGGAGATGTTTGTGGAGGTGCAGCCCCTGAGGAGACTGAGGTCAAGCACTTAACATTCAGTTTTGAGCAAGTATGGATCAGTGAATTCAATACTCATAAAAATGAGCTGAAAACTGGGGCCCACAAGGTCCCTACTCATCTGTCTACCTATATCATGGTCCTAATAAGCAGGCAATTGTAGCTCCTTCCCTAAAGCCTTTCAAACTTCTTGCAAAGTTATTTTAGAAAACTTATTACCTAGGATTAGAAGTGATTTAGGGAAATGTGGTCCACAGCTATATCCAAATTAATATAACACACTTTATTAACTTAAAACATTAGATCAAAATTCCAGCCATGAGGGCTGGGGTTGTGGCTCAGTTGTCAAGTGCTTACCTAGCATGTATGAGACACTGGGTTCAATTCTCATCACCACATATAAATAAATAAAATAAAGATCCATCAACAACTTGAAAAAATTAAATTAACAAAGATTCCAGTCATGAACAAACATAAAGAATAAAACACAAAACAGCAAACAGATGAAACTATACTCTTTCAAGGCCTTTGTACTAATTAATTTCTACTAAAACTTTTTATTACACATGAAACGCTTTGATAGCAAACACTGATATTCTCAAAAACAGTTGGTACTCTTAGTTTAAAGGGAAGGGGGGAATTATTGGGTAGGCAGCTTGCAATATCCAGATGAAGAAGATGATGAAGGCAAAGATGAAGATGAAGAAGAAGAAGGCAAAGGCAAAGACGAAGACAAAGAAGAAGGTGCCCATTCTGTGAGTTCAAACTTAAACAACAATTAAAAAAAAAAAAAAAAATCACCATTTTCCTGCCTGCAAAAAAAAAAAAAAAAAATGCAGTTGAGACAGACTCAATGATATATGCCTGCACTCCCAAACTTAGGAGGCTATGGCAGAAGTCTAGGAGTTACAGGCCTGGACAACATAGCCAGACCCTGTCTCAGAGGAGAAGCATACACACATGTACACACACAATCTCCCAAGAGTCCAAAAGACTTTGTAATGGAAATAACATTTACATCTCAGCTAAAGAAACTCACCTGATACTCAAAAGTATGTCATAAAAGCTGACAAGGGAAACATATAACCTTAAATCTTCCTATCAGAAAATATTGAAAATCAATGACCCTCTAGAAGTCCACTTTAATGAGGCACTGATCTTCTCTTCTAGCTCAAATTTTGAATTTTCTTATACAAGTGTTGAGAGCCATAGCCAAGTCAAGATGGTGCCTGGCATTTTGCCAGGAGGAATGGTTTGAGAAGCAATGCCAGCGAGCTATTAAGATGATGAGGATTCCTTAATGACTGACTACTCTATCTAGATGATGTTAATTGAGTTAAGCTGTGTCTAACTATTAAGATGATGATGATTCCTTAATGACTGATTGCTGTAATTGGATGATGTTAATTGAGATAAGCTGTGTGTATTTAGTTGGGTATATATACCTCTGCTGTTCTGAATAAAGTGGCTCCTGCTGTTTCAACCTTCACAAGTTGCTTGTCGCCCCCCACCCCCAGCTACTTTGCACAGTCCAGCCAGACTGCGGCACAAGTTATGTTCAAAATCAATAGGCTTTACCATATAGCTTACAAACACAGGGTTTTGCTCAGTTGTCCTCAACTCTTCAAAAGAATGAGTGATAATCTCCTACTTTCTCACATTTATAGTGTCTCTACAGTATGAGACTTCACAAAATGAGACTTCACAAATTGCATTAGTTCAGAAAAAGTCTTGCAGAGATTCCCTTACTCCTTACATTTATATGTTGTCCCTTGTGTGAATTTTCACATGTCTTCGAAAGTAGGCTGGACCAATAAAGGCTTTCCCACATTTTTTACATTTATAAGGTTTCTCTCCAGTGTGAATTCTTGTATGTACTGTAAGATAGGAAGAACTAAAGAAGGCTTTCCCACATTCCTCACATTTATATGGTTTCTCTCCAGTATGGCTTCTCACATGTCTCCCAAAGGATGAGGGAGAACTGAAAGCTCTTCCACACTGCAGACATTCAAAGGGTTTTTCTCCAGTGTGCATTCTTGCATGTATAGTTAGGTATGAAGAATGTCGAAATGCCTTCCCACATACCTTACATTCATAGGGTTTTTCCTCAGAGTGGGTTCTCATGTGGATACTAAAAGGTGAGAAACGAATAAAGGCTTTCCCACATATTTTACATTCATAAGGTTTCTCTCCAGTGTGAGTTCTTCTATGTACTGTAAGATGGGAAGAACTAATGAAGGCTTTCCCACATTCCTCACACTCATAAGGCTTTTCTCCACTGTGAGTTCTTAGGTGTTCAGTGAGGGATGAGGAACGACTAAAGGCCTTCCCACACTCCTTACATTCATATTGCACCTTACCATTGTGATCTCTCACGTGTGTTTTAAAGGATGAGGGACAACTGAAGGCCTTCCCACATTCCTTACATTCATAGGGTTTCTCTCTGCTTTGATTGTTCACATGTGTGATCAGGGAAGTGGAAAGATAAAAGGCTTTTCCACATTCCAGACATTCAAAAGGTTTCTCTCCAGTGTGTTTTCTCATGTGGATACTTAAGGAGGAGGGGCAATTGTAGGCTTTCCCACATTCCTTACATTTATAGGGCTCCTCTCCGGTGTGTGTCCTCACATGTATAGTGAGTTTTGAGGATTCACTGAAGGCCTTCCCACACTCTTTACATTCATAAGGCTTCTCTCCTGTGTGAATTCTTATATGTCTTGTAAGATGAGAGGAATAGATAAAGGCCTTCCCACATTCCTTACATTCATATGGCTTATCTCCACTATGAATTCTTTTGTGTTTGGAGAGTGATGAGGAACAACTAAAGGCTTTCCCACATTCCTTACATTCATAGGGCTTATCTCCACTGTGAATTATTTTGTGTTCTGTAAGGTGGAAAGAACTACTGAAGGTTTTCCCACATTCCTTACATTCATACTTTGCCTTTTCACCATGAATTTTCATATGTGCTCTGAACATGGAGAAACAACTGAAGGTCTTTATACATTCCTTACATTCATATGGTTTTTCTTCAGTAGGAGTTTTCATATGCTTCTTAAAACAAGAAAGAAAATGGAAGGCTTTCCCACATTCCTTACACTGATAGGGTTTGTTTCCAGCATGAGATCTGGTGTGATTCTTAAGTGATGAATGAAACAGGAAGGACTTTCCACACTCATAGCATTCAAAGGATTTGACTTCAGTAGTTCTCTGGAGCATAAGATTTGAAATTTGTCCACGTTGATTTTCTTCATTGTATTCACAGATGTTCTCTACCACATGACTTTTAAAAATAAAAGACAGATTATTAGTAATAAAATTTATCATTTTCAGTAAATATGTATGCTTTCTGCCCCATCAACTTATAAGCTAAAAGTTCTCAAGAAGGCTCTTCCACAGCCAACATTGTAACTGAGCTTTTGACTTATATGATTTTTCTAATAATCTGTCAAACCAATCTATGTGTCAAACCTTCAATATCATTTGTAGGAAAAACTCTGTAGAAAAAATTCTTTGTGAAAGTACAATTTTTTTTCTATTTTGAATTTGAATCCTTTTCTTTCTTTTTTTAAATTTATTTTTTATTTGCATGTATTCCATTAGTTATACATGATAGCAGAATGCATTTTGATACATCATACATAAATGGAGTATAATTTCTCATTCTTCTGGTTATACAGGATGTAGAGTTACACTGGTCATGTAATCATATATGCACATAGGATAATAATGTCCAATTCATTCTACTATTATTCCCACACCCCCTCCCTTCCCCTCATTCTCCTCTAATTCAAAGTACCTCTATTCTTCCCAATCCGCCCCCCTCCATTGTGAATTAGCATCCACCTATCAGAGAAAACACTTGGCCTTTTTCTTTGCACCAGCTTCATCCATTTACTGGCAAATACCATGATTTCATTCTTATGAAAGCATAATTTTTGACCTAGGTTTATGTTGAAAATATGTTTCTTTTCAAAAAATATTTTTCAGGGCTGGGGATGTGGCTCAAGCGGTAGCTCGCTCGCCTGGCATGCGTGCGGCCCGGGTTCAATCCTCAGCACCACATACAAACAAAGATGTTGTGTACGCCGAGACTAAAAAATAAATATTAAAAAATTCTCTCTCTCTCTCTCTCTTTAAAAAAATATATTTTTCAGTTATAGATGGATGCAATATCTTTATTTCGTTTATTCATTTTTATGTGATGCTGAGGATTGAACCCAGTCCTCACATGTGGGAGGCAAGCACTCTGCCTGCCACTGAGCCACAACCCCAGCCCCAAAATAAATTTCTTAAATCTCAAAATTGTTTCCTGATGCACTATCTTCTCTTATATGAAGGGCACTCACCTTAAACCTTTCTCATGGCTTTTGTTCCAATCATCCACACCATGGGAGTCCTGGTTTTCATGTAAAATAGAGGAGCAGGAACCAATTCTTTTGAATCTCACTATTTTCTGTTCATTGGATATTTTTTCTCCATTGTTATCTTGAAGAGCAACTAATTCCTTAGTATTAAGTAGAGACTCAAAACCTGAAACAAAAAAATAAAACAAAGTTACCTATGAGCAAAGGAGTTTGAGCAGTGCAGCTGTTTCAGGACTTCATTATTAATAGGCACAAGGGTCAAAACTAAAACAGTTCATTAAAAAATATTTCCATGAAACCATAGTATGGTAATATTACCATAGTATGGTAACACATGCTTGTAATCCCAGCTACTTGGGAGGCTGAGGTAGGAGGTTCACAAGTTCAAGGAGAGCCTCAACAACTTAGACCCAGTCTCAAAATTAAAGAGGGTATGGGATATAGCTCAGTAGTTCCCCAGTGCTGAAAAATAAAAAATAGTTCTATGAAGATGACAGTGATAGTAACATGACCAGTAGAAATTACTGGGACCAGAGACATGAAAAATTGTGCTCCATATGAATCAAAATGCATTCTGCTATCATGTATAACAAATTAGAACAAATAAATGAATTTTTTTTTAAAAAAAGGTTATGTTAAAATTTTTCTGTTAACTTGATATTTCATATTAGTATAGAAAATATATTAAAAATTTTCATTAATAATTTTTAAAAAAATTATTAGGAGAGGAAAACAGAAAGGATAAAATACACATACCAAAAACAACCTTTAAAAAAGCAAATATGGATATCTTTGCTAAGAACAAGGAGAGTATGATAGGACAGATAAACAGTCAAAATAGTCCTCTGAGGCATCTGTGGATAATGAGCCTCCTCAGACAAAACAAACTTTTGCTTTATTTCTATTTTATTTTTTTCTCCTCCCAGGCCAGTTTCTCCCAAGGATTCTTGCCTTCCTGGTGCTGCTCAGTACAGATACCCTGGATAACTTCTGTCTTCACTGTCTGCAGTTCCTCCTCTTGTTCCCACTGGGAGATCAGATTGGGTGAGAGTAGTGGGTACCCTGCACACGAGGAAAGGGATATCATGAGGGAAAGCAATGAAGAATCACAAATATCTTTCCATAAGATTGGGTCAAACTTTGGTCCTCTGATACTTTAAAGATAGAGAAGGATGAGTTTAACTGAAACAAAATGTCAAATCCATTGAAGAAAAAAAAAGGCAAAGGAGGGAGGGAGAGGAAGGAAGAAAGAAAATAAAGATAGAGAAGGTTAAAGAAAAAGCTGAGACGTGGGAAGAAAGGCAGCCTCTAATGTGAAGAACTGATCTGAATCAGACATGGTGACACAAGCCTATAATCCCTTGGGTGGGATTGGGAGGCTGGAGGATCATGAAGTCAAGGCCAACCTCAGCAACTTAGCAAGATCCTGTTTCAAAGCAAAGAAAAACAAAATTTTAAAGGATTGGGGACATAGCTCAGGGTAAAGTGCCCCTAGGTGTTTAATTCCCAGCCCAAAAAAGACAAAGAAAGAAAGATTGATCGGGCTGGGATTGTAGTTCAGTGGTAGAGTACTTGCCTAGCATGTGCAAGGTGGTGAGATTGATCCTCAGCATTACATAAAAATAAATAAAATAAAGGTGTAAAAAATTATTAAAAAAAAAAAAGATTGACCTACATTCATAGTGCAACCTCAATATAATTATAAGCTGATCTGACACAGCCAGAATATTTTTTATTTTTTTTTTTAATATTTTTTTAGTTGTAGTTGGACACAATACCTTTATTTTATCAGGTTGAACAGGGTTTCACCAAAAGTCATGTCCAAATATATCAATGAAACAGAGTAGAGAGCACAGACACAGATCTACATAAGTAAAGTTGGCCCTCTATATTTGTGAATTCAAGCAACCATGGATAGAAAATACAATAGAAAAAAATTACATCTGTATTAAACATGTATTTTTTTGTGCTTATGACCAAATCAATACAGTACAAAAGTAATTATAAAATAGGATAGATAGTAAAACAGGCAGACAGATAAGAAAATGCACTCCGCCACACCCCCCCCCCCAAAAAAAAAAGAGAGAGACTTTAAATGAAGAGGCTATTTCACAAAACTAACCTACAGAAAACATTCCAAACATTACAGTCAACTTCTTTGTCCCGGGTGGCAGGAAAAAGGAGGTAGAGCCGACCTGAGTGAAGACTACAGACTCAAGGCCTAACTAATCAGAATGTCACAGACCAAACCAAGAGCCTTGGCACTTTTCCAATACTTGTTTAGCATAGGTGTTGACCAATAGTATTGGCACTTTTTGGAGACATGATTAGCATAGATACTGACTAACACCCTTAGTATCTTTCCAAGGCCTGATTAGCACAGATATTGATGAATGCCTCATCCAGTAGCTATTTAAGTCCCTAGACTAGTACACTTAAGAGGAAACCTACTCTCAGGTTCACCTCTCAGCCCCTGAGAGTTCTGCTTCTTTTCTTTTCAGTTATATAAATACTACACCTTCACTCTTGCCTTCTATTGTCTCTGGATTTGTCTTCAAATCTGTGAATAAGCACCTGGAAAAAAAAAAATGGCAGACAGCTGCTGAGGTCTGCCATTGAGAGCTACAACACACTGCTCAGTAATAGTGAAGAAGAGTCAGGTTCTGCCAGCTCTGACCCATGGAGCTGGCCAGACAGGCATTTCCCTGCTGTGATTAGTTGCAATACTAAAATGGGCTCTCTCAGCTGCAGAGGCATGTAACTTATGTGGACCTACAGACCAGCAGAGTGGAGAATCTGGTTTCATTTCAAACTCCAGTTTCAATTACATAGCACTTACATTTTGTCAGGAACTAAACATAATCAAGAGATAATGTAAAGTATATGAGAGCTTAGGCTGTATACCAGGGAATTTTAATTAAGAGATTTTGACCATCCACAGATGTAGGTCTCTGGGAAGATACTAGTATCAAATCCCTACAGACCAATCAATAACTATGTAGTCAACTGATCTTTGACAAAGAATTGACAGCAACACAATAGAGAAAAGATAGCCTTTTCCACAAATGCTGTTAGAACACTGGACATACCCACATAAAATAATGAATCTATGCCCTTCACAAACATTAATTTAAAATGGATCATAAATCTAAATGTAAAATATAAAACTAGAAAAATTGTACAAGATAGAAGGAGAAAATCTAGATGATGTTGGATTTAGCTATGACTTTTCTGATACTATATCAAAGGTATGATTGATGAGAAAGAGATTGATACAATACACCCCATTAAAATTAAAATTCCTGCTCTGTGAAAAATAATATCTACAGAAAGAAAAGATAAGCTATGCCTAAAAGAAGACATTTGCAAGAAATTTCTCTGGTAAGAGGTTGTTTCACAGAGATTTATCTGATAAGAAACTGTTCTCCTGTTCTTTACACAAAGAATGCTTTTAAAAAAAAAATATTTCTTAGTTGTATACAATACATTTTTTGTTTATTTTTAGGGCCTCGCATGTGTGAAGCGAGCGCTCTACCACTGAGCAACAACCCCAGCCAAGAAAGCTTTTCCTTTTTTTTACATATTTTTATTAGTATATTATCACATACATAATATTACAATTCACTTTGACACACCATACATGCATGGAATTAATGTGCTCCATCTCAATTCCCAGTACTTCTCCTTTCCTTTCCTTCCTCCCTCCCCCTGACCCCTTCCTCTTCTCTACTGGTTTTCCTTCTATTTACCTATTGTTTTAATTCCTGCTTTATAGATACACACAATGGTGAAAGTCACTGTGATATATTCCTATATGAGCACAGCACGATTTGGCCAGGTGCACTTTGCAGTCCCCTCTTTCCCTCTTCCTCCTTCCTTCCCATCTGCCCCCTACCTATCCTACCTTTTTATTTTCATGGGCTCCCTCTGCCTGTTTCCCTCTTATTTTGCTCAAGCTTCCACACACAAGAGAAAACATTGGACCCTTGGCTTTCTGAATATGGCTTATTTCACTTAACATGATATTTTCCATTTCCATCCATTTACCAGCAAATGCCATAATTTCATTCTTCTTTATAAAAGAATAAAAACCCATGTGCCAATTGCTGCTGCCTCTGATTCTACTGCTGCCAGCCTGAGGTCACCTGGAGGTCTTCTTTCTGGGCTGCTGCAGAAGCCACTGCTGTGCCCAGAGGTCACTTTACTGGGCACTACCTAGTTACCCCTGACTCAATTCTGATGCTACCTCCATGGTCGCTGCCGCTGAACCAGAAGTCTCCTGTTACTCAACCGCCACCTGCACCACTACCGCTATTGCTGCTACCTCTGATTTCTCTACTGCTAGACTGAGATCACCTGGAGGTGTTCTTTCTGGGTGCTGCTGCAACAGAAGAAACTGTGGATGCAACTGAAGCCCACATTGCTGCTGACCCCTGGAGATCACCTAGTGACGCTGCCCCGACAGCTGCTGTTGTAATTGCCAATGCAGCCGCCACTACTGCTGCTACCACGGCCTAGAGGACTACTGCAGGGGAGATTCCAGGTTGGGTTGCATGTGGCTGCACCCATTTTGGGATACCAGCTAGGGCTTGGGACCTGGGTGCTAGCAGGTTTACCACCACAAGACCCTCTGGGGACTCCAATCAGGACCTGCAGGTCCAGTTTTGGGGTACTTGTGGGTTTGGAGGACCCTGGGGTCTTCCTGCTGAGAGTGCTAGTGGCCTGGGTATTGCTGCTGCATCTGTTGCTGTTGCTCGTTTGCATGAGTGTATTCCTGGTGGTCTCTCTGCAAGTAGGAGCAGCATTGAGATCTTGGGACTACAAATGGCAGAGCCTGAGGTATTTGAAACCCAAGTTTGTAGGCTAGAGACTAGGTTTGCAAGGGCTGATCTGGGTTTGGTAATCCCAAGAGACGTCAGAGTCAGAGCTGAGAAACTGTTGAACACTGACAGAGACAGTCTGACTTTCCAAAAAGATTTATTTTACTTTTTATTCACTAAACTCTCTACCATATTTGGGAAAGGATGCTTTTTATGCTATTTTCTTTCCAACTTCTCTCCAATCAACAGCCAATCTCTGTCGGCTCCTCTTCCACTCTTCCTGTGAATTTTTACTTCTACCTTCTCTCTTCCTCCCTCACAAATATTACATACTACACTACTCCGCACTCTCATCCACCCTTTGAAATTGTAAACCATTTTAACAAAATTTCTGTTTATACTATAGATAGTTATTAAATTCATCATTTTGGTTTAATGCGAGGAAGCAGTAGTTGCCTTAGTGGGAGCTATTAGGTTTAAGGCTACATATTATATGCTGAATAATATTGATATTGGTCTCACCATTAAAGGTGAGACTCTGGAAACCTTCAGACACCTAGGAACTATAAGTCTACAGGGTAGATTTTATGCTGCCTTAGATCCATACTTTTAGATGAGAAAACACACTAACAACATAAAAAAACAAGGATATAAAGAGCCCCAAACAAACCAAGATGCTTCAACAACAGAAGCCGCTGATAACACAGTAAAAAACATGTCCAAGGAGTTCAGATTGCATATAGTTAAATTGATATGTGAAATAAAGGGCAGTATGAGGAGTGAAATTAAAGAACATACAAGAAGTGAAAGACTACTTCAATAAAGAGAGATCATGAAAAAAAAAAAAAAAGCAGAAATCCTTAAAATGAAGGAATCAGTAAACCAAATTATAAATTCAATAAAAAGCATCACCAATAGAGTAGATCACTAGGAAGACAGAACCTCAGACAATGAAGAAAAAATATATAATCTTAAAAGTAGAGTTGCCCATGAAGAGAAGATGGTAAGAAACCATGAACAGAACATCCAAGAATTATGGGATAACATGAAAAGACCAGATTTAAGAGTTATTGGAATAGATGAAGGAGCAGAGATACAAACCAAAGGAATGCATAATTTTTAAATGATATAATAGTAAAAACTTTCCTCAATCTAAAGAATGGAACAGAATAATCAAATACAAGAGGCTTGTAGGACCCCCAAATGTACAAAATTACAGCATACCCACACCAAGACACATTATACTAGAATGACTAACACAGAGAATAAAGATAAAAATCTTAAAGGCATGAGAGAAAAAAAATCAAATTACATATAGAGGGAAAGTGATTCAGATCTCAACTGATTTTTCAGCCCAGAACCTCAAAGCTAGAAGGTCCTGGAATAATATATTTCAAGCTCTGAAAGAAAATGGATGCCAACCAATAATTTTGTATCCAGCAAAATTAAGTTTCAGATTTGAAGATGAAATTAAAACATTCCATAATAAACAAAAATTAAAAGAATTCACAATTAGAAAGTCTATATTACAGCACATTCTCAACAAAATATTTCATGAGGATGAAGTGGGGAAAAGAAAGTGAAAACCAGCAAAGGGAGGATCTACACTAAAACAACACTCAACCAAATGAGAATCTAAGATAAATCAAAAACCAGAAAAAAAATCAAAATTATAGGGAATACAAAATCAGATCACAATAATAACCTCGAATGTTAATGGCCTAAACTCATCTATCAAAAGACATAGAGTGGCAGATTTTATTAAAAAGCAAGACCCACAATATGCTGTCTTCAAGAGACTCACCTCATGAGCAAAGACATCCACAGGCTGAAGGTGAAAGGATGGGGAAAACCTTATCACTCAAATGGATTGTATAAACAAGCAGAGGTTTCCATTCTCATTTCAGATAAGTAGACTTCAAACCAAAGTTAATCAGAAGAGATTATATATACTTTCCTTGAGAGGACATTTCATACCTCTTAAGGAATATATATATATATAAGAAGGATATAACAATTACAAATATTCATGCCCCAAACAATGGAGCACCTATGTACATCAAACAAATGCTTCTCAATTTCAAGAGTCAAATAGACCACAATACAGTAATACTGGGTGACATTAACATACCTCTCTCACTATGGGCCAGATCTTCCAAAACAAAAACTAAATAAGGAAACTATAGAACTAAATAACACAATAATTTAGACTTAACAGACATATACAGAATATTTCATCGAACAACGAGCAAATATACTTTCTTCTCAGCAGCACATGGCTCCTTCTCTAAAACAGACTATAGCTTATGCCACAAAGCAAATCTTAGTAAATACAAAAAAAAAAAAAAAAAAAAAAAAAAACAGATAATATCTTGCATTCTATGAGACCACATGGAATAAAATTAGAAATCAACAATAAAATAAAAATAGAAGTAACAAATGGAGACTAAATAATACACAATTGAATGATGATGTATAGTAGAAGAAATCAAGAATGAAATAAAAAATTCTTAGAGGTAAATGAGAACACTGATAATCATATCAAAATCTCTGTAACACTATGAAGACAGTACTCAGAGGAAAGTTTATTGCATTGAGCACATTCATTAAAAAAATAAAAAGTCAACAAATAAATCACCTAACACTACATCTCAAAGCCCTAGGAAAAGAAAAACAAATCAACACCAAAAGCAGTAGAAGACAGGAAATAATTAAAATCAGAGCTGAAATTAATGAAATTGAAACAATTGGAAAAACTGACAAAACATAAAGTTGGAGTTCTTTGAAAAAATAAATAAAATAGATAAACCCCTGGCCATGCTAACAAAGAGAAAACTCCAAATTACTAAAATACAAGATGAAGAAGCAAATATCACAATGGACACATCTGAAACACAGAAGATAATTAGAAACTATTTTGAAAATTTATACTCTAATAAAATAGAATATTAGAGATATCAACAAATTTCTAATGATATGTGACCGACCCAAACTGAATGATGAGGTCATACATGCTTTAAATAGATCAATTTCAAGTAATAAAATAGAAAACACCATCAAAAGCCTACTAACCAAGAAAAGCCCAGACCAGATGGACTCTCAGCTGAGTTCTACCAGACTTTCAAAGAAGAATGAATACGAATACTCTTCAAAGTATTCCATGAAATAGATAAGGAGGGAACCCTTCCAAACTCATTCTATGAGGCCAATATCACTCTGATACCAAAACCAGACAAAGACACATCAAAGAAAGAAAATTTCAGACCAATATTCCTGATGAACATAGATGCAAAAGTTCTCAATAAAATTCTGGCAAATCACATACAAAAACATATTTAAAAGACAGTGCACCACGATCAAGTGGGATTCATCCGAGAGATGCAAGGTTTGTTCCGTATACAGAAATCAATAAATGTAATTCATTATATTAATATACTTAAAAACAAGAATCATATGATCATCTCAATAGATGCAGAAAAACCATTTGACAAAATACAGTACATTTTCATGCTCAGAACAATAGAAAAACTAGAGATAATAGGAACATATGTCAACATTGTAAAAGCTATATAGGCTAAACCCAAGGCCAGCATCATTCTAAATGGAGAAAAATTGAAAGTATTCCCACTAAAAACTGGAACAAGACAAGGATGTCCTCTTTCACCACTTCTATTCAACATCCTGGAAACTCTAGCCAGAGCAATTAGATAAAAGAAAGAAATTAAAGAAATACAAATAGATAAAGAAGAATTATCACTATTTGTTGATGACATGATTCTATATCTAGAAGATCAAATAAATTTACTAGAAAAATTCTAGAATAAGTGAATTCAGCAAAGTAGCAGGATATAAAATCAACACTCCTAAGTCAAAACACATTCCTATATATCATCAATGAATCCACTGAAAGAAAATTAGAAAAACTAACCTATTCACAATACCCCCCGTCAAAAAAACAGGGAATCAATCTAACAAAAGACCTCTACCATGAAAACCATAGACCACTAAAGAAAGAAATTGAAGAAAATTTCAGCAGATGAAAAGATCTACCATGATCCTAGACGGGCAGAATTAATATTGTCAAAATGGCCTTACTACCAAAAAAATTATTCAGATTCAATACAATTCCTATTAAAATCCCAATTACATTCTTCATAGAAATAGAAAAAAGCATTCATGAAATTTATTTGGAAAAATAAGAGACCCAGAATATCTAAAGCAATCATTAGCAAGAAAAGTGAAGCAGGAGGCATCACAATACCAGATCTTAAACTATACTACACAGCTATAGTAACAAAAAACAGCAGGGTATTGGCACCAAAATGGACTTGTAGACCAATGATACAGAATAGAGGACACAGAGACAAACCCACATAAATACAGTTATCTCCTACTAGACAAGAATGCCAAAAACAATCACTGGAGAAAAGATAGCCTGTTCAACAAATGGTACGGCAACACTGGAAATCCATATGTAGCATAATGAAATTAAACCTTTATCTCTCACCCTGCGCAAAAAATCAACTCAAAGTAGATAAAAAACTTAGGCATAGGGTCTCTGTTCTAGTGAACAGAGACTAGACTCCTAAAATGCAAGAGTCTTTAACAAGACTCCTAAAATGCAAGAAGCAAAGTCAAAATAATCAACAAATGGGATGGATTCAAATTAGAAAGCTTCTTCTCTCAAAGGAAACAATTAATAACATGAACAGAGAGCCTACAGAGTGGGAGAAAATCTTTACCACATGCAACTCCAATAAAGCATTAATCTCTATAATATATAAAGAACTCAAAAAACTTGACACCAAAAAAATAAATAACCCAATCAATAAATGGGCTAAGGAACTGAATAGACACTTCACAGAAGAAGAAACACAATCAATCAACAATTTGCATTTCTTCTTCTTTTTTTTTTTAACAAATAATCTTTTTTTTTAATATATTTATTTTATTTATTTATTTTTATGTGGTGCTGAGAATCGAAACCAGGGCCTCACACGTGCTAGGTGAGCTCTCTACCGCTGAACCACAATCCCAGCCCACATTTCTTCTTTTGAAAAATCTGTTTAGTCCCTTTTGCCCATTTCATGACTGGGTTATTTGGTTTTTGTTTGCTTTGGATTTTTTGTTTGTTTTTTTTTGTTCTGTTGTTGAATTTTTTTGTTCCTTGTATATTCTGGATGTTAATCCCCTGTCAGAGGAGTAGATGGAAAAGATTTTCTTTCATCCTGAAGGCTGTCTCTTCGCACTTAATCATTTCTTTTGCTGCGTTATACAAAGAAGTCTTAAAGATCAATAATAAAAGAACAAAAAAATACCATAAAAATATAGCCAAAGACCTAAACAAACACTTAAACAAGTACAGACAAATGGCAAGTAAAAAAGTAAAAGTACGCTCCACATCCTAAAATCATTCAGGAAAAACAAAACAGTGACACACCTGTACACGCCTTTTTGAACAGCCAAAATCCAGAAAATTGACAATACCAAATATTGGCAAAAATGTAGAGAAACTGGAACTCTCATTCATTCTTGACGGGAATGCAAAATGGTACAGCTACTTACGAAGACAATCTGGTGGTTTCTTATAAAATTAAAAATACGCTTACCATGGGGCTGGGGCTAGCGCTCACCTAGCACATGTGAGGCGCTGGGTTCAAACCTCAGTACCACATAAAAATAAATAAAGATATTGTGTTCATCTAAAAAATAAATATTAAAAAAAAAAACTCTTACCATATGATCCAGCAATTAAATTGTGTCCCTTGGCATTCATCCAAGGAGTCAAAACTGCACACAAAAGGCTACACATGTTTATGAGAGCATAATTCATACTTGTCAAAACCTGAAAGCATCCAAGATGCCCTTTAGTAAACGGGATGATAAATAAACTGTGGCACATCTATACTACATAATATTATTCAACAATAAAAGGAAAATCATAAAAAGACATAAAGGAAACTTAAATGCACATTACCGAGTGAAATAGGCCAATCTGAACAAGCTACATACTATATAAATTCCAAAATTATGACATTCCACAAAAGATAAAAAATATACAGATGATATAAAGACCAGAGGCTGCCAAAGGGATAAGAGAGAGTAAGGGATAAAAAAGTGAGAGCACAGAAAATTTTTATGGGAATAAAACTACTCTATATATTACTATGATGGTACATGTCATTGTACATTTGCCCAAAGCCATACAATGTACAACACCACACATGAACCTTAATATAGGCTATGGACTCTAGTTAATGATGAAGATGTGTCAATGTACATTCAGCATTTGTAAATTAAACATGGACCATTCTGGTGAAAGATGTTCATAGTGAAAGAGGCTGTCTGTGTTGTGAGGATGTTAGTTGTTAGAAATCTCTCTACCTTCCACTTAATTTTGCTTTGAAACTGAAAATGCTCTAAAAATTAAAGCCTGTTACTCTGGGGCATGGTGGTGCACACCTATAACTCCAGGTATTCAGGAGGATGAGACAGGAAGATCCCAAATTTGAAGCCAACTTGAGCAACTTAGCAAGACATTTTCTCAAAATAAAAAAAGAGCTGGGGATTTAGCTCAGTGATAGAGAGCCCCTGGGTTAAATTCTCAGTACCACATAAACACACACATACATATGTGCATACATACAAATGTACATACACACATACATTTTTTTAAAGCCTATTTTGAAAATGTTCACCCATACTCAGAATGTTGCCTTATATGGAAACAAGGTCTTTGTCAATATAGTAAAGTTAAGATGAGGTTATTCTGGATTAAGATGGACCCTAAATTCAATGACTGATGTCCCTATATGGACAGAGATTAGAAATAGGTACTACCACAGGGAAGGTAATGGTGGAGGCAGAGACTGGAGTGATATATCTATAAACAAAAAGGACTGCCAGAAAACACCAGAAGCTAGAAAGAGACAGGGAGGGACTTTTTCCTTAGAGCCTTTAGAAAGAATATAGCTCTGCTGACACCTGATTTCACACTCCCAGATGCCAGAAATATGAAAGAATAAAAATTTCTATACTTTTTACCCACCAGTTTATAGTACTTGTTCATAAAGAGTCTAAGAAACCAATATAATCTACCCCTAGACTCATCTCTAAATCATCCAAAAAGCACAGATTCTCTAATAGGTACTTTCTAATGCCCTCTTACTAAGATGCCCCTCGACTCCCCATGGGTATGTTCTCCCATGACTGCAAAATAAACCCCATTTGTTTAACTTACAGGTGTGCTCCTAGTGCTCTCTGGGTAAAGGGCATTCACAGCAGTAGAATCTTCAAAGGTCTCAAATCACAAACTCTCCCTGTGCCCCTCAATCACCACACATTCAATACTTAATAATCCTCAAGGCTTTCAACCACAAAAAGAAAAAGAAAAACAAGTTTAATATGCCCGTGTTCATTTTCATGAAGAAGCCTCCAGATCGTAAGCACCCTGTGGTCAGTGACCACGTTTGTCTTATTTACCAAGTACTCCCACTCCTCAGCACAGATCCTGGAACAAGGTCAACTAGTAGATAAAATTGTTTTCTAAACCACTACATGAACCAACATTGCCAATCTTACCTAGTGAGACCAGGTTCTGGAAGGTTTCCAGCATCACATCTCTGTAGAGGCTCCTCTGAGCAAGATCCAGCAAAGCCCACTCCTGCTGGGTAAAGTCCACAGCCACATCCTCAAAGGTCACCGAGTCCTAAAAGATGCCACAAATTCTGTTCAGAAAGGTACAATTCCTCCAGTGTGTGTGAGATGGTGGGTGAGACTGACAGCACTGGGGACCTGAGAATCAATTCAGGGGAAATTCAGAAGATTCTGTGGTCTCCCCAAGTCTATGGCAGGACTCCGTCAGCAGATCTCTTTCCCTTTCTACACACACAGAAAATCCTGTCTAAAAGCCAAAATACTTCTAAAATACTACATTAGTCTCTTTGCAGTTGATGGTAATGAAATAAGAAAAAAAAAAAATCAAAGTTATTTTCCTTCGAACCTGCACAGAACATTTTTCACACACATCAAGCAGTTCTCCAACAGACACTAGCTAGGTTTCCTGTTATTCAATAACATTCTTACACTATCTACATGGACAGCTTCTTCCCACAGGTTGAGGGCTCAGTCCCAAAAAACTTCCCCATACTTTAAACAACATAACAACTAGTACATTGTCATTTATACTTCTGACCAAATGGCTACATCTCAGGGTCCCCACTGTACCCTCCTTGAGTTGGCTAATATGCTGGGATGGCTTACAGAATCTAAGCAAACACTTCCTTGTGCTTATGGTTTGTTATAAATACAGAGAACTATCCAGATAAAGAAATATATATGGCATAGCAGGGTAGGAAAAGTTGCAGAACTTCCATGCCTATTGGGGTGCCTCGTACCAGGAACCTCTACATATTCAGCTATACAGAAGCTCCCTAAATTCATTCTTTTTGGGTTCTCACAGAGGCTTTACTAGAAAGCATGACTGATTTAAATTAGCAATTTAAATAATCAATTTAACCTTCAGTACCTCTCAACTTCAAGGTTAGGGAATAGGGCTGAAGAGTCAAGCATACTTTAGTTCTTCTTGACCAGCACTCATCCTGAGGCTATCTGTCCTGGTCACCAGTCATCATACAAAGCTACTCTTATCACTCCAGACATTTGAAGGATTTTAGGAACTCTATGCCAGGATATGGGACCAAGACCACATATTGTACAATATTATATTATTCCTTATTCAGAAATTCTTCCTTATTCAAGAATAACTTCACCTGCTACTTTATTCCTATTAAGGCATTGAGCACAACATCAAACTCAGGTTTAAATCTTGATGAGGTTTTAATGAATGAAAACAGAGAGAGTGAATGGGAACTCCCCTCCCCCCCCCCCCAATCCTGAGAGGCCCAAGAGCCTGCACATCTATCAAGTCAGGCCCACAGCTGGCTCCGTTTTATAGTATTGTGGCCTGGGCTCACCAAACTATAACACATGCACTTACTCTAGCCTATCACATACTATGTAAGTAAAGTTTTATTGCAATACAATAAAACATTTGTTTATGTTCCTCTATGAATATTTTTTGTATTAAAATAATAATTTCCTTGTAATAGAAATTCTATGACCTTCAAAACCTAATACTTACCATGTGATCCAAAAAAAAAAAAAAAGAAGCAGATTGCTAACCTGTGCTCCAAAATAGCAACAGGATATCAAATGAAATAGAAATATTCTTTTAGAGCATTATACCTGTTAGAGTCTGTAAACAAGTCTGGATGGCACCTGGAAAAATGCCAGAGGGAGTGGTTTTTGAAGTAATGCCAGCGAGCCATTAAGTGTGGAGATTTCTTATTGGTTGACTGCTGTATCTAGTTTATGTTAATTAAGATAAGCTGTGTGGAATGTATAAATACCCCTCCTGTCCTACAATAAACGGCTTCCACTCCTGCTGTATCAATCTACACAAGTTGTTCGTCACCCCCAGGTTATTTTGCTGCAGCCGGACTGCGGCAATACCTTTTACTTACCTGCATCATACTTTTCTGTAACCCAACACTTATTCTTTCTTCCTCCATGTCACCTTCATAAAGAAAAGTAAGACATTGAGAAGTTATAGGTAAGACAGAAGCTGACATGGGAATCCAACCCTCTAGAGAATTCCCATACTCATGAGCCTGGATATTGCAGCACATCAATTACCAGTGACAACTCAAAACACAAACGATGACTCCCAAGTAAATACAAACTGAACTTGTGTAACACTGGAAGAATCCTTTCTTCCCTAGAGATACAAAACAACACTCTTATCCTTGTCAATGATACAAAAGAGGTTAATAGTAACATTTTATTAGTAAATTAACTCAAGTCTTAAGAACATCTGGCTGTCCATTTCCCCATAAAAAAAAGCATAAAATGTATCAAGTGGTGCCTTCAACCCTAAAAATATATATTCCCTGACTCATATCTAAGAAAGCACTAATTTACTTAAACACTAGGCTTCTTGGGGCTCCTTGACCAACATTTTTACTTGTTTACCATTTTACAGGATAATAGGGATTACTACAAAGTCCTGAACACTGCTGTCATCCCAACCCCACCCAATGGGCTCCACAAAACCTAATTTCTGAGAAAGAGAATCAACCTATTTGTTATGGTTTGAATCTGGGATATCTTTCAAAGCCTCTGTGTTGAAGGCTTGGTCTCCAGTGCTGCAGTGTTCAGAGTTTGGGCTTGGGGGAAGCAACTGGATTATAAGGGGTCTGACTTCATTGGTGGATTAATCCATTTTATAGATTGTTTGAATGGACTACTGGGAGGTAACAGGAACTATAAGAGGTAGAATCTAGAAGAGCTGAGAAAGAGGAAAAGGAAGAAGTAGTGGAGGTGGTGGAGGTGGCGGTGGTGGTGGATGGTGATATTAGTGGTAGAAGAGGAGGAGGAGGAGAAGGAAGAAAATTTCATTGTATCCAGTCATTAAAAGAATCATATTTAAAACATGCACAAGGAAACAGAAGTTGCAAATTGTTTTACAGAAAGTTTCACAAAATAAGTAGGAAATTCATAATTCCAGTGTACAGAGGGAAGGTAATTTCCTACTTCCAACACCAGAAGGGTACAACTAAAAAATATGCCAGATCACATACAAAGTACAAATAATACAAAAGTATTGGTAAGCATTGAGAAATGAACAATAAGTATAAATCACAATTTAAGTTCATTTCATCCTAGGAATGACGGATGCTTAAAAACTGAATCACCAAAAAAAAAAAAAAAAAAAGAAAAGAAAGAAAGAAAGAAAAAAAGAATAAAACTGAACCACTGGAACTCAGTGGTACAGTGCCTTACTAGTGTTGAGTCCTTGGATTAAATCCCAGCACCACAAGAATAAAATAAAGAAAAACTGAATCACTGATTAATGAAATTCACAGTATTCATAGAAAGGTTATTTGACATATTCTCTTAGACACAAAGAAATGACTAATCTATTTCAGTGTACATTGCTAATAATAATTTAGCCCATTAGAAAGGAAAAGATTTTATAGGTTACAAAATGCAAACATTCTATTTAATAGGGAAATACTGATTAATTTTCTCTGAAATCAGGAACAAGGCAAGAATGAAAATTATATGCTAATCTCCATTCAGCCGGGAGTACTGGCAAGTGCAGTAATTAGAAAAAAAAAAAAAATGGAAAACACAAATATTTAGGAGAAAAAAAAAATCAAACTGGAACATTTTCTGTGCAAAATTTAAAGAATCTATAAATAAGTGGCCAAGCTTTTTTTTTTTTTTTTTTTTCTCCCTGCATTTTGCAGTACTAGGGATTGAAGCCAGGGGCCCTCTACCACTGAAGCACACCCCCTGGTCCTTCCAATCTTTTGTGTAGAGATAGGGCCTGCCTATATTGCTCAGGCTGCCCTTGAACTTGAGATCAAGTTCTACCTCAGCCCCGAGTAGCTGGGATTACAGGCATACACCACTGCGCCAGGCTAAAATGTATCACTTTATTGAGGATGAAATGCACTTGCCCAGCAGATCAGCTCCCTCTTGTGTATCTGAATGCAATGTGTCAAACACGCCCCAGGCCCCCCGGGGAACTCTCAGACCAGCGCTAGACAGTGAGCGAGGCCCAGGGGCAACGGGCCGAGCTCACCCCACGCAGGGTGTGTGCAGACCAGCAGACCCGCACGAGGATCCGGACCGGGACCCCGACGCGGGCGAGGCCTCTGCTCTCCGCAGGGAGAGGTCGCGGGGCTCTCCAGTTCAGGCCTGCAGGAGACGCGCCCGCCGCTGACGCAGCCCGGAGTCCCGATGCAGTCACCGGGACGAGCGCGGCGCCGGCGGAGCCTACGGAACTCTGGGCCGCGGGGCAGAAGGGGGCCCGGGGAAGGCGGACCAGAGTAATCCAGCCTTCCGCCTCCCGCGGCCCATACCTGGATGGCGCGGGGCGGGACGGATAGGATGCGGCGGCGGACGACAGGAAGCCAGCCTTCCGCCTCCCGCGGCCCATACCTGGATGGCGCGGGGCCGGACGGATAGGATGCGGCGGCGGACAGGAAGCCAGCCTTCCGCCTCCCGCTGCCCATACCTGGATGGCTCCCGCCGGGAAGGATAGAATGCGGACTGAGGCAAAAATATATCTCAGATGCGGGCTGCAGCGTAAAGTGTCATGGCGGCCACAGGCACACACTGAGCTACCTCGCGCGTGCGCAGACACGCTCTTCTGCCGCCTGCTACCCCCCTCCCCATTCTGAGAAACGCTCTGCGTAAGGGGCGGGGCTTCAGGAGCTGGGCCTGGCCCGGAGGCCACGTGGTTAGGTCCTTCTGTCTGGAAACCTTGCTGAACTTTAATATCTGTAAGTTCGTTATTTTGAACTTAAATATAAATAATATTTCCTGTGCATTTTTGTTATTATAATATTCATAAGTCGTTTATTTTTCTTCTTCTTTGTGCAGGGCCTCCTAACTGTAAGTCAGATAAGAAATAAGGTATTCATGTCTTGGTTAATAATAATCACCAAGGTTCCCATGTTAGCTGTAGTTTGTGGCTTTTATCAAGTCCTGTTTTGAATCTGCTTTGTGAAGACATTTTATCAGTAGTTTTGATAAATATTATACAATGTATATGAAACTATTAAGTTCATAATAGTTTACTCCAACTTGATTTATGATGTCATGTCTGTAAGAAACAGACTCTCCTGTCCAAACCTAAAGAATAGATTAAGAAACAAAAGGTATAGCCAAAAAAAGCAAGGAATGTGATTTTCCTGTCCCCCAAGGCCAGGTAGGGCTGAAGGCAGATTGCTTTTTAGCAAAGAAAGCATATGGAGAATCAGTACAGAGAACTCATTTTATAGAATTATTTTCTTAACCTTGTGTTCCCACCATCTTCATCTATTTGTCCCTTTACACCTTACATCTAAGTCTGTCTGTCCCCTTGATATAGGACAGATGTGACTGGACACCAGAAATCAGGTTTATTTTAGCTCCAACAGTCTAGAGGAGGCTAACATCTAAAAAGCTTTGGACCCTGAATCTGAAAATTCTTTTAGATTTATACTCAGTGGGGTGGTTACATGTCACTGGGTGGGTACATAACAGTCACTCTTTGTCCCACATTTTTAGGCTAGACAGAGGTTTCACAAATTTTGTATGCAAACCTGGCATTTATAAGAAAGAGGAAGCTACAAACCACAGAAATTTTTGCTAATATCCTATTGACACCCTTTGTAAAATTCTTTCTGACAAGAAAAGAAGCTTAATTATGGCAAGGGTCTTTTGGATGGGGGTAACTGGTCTGCCAAGGAACATGATGGTGGCTCTAGGTAGACATGAACAGTGTTTAAAGGGTTAATTCTATATATAGTGAAGAATATGGAAAACAGCATCTCCCTAGAAAAGGGAAATGACAACCCCCAGGGCTGAGGGAGGACAATGGGTCCTGGGAGAGAAAAGGCAAACAAAGTGCCTTGTGCTCTCTGGTCTTTCCTCCTTTCCCAGTATCCTGGAGGGGAAGGCAAACAAATGGGCTCTGGGCTCTGGATTATTATCCCAGTAACAATGAGTTTCAAGCTTTTACAACTGTTTTCCTGACTTAGATTTTTAACCTGCACAACTAGTTTCCTGACTATTCAGCCAACATGTCCCAAGTCTCTCATGATTAAGTCACACGAAATCTTCTGCTATGATTAACTCTCATTAAGATCTATAAAAAACAGACCTCTCCTTTAACCAGTCACCATTTTCTCCCCTGAAAATGTGCCATTCCACTATTGCTTAATAAAAGACAGCTTGCTGAGCTGAGGTCCACTCCTGTTTTCAGTTATTTTTGCTTACATGAGCCTACATGCTAACTCTCAGCATGTCTTTCTTTGAAACAATTCACACAAGGCCATTCTAACTCAGCTGTGTTTTAAAAATAATAACAGTATTTGGGCTGGGGTTGTGGCTCAGTGGTAAAGCTCTTGCCTAGCATGTGCGAGGCACTAGGTTCAATTCTCAGCCCCACATAAAAATAAACATGAAAAATACAATCTGTTAATAAAAAGATTGCAGTATTTACAATCCTTGACTAAGGAGCTTATTGTTTTCAGGATGTTCTGGTTCTTGTCCTGATAGGCTATGATTCTGCCTATCCAGGGAACAGAGGGTTTTTAAACAGGTGATTAAAAGGCTACTCTCCACATTTACCCTGATGTAATTCATTTGTTAATTTGAGAGATAACCATTTCTTAAATCTTCTGGTTCCATCCCCAGAGATCTATTTACTTCATTCCTGTAATTGATGTGTGCTCAAGGACAGATAACTGGGCCTAGGATAGGAAAAGGGTAAACCTGTTTCCCCAGAAGTTAGGAAAGGGAAAAGGGAGAAGAGAAAAAAAGAAAGTCAGCTTTAAAATAAGCCTCATTGGAAAAGCAATAAGGGATATATTCAAAACATGACATGGACCACTGTCACATTCTTTTATCTAGGGCTGAAGAGCACAGGCCCAAAACTCCTTTACTAATAAGAAAAAGAAAAGGAAATAAAAGAACAAAGCATAAGTTACACTGATCTGGGATGGATCTGGATGAAAGAGGATCTTTGACTTTACACAAACCAAAATGACTAGAGTTTCTGTTCAATAGAAACATGCACAGTAGGGACTAAAAAATATGATACAATCCTACCATCAGTCAAAAGAGGTTATGCTTAGTGATAAAGCCACCCTAATTTCCTCTTAAGACTGGGAACCATCTCATCACATTTTATTTTGTGAGCCCATTTTGGCTTTACTATAAATTACTTGTGATTTCTAAACTTGCTTGGAATGCCTGCCCGTGCCTTGAATTCACCCATGCCTGGATTTCCCTGACCAGATAGCAACCCTCTCTGAAACATTAGTGGTGCTTCATAAATTCTGGCTTTTCCTGGCCAGATAATGACCCTCTTGGAAGCTGTAATGGCACCTCATAAATTCTGGTGTTAGGATCTAAATTTACTCCCTAAGTGCTGAACCATTAAATCTATTCCTGCCTTTGTGTTATGCTTGTAAAAATCCTTTATCTGTAAGTTCTCAAGACACCTCCCCTTTTTGCAACTTTCAGTGCTATAAAGCTACACTCCTAGAGAGCTGGAGGGCTGTCTACTATTCCCATGGGTTTTGGCCTGTCAGAATTACAAGCTTGCTTTAATTTGATTTAAATTGGAGTTGATGGTCTTTTCTTTGCGTTGTGGTTTAACACTTAGGTGGGATTCTCTAGAAACCTTCCCTTCTGTCCTAATAAAAACTGAGTTCAGGAAGAAGTGAGTTGTCACTGTCCTGAGAGAAAGCACTCCCTCCTGTGAGGTATTTTCCCCTTCTTTCTCTTCTAATAAATTCTGCTATTCTTTTGCTAAGTTTCACGTCTTGCTTGAAATCTTCTCGTGCAAAGACAGGAAAACCAAAGAATGCATCGATTTCCAGAAAGATCTTATCTCAGATATCATCTTATCTCCTTATCCATTGGTTGTGTGGAGGGAAAGTCAGAAAGGAATATACTAAGAGGAAACTATCACAGATAAAGGGGGCATTTTGGTTCAACCAATCTAACAGATTTCTTGCTAAACACAGGCCAAAGTGATCATACATCACCAGAATGTTAAAAGCTAAGAACCTGATTAGATATTGTTACATTAAGTTTGGCCTCAAACAGCCCCTGTGAAGTGGACTGTAGCTTGATGTCTAAGCAATTTGGATCTAACCTTAGCAATGGAGTCTCAGTGAATCCCAGTAATCAACTTTCAGCCAGCCATAGGCTGCCACCTGATCAGCCCATGCTCAGGGGAAGCAGATGCTTCAACAACCAAGTGCATATAAGGCAAATGCTAACTGCACCCAATCAGGATGTTTCTGCATTTCACTTCCTTTTCTTCAGCTAAATAAAAATAAATAAATAAATATAGTGGACAGACTTGGTTGGGGCACTCTGAATTATAACCTAATGTAATAGGTTCTTTTCTTGATCAATGTGGACCCAGTGAGCACAACCAGAAGGTAATGAATAGAGAAAGCTGGCTCATGGGGTGCATGCCTGTAATCCCAGCAGCTCAGGAGACTGAGGCAGGAGGATTGAAGTTCAATCCTCAGCAACTTAGTGAGATCCTAAGCAATTCAGCAAGACACTGTCTCTAAATAAAATATTTAAAAGGGTTGGGGTTGTGGGCCAATGGTTAAGTGCCCCTGGGTTTAATCCCTAGTACCCAAAGAAAAAAATAGAGAAGGATTTGTTACCCTCGGTCATATGCTAGGTGCTAAAATCATCAAATGAAAATAAAAGTTTATGATTAGAACAACAATCTAGCAGCATTGGCAGGCCATCATTAAATGAATTATCAAGAGAAAATAAAAAACAAAAATCTGTCTTCCTAACAGATACCTTCCTGTGATGGCATGGGGTTAAACAAAAATATAATGCCAAAAAAATTAAAAATTTCATAAGGGTGTCTTTTTATTACATTATTCTTTAACCAATGACTGACAGGTGCACTGTACATTAATATCACCTTTGTGCTAACTGATGTTATGTGATTATGTGCATTTAAACTATACATCAAAATTTGAAGATCACCAAAGTCAGAGACAGGAATTTCTCTGACATAGTGTTTATAGTCATTTTAATGCCAGGATTTTTTTTCATTGCCTTAAGGTAAGTTATATTGGACAGCTTCTTGATTACTTTTAATGACAATAATTTTTAAATGGGAACAGTATTTCTTCTTCTTCTCTTTTATTATTATTTTTTATGGTGCTGGGGATGGAGCCCAAAAGGCATGCTGGTTCTGCTATTTTATTAGAAAAGTAAACTGTACAAAACAAGCCAGACTCAGGAGCACATGTTTTTTCTCCAATGTGAAAGTTAGAGAGAAAAGAGGGTGGAAATGGTACTCATCAAAATAAGAGGGAGGACATTAAGGAAGTGGTAGGAGCTTGGGGAAGGTGAGGAAGGAAGCAGTAGGTACTAGAAAATAAAACTGATCAATTGTTAAATGCATGTACAAATAGACCACGATAAAACTTACTCTTCTATATAAGTAATATACACCCTTAAAAATTGTCAAAATGGACTATATTTCACTGTGATCATAGACTTGTTATGTGTAATGATCTTGGTCTCTATCACTGCTCATTTACATATGAGCAGAGAAGGGTGTGAAACACAGATACCAGTAATGCAAGCATTCAGAGAAGACTCAGTTGCCCAGAAAATATTTCTGAAGGTGCATGGAATTCAAGTGTGAGTACTTCCTTGTGCTGAACACCTGTTGTTTCCTTATTCTAACACTTTTATTCCCAAAGGTGTCCCAGTAATATAGAAGAACCTAATCTAACACGTGTCTCAGAATTCCTCCTCCTAGGCCTCTCAGAGGATCCAGATCTGCAGCCCATCCTCTTCGGACTGTTCCTGTCCATGTACCTGGTCACTGTCCTTGGGAACCTGCTCATCATCCTGGCAGTCAACTCTGACCCCCACCTCCACATCCCCATGTACTTCTTCCTCTCCAACCTGTCCTTGACTGACATCTGTTTCATCTCCACCATGGTCCCCAAGATGATTGTGAACATCCAAACTCACAGCAGAGCCATTTCCTACATGGGCTGCCTGACACAGATGTCTCTTTTTGCCAATTTTGTCTGTATGGATGACATGCTTCTAACTGTGATGGCCTATGACCGGTTTGTGGCCATCTGTCACCCCCTGCGATATCCAGTCGTTATGAACCCTCATCTCTGTGGCTTCTTAGTCACGGTGTCTTTATTAATTAGCCTTTTCCACTCCCTGCTGCACAGTTTGATTATGCTACAGTTTGCCTACTTCAAGGATGTGGAAATTTCTAATTTCTTCTGTGACCCTTCTCAACTCCTCAATCTTGCCTGTTCTGATACTTTTACCAATAACATAGTCATTTATGTTATAGGTGGCATATTTGGCTTTCTTCCCATCTCAGGGATCCTTTTCTCTTATTATAAAATTGTTTCCTCCATTCTGAGGATCCTATCCTCAGCAGGGAAGTACAAAGCCTTCTCCACCTGTGGGTCTCACCTGGCAGTTGTTTGTCTATTTTATGGAACAGGTAGTGTAGAGTACCTTAGCACAGCTGTCTCACATTCTCCCAGGAAGGGTGCAGTGGCCTCAGTGATGTACACTGTGGTCAGCCCCATGCTGAACCCCTTCATCTACTGCCTGAGGAACAGGGACATTAAAAGTGCCCTAAGGAGGCTGCACAGCAGGATGGCCTAATCTTTCTTTGTTTCATCTTTTCTTGGAGTGTGGATTCTAAACCAGGACACCCCTGGTTACTGTGTTCCTCTCAGTCCTCAGTAGCAAGGCTGAGCCTTGATTGTGCCCCCAGCAGGGGAGGCTTCTCACATCTGCAGTCCTTAGTCATGACCAACCAGGTAGTCAGCGCAACCAAGAATGTGCTGATGGAGACAGGATGGGAGGAGGGATCCACATAGCACTTATTCATTATCTACAACATAAAATGTAAATATGTTTGTTATCATTTCACTAAATTTTTGGATACCAGGGATTGAACCCAGGGGTGCTAAATCATGGATACACACCCCCAGCCCTTTTTATTTTTTTTATATTGAGACAGGGTCTCACTAGGTTGCTCAGGGCTTCACTAAATTCCCAAGGCTGACTTTGAACTTGCCATCATCCTGCCTCAGCCTCCAGAGCTGCTGGGATCACAGGTGTGTGTCACCACGCCCGCAGTCATGCATGGTGTTAGTGTTATCTCTGGATTTCTTCCTATCTCAGGGAGCATTTTCTGTTACTATAAAATTGTTTCTTCATTGTGAGAGTCCAATCAAGAGTTGCGCTATTAAGCCTTCTCCACCTGTGGTCTCACCTGTAAGGTGTTGCATATTTTATGGAACCAGATTTGGAGTACATGTTGGTATCCCATTCCCACACAACTCCAGATCTCAGAGACATGTACTGCATTCATCTCCATGCTGGGTCCTGAGGACACAGAGAAGAACAGTCCAATCTCAGGACCTGCAGCATATAGTTAGAAGGTAGGCTAGAAAAACTGCAGCAAAAGCTAGCCTCTACAAATGTATTCCTTCTCCCTCTTTACATTATTTTTGTAGACCACATATATGCTCTGATGTTTTATAATCATGTTGCATTAGCCAGGGTTAGAATCAGGATAAGTATGTAGTTGTGAGAATGGGTACAAATTTTCAGTATAGCAAGATGAAAATTTTCTGGAAATGGACAATGGTAATGGTTAAACAACAAAGGGAATGTAATTGATACTACTGAACTATGCACATAAAATAGGTAAAAATGGAAGTTGCTGTTTCCTGTATATTTTATCACAAAAAATAGAATTAGGCACAAATGGGTCATTCAAAACAAGGAAACAAAACAAATTGAGTGAACAATACCCCAGAGCTTTCTTCAGTAGAGGAAGAGACCATAACCATGGGGATATTTATTTTCTCTTCTTCTTTTTCTACCTCTACCCATGTGAGGAAGTCCTTAGAGATTAGGGTGACAGAGCAACTTGGCTAATTACAAGCTCTGTGCATGAATCCTCCAAGTTTATTAAAATGAATCAGCCTGTGTCTCTAGCACTTGAGTTTGGTAGTTCAGAGGGCTCCATACATGGTCTCCTCCTCCCAGGGTTGTCTGTAGCAGGAAGCTCCTACCTGACCCTGTGTGGCTATCAGTCCTGAGGAATGACTCTGAGCCTTCATGGGCACCTGATTAGGGTGTAACTTTGGATCCTCAATCTTTGTTCATGAGCCACCAGGGAAGAAACTTGACCAGTATGTCTGAGGGAGACATTGGATAGGAAAAGGGCTGTCAGAAATATTGTTTCTATGTCATCTGGACAAATATGATAGTCTGGATGGCCAGATGGAAGGATATCAGTGTGCAAAACAAAGAGTTATGAGATCTGGTTTTTATATTCTTGGTTGTTTTGAGGGTGAGACTTCCAACTCCAGCTCACCTCCACTAGCTGTACTTCCAAAAGACACCTTACCCATTCTAGCAGAAAGCGGTTCACCCAAACTCTGTCCTCAGCAATCCAAGAGTAGTATAAAGGTGATCATGAGGTTTAAGAGGAAAATAGCAGCACACATAGCTTTGTGATGCATCGCCAAGGGCTTCCTAAATGCCGGGTTCAGAGCTGTCTTTCACAAGGCTTGGTTTATCTCAGAGTCTCTGCAGAGCCTTCCTTTAGTTACACATGTTCACATTATTATAGAGAAAATAAAAGAGTACATTATATTTATGAAAACTTTGCCAGGTTGTTAGGCAGAGATGAGTAAATCTGTTTGATTGAGGTGGTCTAAATATGGACACCAGGCTTCTGGGCAGGAGAACCCCAGCAGGCTGTTCCCTTGACAAGCTAATCTGCCATTTCCACTCCTGTCACTCCAGAAGTGACCCTTTGCTCACTCTGCTTCATTGTGGGTGTTCCTGGTAGATCAAAGAGAGAGCAGTTGACATGAAAACAACATCCAACATGGGAAGAATAGATCAAGGGCAGAGATCACAGGAAACAGGGGCACATAAAAATTCAACACAGACCCCTCCCAACTGTAGGACACTCTGAAGCCCTCTCCGTCCTCCTTGCTACTGGCCCACTCAGTCTCAAAGGATACAATGCCACCTCTTGGTTTCATTCCTACACAAGAAACTGGAGAGTTTTAAAGCGCACTACAGATGTACTGGTGGTCAGGGTCCTGGACCTCTGCTTAAAACTTTCTGATAATTGGGAAATAAGGGACAAGATTACTGCATCACACCCAGACAATGACTGCTGAATTTTTTTACACAATTATTATAATTATACATAATAGTGGAATACTCTGCGACCATTCACGTCCATTTCTTTCACTAGGACCTCTCCTATCCCTTTCCTTCTCCTTCCCTCTGATTCTATTTCTTTACTTTAATGGTCTTATTGACATTTTTTTTTAATTGGTGCATTTTAATTCTACCCCAAAGTGGGATTCACTGGGGTGCATTTGTACATACACTTAGCATCATTTGGTCAGTTTTATTCCCCAAGATTCTGCTTTCCCTCCTTCCTCCCCCACCTCCACTGTCCTTCCTTCTGTTTTTCTGAGGCCCATTTTTATTTATTTATTTTTTCTCCAGCGTCCACATATGAGAAAAGACATTTGATCCTTGGCTTTTTGAGTCTCTTATTTCATGTAGCAATAACTTCTTGTTTCACCCATTTACTGTAAATTACGTAATTTCTTTCTTTTTATGACTGAATAAACCTCCATTGTGTGTGTTTACCACATTTTCTTTATCCATTTATCTATTGATGGACTCCCTGTCTGGTTCCATAATTTGGCCATTGCAAATCTCACTGGTACCAACACGGATGTGCCTGTGTCCCTATCATATGCTGATTTTAGTTCTTTTGTGTAAATACCAAGGAATGGGATTGCTGGGTTACACAGTATTTCTAATCCTACTCTTTTGGGAAATCCCCATGCTGCTTTCCACAGTGGTCATTCTAACCTGCCTTCTCTCCAGCTTTGGTTATTATTTGTTCTCTTGATGATTACTATTCTAACTGGAGGGAGGTGAAATCCCAATGTAGTTTTTATTGGCATTTCCCTGTATGCTAAGGATGTGGAGCATTTCCTTCATATATTTGTTGGCCATCTGTATTTGTTTTTTGTTTTTAGAAATGTGTATTTAGTTCATTTGTCCATTTATTTATTGGGATATTTGAGGGATTTGGATATTAAATTTTTGAGTTATTTATGTATTCTGAATATTAATGTTTTGTCAGAAGAGAAGATGACAAAGATTTTTCTCCCATTCTATGGGGGCTCTGTCTTCCCCTTGATTGTTTAATTTTGATCACTATCTATTGAATTTATAATCTCTTCTCAGAGAGGAAGGTTGTTAGTATTTCTGAGACAACATTGTCATCTGAGTTGATCTACTGGTGATGCAACTGCATTGAATTAGTAATAATAATAGATGCTTCCATGTGAGTAGCATGTGATGAATGTATTAGATAATGCAAAATAATATTTAGATATTATTATTTATACTAATTATTAATTATAAGGGTAATCTTCCTACCACTCAACCAAAATATGCTGTTGCCTGAAGTTACTATTCTCCAATTTCTGTTTTGAGACAAAATTTATATTTGATAATCATATGCCAGATATTTGGACAAGAATGACTAGCTCTCTTCACCTCTGATTCTCTATTCTACCTTTCATGCAAAGAGGAAGTATAAAAAAAAAATCAGAGGGCTGGGGTTGTAGCTCAGTTGTCAAGTGCTTGCCTAGTGTGTGGAATTTTACAGATATTTTACACACATTCTGTATATAGTGGCAACTCCAAGATCCAGAACTAAAATTTTCATTTTCTAACTTGTGCTCCAGGCTCCTATCTCCTCTACTAGTGAAAAATTGAAATATTATTCCCAGTGCATTATGAAATGTCTTCATGAGTTCTTGTGGAAGGATTATCACAAAACAGAATGCAGGGATATTTTTGATAGTATAACTGAAGAATACAATGATGTAATTGATAATAACCGATTTGATCAGAGTATCAAATGTAGATAATTAATATTAAAATTGAACATGCATCAATTATTGGAGGTCAAACAACTATCTCCCGTAAACATGGCACATAGGAATTCTAACTTGTGTTATACAGACAGAGTCACAGGAAGTTTAAAAGGATTGTTGTCACAAAAAAATGACATACTAAGTGACATCTTTTACCTGGGTAATGCTGTGTAAAATACAAAGCTTTTGAGGTCAACATATGTATTATACAAGGAGATATAAAACCACATGTCAATGGACACTAGTGTATTTGAGGGACAATAGGTGTTACTACTTAGATACACTTTAGAAACTGCAAGGTAAGTTTGAAAGAAAAATGTCCATATATAAACCTAAATCAATACTTCTAAGGTAACATTGAGAGGAAAATAAATGAACGAAATTCATGATGGTGGTTGTTTCTGGGGACAGGTATACAAGAGAATAGAACCATGCAGAGATACCAAGAACTCAAATGTCTAGAGGATAATTCACATCTTCACAAAGTAGGAGTTTTATTCAAATATTAAAGTTTTACATATTCTTGCGAGTAGTAGTATTATCAGTGGTGACTAATATTAATGGACCATTGTTTTAATGCCATGGAATACTCAAAGGCAGATGTTATTAACTCTGGTGTAAGAAATGACCATCAGGAGCTGGGTGTGGTGGCGCACTCCTGTAATCCCAGCAGCTTAGGAAGTTGAGACAGGAGGATTGAAAATTCAAAGCCAGCCTCAGCAAAAAGTGAGGCACTAAGCAACTCATTGATATCCTGTCTTTAAATAAAATAAAAAATAGGGCTCAGGTTCAGTGGTCAAATGCCCCTGAGTTCAATCCCTGGTTCCCCCACCCCCAGGAGGAGGAGGAGGAGGAGGAGGAGGAGAATAAGAATGAGAAGAAGAAGAAATGACCATCAAGAACTTCACCATGCAGACACTCTGATTGAATATCTTCACTTTTATGGCCAGATGTCTAGGTATTTATAGATACCCACAGGTATATGGTGATAAATGAGGCTGAGGACAAATACTCTATGCAAATTAAAAGAATTAAATAAAATATTTTTTACAACAAGCCTCTAAGGTAGGTAATTATTATCCCTGTTGTACAGATGAAGAAGCTGTCAGCACATTTTGATAGTTCCTGTATTTTTTTCACCTTTTTTCCTTTTAAGTCATAGTCTGATTGGATAAAATAATAAACCTTAGGGTAGTTGAAGTGAGAGAATTGCAAACCATGTATCAGGAAGAACTGGCCAGAAATGCAATAAACCCGTCATAAGGTTGGGACTCAAAATGCACTTTGTGATCTTCACTGCCGCTAAAGTCCTCCACTTTTAAAACTTGGGTGAAGCTTTTAGAAGCTATCTGTCTGTGTGTAAAGGCCATTATTGACCACAGAATAAAGGGGAAAAGCAAGGATATGTCTTCCACCTGATATATTTTATGGGGACTGAAATGGGTTGATAAAAATAAGCCTGTATAAAGTATTTCAAACTGTTTCTTCATACTTTAGTATTTTGTATTCAATAATAGGTGCACCATACACTAAAGTCACCTTAGTGTTAATAGATGTAAGATATGCATTTAACTAAGCCATTTTTTGAAATGTTGATGTCCACCAACACAAAAAAGGGACATATATTAAATTGTTTTTATATATTTAGTTGTAGATGGACACAATGCTTTATTTTGTTTATTTCATTTTATGTGGTGCTAGGAATCAAACCCAGGGCCTCACAAAAGCTAGGCAAGTGTTCTACCACTGAGTCACCACCCCAGCCCCATATTAAATGATTTTTAAGAAACAAAACAAAATATGAATGAGTGACAAATTATACCCACAAAGGAAGGTAATCAGAAAACAGTAATGAAGAAAAACATCTAGGAGAAAACTGGTATATAATAATGTTTCCTGATTATGAGCTATCAACCGGATAAACTCTTTAGAGTTTATCTCATTCAAAGTTTTGATTTCCTTGCACACTGGTTCTATGTGTGGAAGTAGAAATTGGGTCCTGTGAACTTTTTCCTAAGCATTTCAAATGGTTTATGAAGGTGATGAGGAGGAAGAGATTGGCAATAATCATATAATGAACTGATACTGACAGTTTCCTAAAGGGAGGCTGTAATCGCTATGTTCTGTGTAGCATGTTTCATTTCATGAACATAGTCTTCTGCAACTCAGAAGCTCCACCAACATTATTATTTTACCCAAATGGAAAGACAGCATTTTAATTTGTGTTTAGATGTAAAATAATGAACCCATAATTGAATTGAGCTATGTGATCACAGTCAACAAGCATTTACCCAGAATACTCTTGGAAGTTTTTCCTTATAACAATCCACACAGCTATTCCAAATACCAAGAAAAATCCCCGATACTCACTATGCTCTTCAAATTAAGGTTCCAGGTGGATCACACAAGTCAGTAGTGGTTTGCCCCAGCTGCCTCCATTATAGACAGGATGGCTGAGCTCACAGGCAAAGGTTAATGATATGGAACTAAAATGTGGATTTTCTAACTCTTACCCCAAACTTCTGTCCTCTCTGCTGGAGCCCACTGGAAATATCTCTACTGTACAAGAGGAAATATCTTAGTAATTATGCAGGGGCTCATACTAGACATACCTCGGGAATATTTTTGAACAGTACATCTTAAGTTGTGTTTGATGAGGACTAGTTTATATTTAACCAAAAAATGTTCCTGATTAATAGAACACCTGAAATGCACATCAACTATTGGAATTCAAAAAACTGTCTGCCACCCACATATTATATGGAAATCCTCATTTACATGATATGGACTCAGGCACAAGACTTTGGAAAGCTGGTCATAAAAATAAATTGACAAATTAATTGTTATCCCTCAGGTAATGGTGTGCATCAGCTAAGGCTTTTGAGGTTAAGGAATGTGCTTCACATGTTGATCTAAACTTCTAAATTTCATGCGCAATAATGTGTTGTAGATGGCTTGAATGAACATTGGGTTTTTTTCAGGTAAGTCTTAAAGAAAAGTGCAAATGGATATTGAAATCAAAACTAACATTAAAATATTGACAAAAATATACCCACTGAATTTGTGGGAGCAGTTTCTTTGCGGGAACAGGTATACAGAAAATGGAATCATGCAGAGATAGTAAGACCCACATTTCATACGTAATAATTTAAATCCTTGTAAAATATTGGTTGTGGAGCACATATTACTAAATGTTTATTTTTAATATGGGTAGTAGTTATTGTTAATAGACATAGAAAATAATACTAATAGGGCATTTTCAGAATGCCAGCAAATATTCTAAGGTTGTGATTTTCAACCCTGGTATAAGACAGGATGACCAAGATCTTCACCAGCTGATATTATAATCAAACTGATTTTAATCCAGTACCAGGGCATCTTGATATTTCAAAATATTCACAAGTAAATATTATAAATGAGACCAAAAACTGCTACTTCATGTGATTTAAAAAAATATTTTAAAGCATTTCAAAAATAACACATAAGCTAGGAAATTATTTTCCCCAGTTTAGATGTGACTAAATGGTCCAGATGTATTTAAATAATTTCCTAGAATTTTCTGTTGTGTTTTTCCCAATTAAATGACAGTGTGACCTGACAAAGGAATGAATCTGAGCTGCCTTCATGTAGCTGATGTAGGAGAATTATAATCCATTTACCAGGAAATATTGATATAAAAATCTACAAAATGTATTAGAAGTATCATACTCAAACTTCAGTTCTTTGGGTTCCCTAAAGCTAAAGTCCTCAAAAGTATGTAAAAGGGTTTATGATCAGAAGAACAAAGAAGCAGTGTACCTAAGCCACTATAAGGTGTTTGGAAAGCAAGAAATAGATTTCTTTAGTAGATATTTGAGGAAAGACATATAGAGTTGACACAAATAAACATATACACAACAAGAAAATTCAAAAGCACTAATATTTCATTATCAGTGAATCATTGATGGGGCTATGTGCCCTAAGGCTGATGATATTGGTTATGTACATTCATCTTAAACATATTAATCAAAATTAGAGTGCAACACAAATAATAATTCAAGCTATCTATTACACATACAAAATTTGAGTGAGGACTTCATTCACAGAGGAGGGGAAATAGAATGCACAAGAAGCAGAAAAACTCAGGAGAAATAAGTAGTGCATAATATTTTCTGATGTAAATGATTAGTGTACCAAAATAAGTGGAAAAAAAAAGAAAAGGTGGAGGGAAGCAATTCCATGAAAATAGAAGAGGTATCAGAGAGTAGAGGAAGGGGATTGAGGGGGAGAAAGGAAGGACTGGGAAAAGGAGGAGCCTGGGACTGAGCCAGACCAAGCTCTCCTTCCTGCATATGTGAATATACCACCATGAATCTCACTTTTCCTTATATCACAAGACAAACATATGCGTGGTGTTTAAATATTCTAGGCTAATGTACTGGGTAACATTGTGTTCATGCTTGCATGTATTCATTGGTTTCCTTTTTCCAAGACATCTTTCTTTTTCAAAAGGTGCCCAAGCAAAACTGAACTGAAAAATCTAGCACTTGTCTCAGATTTCCATCTCATGGAACTGTCAGAGGACCCAGAGCTGCAGCCCATCCTATTTGAACTGTTCCTGTCCATGTACCTGGTCACAGTGCTTGGGAACCTGCTCATTATCCTGGCTGTCAGCTCTGACCCCCACCTCCACACCTCCATGTACCTCTTCCTCTCCAACTTGTCCTTGGCTGATATTGGTTTTATCTCCACCATGGTCCCAAACATGATTGTGGGCATCCAGACTCAGAGCAGAGTCACCTCCTATGTAGGCTGCCTGACACAGATGTCTTTTTTTCTCATTTTCAGGTGCATGGATGATATGCTTCTGACTGTGATGGCCTATGACCGCTTTGTAGCCATCTGTCACCCCCTGAATTACCAAGTCATCATGAACCCTCGCCTCTGTGGCTTTTTAGTTCTGGTGTCTCTTTTGCTTAGCCTTTTGGAATCCCAGCTCCACAATTTGATTGCCTTATACTTTACCTACTTCAAAGATGTGGAAATTGCTAATTTCTTCTGTCAACCTTCTCAGATCCTTAGTCTTATCTGTTTTGATACCTTTACCAAAAATATCATCATGTATACTGTTGGTGCCATCTATGGCTTTCTTCCTTTTCTCTTATTATAAAATTGTTTCGAGGGATCCAACATGGCGGCGGGCAGAGAGGCTTCGCTTTTAATGCACTCCCAGTGATGGGGTCATAAAGTCGCAAGGATAACTCTTGTTTCCTCCATTCTGAGGATCCCATCCTCAGGTGGAAAGTACAAAGCCTTCTCCACCTGTGGGTCTCACCTGGCAGTTGTTGGCTTATTTTATGGAACTGCCATTGGAGTGTACCTTGCTTCAGCTGTATCAGACTCTCCTAGAAAGATTGCTGTGTTCTCCATGATGTACACTGTGGTCACCTCCATGCTGAACCCCTTCATCTACAGCCTGAGGAACAATGTCTCTCTCCATATCACACAAGTGAAAATTTCATTTATATGTAAGTGGAGGATATTTATTTGACTTCCAATAATTTATGCATATTTAATTTTACTACTAAAAATATATTTGTTGTCCAAATTTATCAACTATTTCCTCTTATTATGAAGTTATACAATTGACATATCTCTGCAGTCTGTTTAGTAATCATCCTTCCATGATAAATCATCAAGAAATTTCATCTTGAGCAATATTTCTATTTGGCTCCTGAAGACATAGCCCTTTGGGAAGTGAACATTTTATTCTCATATCATTGACCCACTGGAAGTGTTAAATCTCCCCACCACTCTGTACTCATATGTTTAATGAAAATGGGGAGAGCACTGCCCATCTCTATATCAGGCATGGCACCCAATGTAAGTCTGGAACTTAATAACTATTGGATCATTTTGATATTTTTCAAATAAAGAATCCCCAAAAGCACTGGAGTTTAGAGTTATGTGAATTCTAAAATATGCCTTAGTCCTATTCCTGAATACAGCTTTATCTTTGTATCACATTTTCATTATATGCCCATAAAAATCTCTGCCATGATCTTTGAACAAATGAATTTGTAGGGGCTATGAAGCAGAATTATAGAGCCCAGGTGTCCAGTTTAACTTACTTTAGTTCTATGGAAAAGGGATGGAAATGCAAATTCAAGGTACCAAGTTTTTTGAAGATGCAGTGATTATGGTCAATGCCATGTGAAGAAATAGTGCTTCTGACATCTCCATCATCCCCTGCAGCATTGACTCAGTTCCACTGCATTTCTCCTGGTTCATGACCAAGGACTGCCGGTCTGATGTCCCTCCCCTGCCAAGTTCCAATGGCAGCTCAAGTAATGTCCACAATTGATATGAGTGCAAATTGAGACAGGATCTTCCTCTTGGGAGAAGAAACAGGTATGAAGTCCACAGAATCAGAACCATCCAACTGAAATTTGATAGCACAGGCTGATTATTTACTGATACATAACAGCATGCTCAATGAACAGAGCTCAAAATTATGCAAATTGGAACAAGCCAGTCTAATTGTTAAGGACTTCCTAACATTAGTCGATAAAGAAAAATAAAAATGAACATCCAAAAAAGATTTTGGAGTCTTTCTCTACTTGGGGGCACATTGGTGTCTAGTAGTCACTGGTTTTCTTCCTTTTTTAAAATTTAAGATCCATTATGTTCACATTTGCAATTGTGGCAAAATATACACAATGAAAATTACAATTTTGACCATTCACAGTGACATCAATTACACTCATATTATCGTAAAACTATCACCAGGTAATGTCACCAGAACTCTTTGTAAGATCAGGTGAGGCGGGCAGCGACCAAAGGAGGCAGATTAAAAAAGACCCTGAAGAGTTTTTATTTGAGACTTACTCCCAGGTGGAACTCGATCAGACCCACAGAGTGGACAGGAGAAGGGTCTGAGAAGAAACCGTGTGGAAGCTCACCCAGACTGGACTTTTATGGGGCTTACAGGGAAGGGAAGGGCTTGGGACAGGAAAAGGTGTTTTTAGGCTTCCTTGTCCCATTGTAGTTGGTCAGGGGATTTGGCTGAACTCCAGCATTGTCCAGGGGGTCCTGCTGATTGACAGGTGTTAGTCCAGAGATCCCACTGATTGACAGGTGTTACTGTGGGCACCTGATTGATATTTCTTTCCTGTGAGGGCTGCTTTGTTCTAAGTCACCACCACTGACCTAACACTCTTCATCTTCCCAAAATGACACTTCATAAGCATTTTCAAAACTCCATCAATATTTTACCCCAACCCTGATGACCACCATTCCAGTATGAAACATAAGAAATTAAATATATTACAAAACATAATCTGACCCAAAAAATCAGGATTTATAGGTCTGGATGTTATGTAGTTGATTTGCCAAACTACATATCCAATCGATGTCAGTGAACAGGAGGTTAGAATATGCTATTACAAAGCCTTTTCAGGGTGTTATTAATGTCTCTGTTCCTCAGACTGTAGATAAAGGGGTTGAGCATGGGAGTGACAGCTGTGTACATCACTGAGGCCACTGCACCCTTTCTAGAAGAATGAGACACAGCAGAGCCCAGGTACACCCCAAGGCCTGTTCCATAAAATAAGAAAACAATGGATAGGTGAGACCCACAGGTGGAGAAGGCTTTATATTTCCCACCCCAAGATGGGATGTTCAAAATAGAGGAAACAATTTTATAGTATGAGAAAAAGATCCCTGAGATGGAAACAAAGCCAAATATGGCACCAACAATATACATGACTGTATACTCATGTTTCTTAGATAATTGTACAATTTCTATCCAAGGTTAGTCCTGAGACAAGTATTATCAAATTCTTATGCTTTCATATAGGCAGAGGGTATTATTGACAATAAGAATAGGTAATATTCATGGAGCCTGTTCTATGTGCCAGGATGTTGTTAGACATTGGTCTCCAACTCTAGTGAAAAAGGACCCCTGACCTTCAAATGCAGACATGTTGATTAAATTGGTGTTGATCTGATGTCACATTACGTGAATATACTAAAATATCCACAAGTGGATATAGTAATAAATGAGACACAACCACTAGATACACAATTGGAAAGGTAAAACATAATTTCTTATGAGAACCAAGATAGGTAATTATTTTCCTACATTTAAAATTTGAAAATTCCCCAGAAGTGTTTACCTTAGTTCCTGTACCGTCCTTTTATGAATTGTTATCTAATTCAAGCACAGTGAGAACTGACATATAACAAACCAGATTTGTCCTCATGTGGCTTAAGACAGAGAGCTGAAATCCACACATAAGGAATGACCAGATGTTCATAAAGTGGAAATAAGTTGGTTGGAAATAAGAGAGAGCTTTAGGGCTTCCCATGGTGCTCAGATCTGTCTCTAAATAAAATACAAAATAGGGCTGGGGATGTGGCTCAGTGGTTGAGTGCCCCTGAGTTCAATACCCAGTACCCCCCCAAAAAAATTTTGTTGTCTATTTCACACAAGTGAAAATTGTAATGAGTGTGTGGTGGATAGTTTTTTGACATCCACTGTGGATGAATGTTAATATTATTATTAATCACCTATATCTATTGACTCAGAAAAAAATTCATCAGCATGTGTACCCACAGTTTTCCTAATATACATTATCAAAATTACCCCTGAGACCCAGCTAAGAACAATTCATCTGAAGTAGCTACTCCAGAAAATTTTTATTGTATTGAGAGTATTATCTACATTTTACTCTAGTAAAAGAGAAAATAGCCTGCCCTAGGAGTTACTAATACACATTCTTGGCATGTATATTGACCTGCTACATAAGTAGTACCTCTCTGTGCTCGTACTACTTAATGGAAATAGGAAGAAGAACACTCATGGTCACACCATGTATAGCTCGTAATATACATGTTTGCATCTTAATAAATACTTGATCATTGTGGGGTTTTTCTTAAGAAATCGCTAAGAAAACAGTCTGTTCTCTGTTTACCTACACGCTATCTGCTGGTGAACACTATTGTGAACACTATCTTATGCCTATGAAAATTTCTGTTGTTTTTTTAAAAAATAACTGAATGCTTTGGATGCTGTGAAGCATGAGTATGGGGCTCATGGGCCCATGACAAAGGCAAAAACAAGAGTTGTTGCTCATATCTCTTGTTCTATGGAACGTTCCTAAGAAGGTGAAAGCACAGACAGGAAAGCCCCAAGTGTGTTGAAGACACCAGATTAAGGCCAGGATCTGTGAACAAAGGAAGTTCTATCCAGTGTTTAACATTTTTTTATGCCCTTTATACCAAATATGTTAAAGGCTCTAGGGAATCAGAAATAAGGCAATCCTCACCAAACATACAGCACATAAGGACACAATTAAAATATAACATTACAGGAAAAGGCTGATAACTTCAGGTCATAAGACATTTTATTTGAAGGAGTATGTAGATTAACCTTGCCATATTGCCATATTAATAATAATCAGCCAATTTTTATTTTCCCCTGTTTTATTCATTCATCACATATTAATCACGTAGGGAATACCCATTTTCTTTTTAATCTCTACTTAATACATCTGTATCAACTAGAAATCTATTTGAATTACCATATTGATTTTCAGACATACTAACAACCTGAAGTATGTTCAAGAAATACTAAGTAGGAGCCAACAGCAGCAGTCAAAATGAAATTGTGAAACTCTGAATCTGATGTCCTAATTTTTTCATTATTTTCCAACCTTAAGAATATTTGAACATAATCCAGAGGCTGAACTGCAGGCACATAACAAATACATTAATAACTCTTTCCAGTTTCCTGCATAGTAATGAAATACAAATGTTACATTATGTCCCCTTTTCAAATTGAGGCTCTATTTATAAGAATAGGAGGATATGGACAGCTGCAAGGACATCCCAGAGTGGGGGAAGGAGGGAGGTCTATGTAGAATTATAGTGTGCCTTCTTTCTCTTAGATCTCGTCATCTCATCCATTCTACCTGAATTTGGGAAGCTAATGTCACACATTATTGTATCCCTATAACTAACAGAACTTCCAAAATGGGAGCAATAGTAAAGTCCCATCCTGAAACACAAGAAAAAGAAATGCATGGTTGGTTTGTGAGGGGACAACCTGTCAGCATTGTTGAGCCCAGACACCCTGTGTCTCAAATCCACAGCTCAAGTCAAACATGGCTTCAGTTATTCTACCCAACCTAAACACCTAGCACAAATTTACATAAATATCTGTGCTCCTTTGGTCTTTGTAAAAATAATGTACTTATACCTTGGGAAGAACTTTGCACATAAATTCAAACAATCTACATGGATCACATAGCTCAGAACTTGGCACTCAAAATTCCCCAATAAAGATTCATGAGGCTATGGGTACTATCGCAGTGCTTAGGACACAGTTGAAAAGGGTGCTTTTTTTTTTTTTTTTTTTTTTGCTTTGGTGGATAACAGGCTATGTAAAGCAGAGTGTGAGAGGAAAGATTTCTCTTACAAAAAATCACATATGCAAACTCAGAGTACTCATAAGTAAAATTTTGCACATTATTCTTCTCCAATACAACTACCTGGATATTATGACTTTCCTGGTGAAGAGAAAACAACGCTTTGGGCAGTCCCTCCTCCATCCTTCAGTTCCTACACTTACTGATTTGCCCTGTGTCTCTGGTGGGTCATGATGAAGGACTGTGGTTCCAACACTCCTCCCTGCTTGGTAGTAAATGACCTCCTGCTCAGGCTTCAGGATTGATATCAGCGCAGCCTCCTGATCCAAACCATGGAAGGAAGAGACATAGGTACGGCATACATTAGACTGGAGCCATTGAGCTGAGGGACCAGAGGCACAAGCTGACATTGACTTTTATAGGACCTTGGAGACTCAATGCTCAAAGCTCATAATTAGTTAAATTGGCCCACTCTAAGGACTTCCTCATATTAATGGTGGAGGAAGAGGAGGAGAAAATGTCAAAAAGTGTTTGTAGTCTTTCCACTACTGAAAAATAATCTCCTGGGTATAATTAATTGCTTTAATTTCTGTTTAGGGATGAATTTTCCTTTTATTTACATTTTTATTACAGTAAAATCAATATTTGGGGAAAAATGCAATTTCTTCCCTGCCAAGTGCACATTTATAGGCATTAATTACACTGACATTGCAGTAAACTATCATCACCATCCATCTCCAGAAAATTTTCCCATTTGCAAATGGAGGATTTGTTTCCATTTTAAAAACTCCCCAAAACACCCTCCTCAGCAGTGGCTACTCCAGTATCCTATGATACCTGACAAGAAATTAAAGCCATGGAACTACAAAAATAATGTTTCCAAGGAGACTAAATGGAGAGGACTAGTTGTTTAGCTTTAAAACATTTTACAATACATATTCCAGTTGGATGCCACAGGTCCTGGAGCCTTCCTAGGACACTTTTAATGTTCCTGATGCTTAGACCATAGATGAAGGGATTCAGCAGAGGAGTACATCAGTTAAGTAACCACAAACTTTCAACAATAAAATGATATAGCTGGTCTGAGATTCACTTCTATGCATGTTTTGAAAAATAAGCAGACAACTGACAGATGAGATCCACAGGTAGACAAGGCTTTTTCTACCCACAGGTGGATTCTCAGAATAGTGGAAATAATTTTACATTAAGAAACAGGATTCTTGAGATGAGGAGAGCCATAAATATAAACAATAAGATACTTTACAATATTACTAGAATAGGTGTCAGAACAGGTAAGATAAAGCAGCTAAAACTAGAAAATTTCACATCTTTGGAGTCAGTAAATTGTAAGACAACCAAATTTTCAACTAATAATCCAAAAGGCTAACCAAAAAGACATAAAAATTAATAAGCCACAGAGGCCAAAGCTCATGATGACTGGGTAATGTAGGATGACAGAAAGCCAAAAAGATGTCATAGGCCAACACAGTCAGAAGCAGATCAGCTATGTACCCAATAATGATAAAAAGAGATCTGTGTCAAGAAGTGCACATAAGCGATGAGTCTTATTTTGGTTAGTGGAGATTTAAAATGCATGATAATGTCACTTTGGAGAGGAATAAATCTATGAAGGAGGACAGGGAGAATCAGATTTGATGGCCAGGAGGATGAGCAGGTTCCCAAACAACCCAACCAGGAATATGGACAGGAACAGCCCAAAGAGGGTGGACTGTAGTTCTGGATCCTTTGAGAGTCCCAGGAAATGTAACTTTGAGACACATGTTAGATTCTATGCTTTTATATTGCTTATATACCTTCTAAATAGAAAAGAGGACAAAAAGAAGGAAGCATGCAGACCCATACACTGTATTTTATTTTTTTAATTTTTATTTATTTTTTTTTGTATTGGCTGATGGACAGCTTGTCTTTATTTTTTTGTTTGTTTATTTTTATGTTGTACCAAGGATGGAGCCCAGTGCCTCAAACAGGCTAGGCAAGTGCTCTGCCACTGAACTACAACCCAGATATCTGTGTATATTTTTAATAAAAATATTTATAATTAAAGAATTCAGGCTGAGGTCCATACACCCTCACTAATATTTCACAGTTGTAAGCAACCCAATGATCTTGGGATTATTTCATTACTATTTGATGTATCCTTCACCACCTTACACACACCTACATTTTTTTTAATTAAGAGGAAGAGAATGCCCGATACCTGTGTCCAAAACATCCACAGCATGGACAGCACCCTGTCTTTTATATTCCTATATTCTCTCTAATCTCATTTTTTTTCTATTTTTTCATAAATCCTTTCTATTTTCTGGAGCAATATTCTCCAATCTCAAATCATTGTTTTTTCTAGAAGCCCGTTTTCTTTCCCTCAACAACAACATGGGCCTCCCTGCTTCTTTCCTGCCTTTCAGTTCTCTTAAGCAAGTCATTCACAAACCACACATTAAATAGTTAAAGCCCAAGGAATGACCTCTGTTCTTTGGATTGGATGGCATTATGAGGACCTTGTTTTGAAACACAAGTCTTCAGTCATGTGATTTCAATTGTGGCATTTCTTCCGTGGCATTTGGAGAATGGATTATGAAATTTAGCATGTTGGTGTCCTCCAGTTTGGCTAGTCAAAGTGTGATGTTTGACCTGAGGAGGAGGAAACAACATTTCTAATGGACCTTCCTCCATCCAATGTCTACCTCAGGATTCATTAGGGTATGGTGCATCTCTGCTGGGTTATAACCAAAGAACACAGATCTAATGCCCCTCTCCTGCTTGGTGCCCATTGAGTGCCTGCTCAGTCCCTAAGATAGCTATCATTTCAGTCTCAAATAGGAGCTTCCTGATGCAGAACCATGGAAGGAAGAAACATGATCATGGAGGCCAGTGGATCAAATAGATCAAGCTGAAGGGCTACAGGCTGATAATTGACATTCATATGACCTTGGAGGTTCAATGCAAAAAGCTCATAATTAGACAAATTGATCCATGTTATCTAAAACCCGAAGGATTTCAGTATTTCAATATTAAATATTGTGATGCCTCCAGCTCTACTCTGCTTTTGTTATTCTGTATCTGAGTTGCATTGGCTATTCTGGGTCTCTTGTTCTTCCACACAGATTTTAGAACTGTTATTTCCAGTTCTTCTCAGAATTATATTTTGATGAGTATTGCATTGACTCCTGTAGATTGGTTGGTAATGTGGCCATTTTAACAATATTTATTTTTCCTAACTCTGACCATGGGAGGGCTTTCCATTTTCTGGTGTCTTCTCTCTTACTTTTTCCAGCCTTCCATACTTTTCTTTGAGGAGGTCTTTCATCTCTTTGGTTAAATTAATTCTGAAGATCTTTTGAGGCTATTGTGAATGGAACTGTTTTCCTGATTTCTTTCTCAACATATTCATTATTGACATGTAAGAAATAAACTGGTTTCTGTGTGCTGATGTTGTATACTACAAAATTGCTCAATATGTGTATAAGCTCAAGAAACCTTTCCTCAGATGCTTTCTCAAGGCAGTCCCCACCCCAACCCTGCCACCCCTGCCCAGTCTCACTAGAGGGACATTTCCAAAGTTCTCTGCCAGGGAGATCTCCTCCAGCTGTGTGCACGTCCAAAAGCTTTGAGAGATGGAGATGAGCCAGAAAACACATGGGGGTCTGTCTCCCATGGTGTCCTGTCCAACACTGGGCTACCCTGACCCCCACTCTCCCAGGCTGCCCACCAAGGGCTTAATAGGGCTAGGTCAGTCCCACAGGGGTGACATTATAGAGCAAGTCTTTGTCAGACTCCATCTGCTTATGCAAGATAGGGTTTGGACTGCTGTTTCTTGTATGGGCATTGCAGACTCTCTCTCTTTGCTATCCAGGCATGTCCTGCCACCTGGACTTCTAGCTCCTCTGTCCATCTTCCCTGGAGAAGCCTGAGCCAAGTGTGACTCGGGAAGCTATTTAGCACTACCCCTGGGTTCAGCCCGCCACTTTCTTTCTCTACTACAGCAAACACCATCTCCACCATCTTAGCCTAAAGAATCAGCCTGAGGGGGCTGGGAGAAAAAAATTGACACAGTGAGCAAGGAACAGCTTTTAGCCAGAAACCCCTGCTCTGAGAGCCCATCTTTCTTCATCTTTCCCATTGATGGCTTTCAGCTTCACCCTTCTCCCATGGGGGCAGAATTCTACAAGTATAATTCACGGATCTTTCCCTCCATTTTACATTGCTAATAATGGGTGATAATCTTGAATCTTTCAGCATCTCTTCCATTGAATTAGAATGGCTTTCTCATAGATTATTTTAGAAAGATATTCAATATACTAAAGCAAACAAAAAAAAGAAAGAAATTATTGGTGCAGTTTTTAGGATCTTCTAAGAATAGGATTATATCTTCAGCAAATAGACAATTAGACTTCTTCCATATGATTTATGTTTCTTTATTATTCCTTCCCAAATTCAGGAACAAGGCAAAAATGTACACTTCCATCACTTCTGTTCAATACCATCCTTGAAACATTTGTTAGAGAAATTAGGCAAGAAAGATAAACTGTGGTAAATTTAAATCTCAAAACCATTACAGTTTCTACCATTTTCAAGTACACAGCACAACAGCCTTAATTACATTGACATTGTTGTCAAACTATCATCATCATCCATCTCCAGGAATTTTTCACCATCTCAAAGTGATATTTTGTTCCCATTTTGAAAACTTCCCAGACCTCCTTTCCCAATCCTGGTTGCAACCATTCATATATGAAATGTGATGAGAAATTAAAGTCATTAATGTTTTGAAGGAGATGAGATTGAAAGGACTAGATGTCTGACTTCACTACATTTTCCAAAATACCCTGCTGCTGGACACCAAACGTCCTGGGTTTAGACAGTCCTGCTGTGCAGCCTCCTCAGAGCACTTTTAATGTCCCTGTTCCTCAGGCTGTAGATGAAGGGATTCAACATGGGGGTGACCTCAGTGTACATCATGAAGCCACCACAACTTTTCTGGGAGAATGTGACACATCTGATCCAAAGTAAGCTCCAAAGCCTGTCCCATAAAACAAGCCAACAACTGCCAGGTGAGAGCCACAGGTGCAGAAGGCTTTGTACCCCCCCCCCCCCCCCGAGGATGGGATCCTCAGAATGGAGGAAATTATTTTATAGTATGAGAAAAGGATCCCTGAGATGGGGAAAATGCCATATATGGCACCAAGAAAATACTTGAGGATGTTATTAGAGAAGGTGTCAGGACAGGCAAGGTTAAGAAGTTGAGAAGGGTCACAGAAGAAATTAGAAATTTCTACACCTTTGAAGTTAGTAAATTGTAAGATGATCAAATTGTGCAGTTGGGAGTCCAAAAGACTAACCAAAAATGACACAAGAACGAAAAAGCCACAGAGTTGAGGGTTCATGATGACTAAGTAATGCAGAGGGTGACAGATGGCCACATATCAGTCATAGGCCATCACAGTAAAAAGCAGAGCATCCATAGACTCAAAAATGAGAAAAAGAGACATCTGTGTCAGGCAGCCCACATAGGAGATGGCTCTGCTGTAAGTCTGGGTGTTCACGAGCACCTTTGTGATCGTGGTGGAGATGAAGCTGATGTCAGCCAAGGACAGGTTGGAGAGGAAAAAGTACATGGGGGTGTGGAGGTGGGGGCCAGAGCTGACAGCCAGAATGATGAGCAGGTTCCCAAGCACTGTGAGCAGGTACATGGACAGGAACAGTCCAAGGAGGAGGGGCTGCTGATCTGGATCCTCTGAGAGGCTAATGAGTTGGAATTCAGAGATATGTTCTATGTTGTGTTTCTGTGTTGTTTGGACACCTTTCAAAAAAAATAAAAGAGGTTAAGTACTTAATACATTTGAATTCATGTATTTGCAAGTGAAATATTCTCACTTGAATTCCACACAACTCCAACGATAACTCTCATTAATGAAAAATCCATCTCCCTGAAACACTCTCATTGTTGCTTTATGTGTTATTCACCCCTTCTTTCTATATGCACTTACAGACTTTGATGAGAACTTTAAGCAGAATGTTAGATGTATAGGAGCAGTAGACAGAACAGTACATGAGCACAATAAAATGCAGTCTACTCTTTCTGGAAAAAAATACAGAATAAGTAATAGCCTTCATTATGAAAGCATCACTTTAATACAAGAAAGTTAAGAAGCAATCCAACATACCTTATTTTTTTGTGGACCTTGAGACAAATTCTTTTGAACTATAATATTTGAAACAGTGTGTGAGGACTCACTGAATTAAGGTAATTAACAGAAGACATTTTTACAAGCCTGTCATTATCTAGAGTTTTCATCTGTCTTTGGTTTTCTGATTTTCTTCCTTTAAGTTTTTCCATTAAAATTATGTAAAATACAACAGGTAAATGGAAAAGAAAATGTGGCATATATACACTGTAGAGTTTCACTCATCCATTAAGAAGAATGAAATTGTGGCATTTGCTGGTCAATGGGTGGAACCAGAGAACATCATGCCAAGTGAAATAAATTAGACTCAGAAAGTCAGGAGTCAAATATTTTCTCTCATATGTAGAAGCTACAACAAAATAAAAAAAAAAAAGGCAGGGCTGGAATCCCATGAAAATACAAGAAATATCAATGGAGTTAAGTGTTTGAGGGGGAGAGAGGAGGCATGGGAAATGGGAGGAATGTTGGAGTTACATTGACCAAACTATCCTAGTACATTTATGAATATACCACAGTGAATTTCACCATTGTCTACATTTTGTAACACACTAACTTTTAAAACTATAATAAATAGAAAAAAGACCATTGTGAAGGGAATAGGAGGAGGGAGAAAAGGAAAAAAAAGGGAAAGTACTGGAGACTGAATTGGAGCACATTGTAGTTCATGCTTGTATAATTATGTCAAAATTAACCCCAATATTATATATAACTATAATATACTGATAAAAAATTTAGAAATCAAAAAGCTATTTAATTATTATTTCTCATCTTTTTGCTATTGTTCTAAAGTCCAGTATTGCACAAAAGAGTTACCTTATTTAACTCTTCTTCTCAACTCTTTTAATATGATTCATTATTTACATTTAGAGGTAGATTTCAGTTGTCACTTTCCACTTTATTCCTCTTGTTTCTTTTTTAAATTTTTTGAACAACATTAGCATGTGTTGTTTCCATAACGATAAATCTTGGCCAGGAGTAAAAAAATCATGTAAAATAAATCAAGTACCCTTGCCTTCATTGGATTTCAAATATTGATAACTGTCCTTAAATGCACATAATCAATATTATCTCTGACAAAATATGTGGAATTCATGCATTCAGTACCTCCCAAAGTCATAAAAATAATAAATGATAGAAAATTTCTTTGAATAGTTTAATTTTATGCTGGTTTATTTGCATATGTACATACAATACCAATCTGTACACTACCAATAAAATATCTGGTATAAGGCAGGCACTTGTTTCTTTTCTTTTTCTTTGTTCTATATTCCATTGTGGCATGCTAATTCTGCTACTATTTTTCTAATATTAACCCATAAAATTTACAGTTAACTATTTTAGCACCCATGGAAACCCCAAAGCTCAGTTTTTGTCCCAACCTTCTTATTTATACTTCATATATTTTCTGGTCAATCTTTTCTGAAACATGTATTGCATATTCTCTTACTTCAGCCACATGAAGGAAACTCAGGTTCATTATTACAGCTTTGTGATTGAATTTCAAAGCAATGTAAAAGAGAATAGAACAGGAAATAATGTAAACATCACTGGGAAATTGCCTCATCCTATAAAATGGAACTGAAACTCATCTACTTTATATGACTGTTACAAAAGTTTCTTTAAAATTCTTAAAATTGTACAACAAGTAGTTCTGTCTCACTTATTAATATAAAATCATTTACTATCCAAGTACCCTGATCTCAGATCAAAAGCAATTGTATCAGAATATCTGTATTTGAAGTTCTTGGTGGTACATTCTTATACCAGCTTTGAGATTCAGTGCCTTAAAATATTTCTTGGCACTTAAAACTAGGATAATGATGCCGGACTCACCCTGTCATTCCAGCATCCCAAGAGGCTGAGACAGCCTCAGCAGAAGTGAGGTTCTAAGCAACTCAGTGAGACCCTGTCTCTAAATAAAATATAAAATAGGATAGGAATGTGGCTCAGTGGTTGAGTGTCCCTGAGTTTACTCCCCAGTCCTCTCACAAAAAAATTAAGATCATGATATTCTCTTATTATTGTCAACAATACCCACTATCCATATTGAAATAACAGCATTTGATAATACTTGTCACCATTTGAAAGTGACCTGAATAATTATTGATGAAATTTGAGTTCTTTGGGTATCACAACATAATTCCATTCTCCTGCTCAGCTGTGTTCCAAACATAGGTACTGTCATGAATAGGAAGGGTATTATTTCTTGTCGATGATTTCATATTAGTATTAACATATCTGGAAGCTGTTTTCCTTAAAATCTGGACTAAAGATACTTAAAGCACAGCTAAGTAGACTACAACACAATGCTTACTATGTCTGAAATGTACTAGTTTATAAGAATATGTGATTTTTAAGTCTGTGATGTACTTTCTTCTACTTCAAAGGCTTTATCTGATTAAACATTACCTAATGGAAGGACATAATTTACCTGTAAGTTTATTATATAACAATCAGTTTTAAATACACATGCCTCTCACTAATAAGAAAACTCAATTTAAAGGAGAGTTTAGAGTTTTCAACCTAAAATCCTAGCACAAATTGCATAAAAATATGTTTTTTTTAAATTTTATTTTGTATAAAATTAAAATATTTGGCAGTTTTAACATTGAGAAAACTATGGAAAGAAATGAATACAATCTCTGTAGAATGCAGTATCAAATCCTGGCACTCAGAAATCTCCCAATAATGGTTCATGATTAGAAGGGCAAGAGTCAGAAGAAAGGAGGAGGGGTCTTCAGTGGAGGTAGGGGGGGGGGAATGAAGTTGATCAAATTATGCATGTTTGAATATGCCACAATGAAACCCACTACTCTGTGTCATTAATTTATGCCAATAAAATATTTAAAAGGCTAATACTTGAGTCAGGTAGACATGTATTTGAATCCTGGATATTAATTTTTTTCCATTCTGCCAGAAGGGTTAATTAGTTATGAAGATTTTATTATTTAAAAAGAATCAGCAAGTATAAAATGCCCATATTTTATACATGACTGGCACACAACAGTGCTTTATTATTATTCTTTAAAAGGTGAATTTCAATAGTAAATTTAATAAAGCTGAAAACATGTAAAGGTCAATTAATATTGGCTCATGATATGATGGACACTATCCTCAACCTCATCATCACCTTCATAAAGGTCTTGGAGAGCTTAGGAAAGAGTTCAGTGGGACCTACTTTGTGTTAATGGTCTGAGAGCTGTCCATGGGAAGTAGAACCAGGGTGGGAGGAAAGCAAGACTCTGAATGAGATTTCTAGGACCCCACAACAACCAAAATTATACACTTCACAATCCTGGTAAGTGAAATTTGACCCATTCTTTTTCTCCCATATGGCTCTCCCAAAATGCATGTCTGTCCTGGTGATGAGGAAACAATGCTTCATACATTTTATTCACCTCTGTCATTCACCTCCCTCAGCACTTACTGATTTGCACTGGGACTCTGGTGGGTCATGGCCAAGGACTGAAGATCCAGAGCTCATCTGATGCCTGGTACTCAATGAAGCCTCAGGCTCTGTCCCCAGGATTTCTATCCATGCAGTCTCAGATAGGAGCTTCTTGAAGCAGATCAACCATAGAAGGAGAAGGCACAGGGATGGAGCCCACTAGACTTGGAGCCATCAAACTGAAGGGCTGCAGCACAGACTGATTGTTGACTGTTATATGACTTTGGAAGCCCAATGCACAGAGATCCTAACTAGCCAAATTGGTCCAGGTTACCACAAACTCTAAAAGTCTCCTCATATCAATGCCAGCTAAGGAAGAGTAAAATCAGTGTCCACAAAAGCTCTTGGGCTCTTCCTCTACACCAGAGGAAGCTCCTCGGTATTATTATTTCTTTCATTATTTTTTTTCTTTGCCTTGTTCCATTTTTATGATGGCAAAATTTCATTCCCTCTAAAAATGACAATTTTCCCCATTGCCAAGGGCACAGATCAGCAGCATTAATCACACTCACACTGTGGTACATCCATCACCAGCATCCATAGCCAAACTGAAAATTTCTACACAACATAAAAAACTTGCCAGTCCTCCCAGCCACAAAATTGGCACCCAATATTCCCCCATAAAAAGGATGACAAGTTGAAGCCATTATATCACAACAATATGGTGAGCAAGAGGCAGGCTATATTTCCAGGTTTATTTTTGTAGTTCTATAGCCTTTTCCACCCTACATTTAAACTGATTGCTCATGTCTTCATAGTTCTGCTGTGGAGTCTCCTTAGGACACTTTTTAGGTCTCTTTTCCTCAGGTTGTAGTTGAAGGGATTCAGGGTAAGGATGAAGAAGGTGTAAATGACGAAGGTCACCAAACACTTTTGGGGATATTGACATAACTAAACCAAGGTACATTCCAATGATGATACCACATTATAAGCCAACAACTGACAGAATAGAACCAGAATTACAGAAGCATTTATACATCCCACATGGTTATGGGATTCTCAGAATGGAGGAGACAATATTTTAGAAAGATAAAAGAATTCCTGATGGGAAAAACACAAATATGCCACTATACTTGACAATGATATTAGAGAAGGTATCATGACAGGTGAAATTAAAGAGTTGAGAAGGATCACTGAAGATTTGGAAATTTCTACATCCATAGAGTAAAAATATTATGATACAATCAAATTGTGCACCTTAGTGTCCCAGGGCTAACCAAAAGACACCAAACTAAGAAACCTGGAGTCAAGGGTTCTTGATGATTGGGTAATGTAGGGAGAAATTCATGGCCACAACATGTCCTAGGCAATGACAGCAACATACCATCTCTACTTCAAAAACAAGAAAAAGAAGAGCCATCTGTGTAATGCAGTCCACATGGGAAATTATTCTATTGTGATTTTGGATGTTCACAATCATTCTTGGGTGATTTCACCTCATCAGGGGTGAAATAGAGTCAGCCAATAACAGGTTGGAGAGAATAAGTATATGGGGGTGTAGAAGTGGAGGTTGGAGCTGACAGCCAGAATGATGAACATTTTTCCAAGAACAGTGACCAGGTACATGGACAGGAACAGTCCAAAGAGGAATAATTAAACTGGGTACGGGAGGTACCCAGGAATAAGCATTTCATGACATATATAAGGTTTTCTAATATATTGTTTGAAAACATTCTGGGAAAATAAAGAGTGTTGGATAAAAGAATAAATAAGCAAGGGAGGAAGATTACCTCTAGGTAGGGAATAGGGGTGGGAGGGAAAGGGAGGGAGAAGGGGAATTGTTTGGATAGTGAAAGGAGATCTTCATCATTATACAAAATATATGTATGAAGATGTGAATTTTGTGTCAACATACCTTATATATAATCAGAGATATGATAAATTATGGTATAATAGTGTATTAAGATTTATAATGAATAAATAAATAAATAAAAGAACAATAAAGAAACACCCACCACTCAGTATATATTTTGAATTCAGGTATTCAAAGTAAGATATTCATTCTTGAGGTACACACACCTTCTGCAATACTTCTCAGTTGTGACAAAACTATTTTTACAACACTTAAGTTATGTATTCTGTGTAATGTCTATGGACACCTACTTTAGTGACATTCAGTTGAGCATGTTATCATAAAAAGCCAAGACCATTAGAGATTAAATTTATGGTAACTAAAATAAATACAACTCTTTGAAGAAAAATAGAGAGAATAATAAATATACTTCCCTTTTTATAAAAATCACTTTTAGAACTGAGATGTAGCTCAATGGTAAAATGTTTGCCTCTCATGCACAAGGCCCTTGATTTTTATCCTCAGTACCACCAAAAACGAAAAAGAAAGAAAAGTCACTTATTAAGGAACATTAAGAAACAATTCAATATTATTGCTAACTTTATTCTACAAAAATGGCACTTACCATCTGTGTTTAGAATGCTTGTGAACTTAATCTTAGTGGCTCAGTTAGCTGAGGCAGGAGAATCATGAGTTCAAAGCCAGCCTCAGCAACTTAGCAAGGCACTGAGCAACTCAGCAAGACCCTATCTCTAGATAAAATATTATAAAAATGGCTTGACCTTCTGAATTTGGCTTGTTTTACTTAACTAATGATCTCAAATTCCATCCATTTTCCTGCAAATAACATGATTTTGTTTTTCTTTATGGATGAATAAAACATGTAGTGTGTGTGTATGTGTGTGTGTGTGTGTGTGTGGGAGAGAGAGAGAGAGAGAGAAAGAGAGAGAGAGAGAGAGAGAGAGAGAGAGAGAGAGAGAGAGAGAGAGAGATTGTCTTTATCCATTCCTAGGTTGTTGAACACCTAGGATGGTTGCATAGTTTGGGTATTATGAATTGTGCTGCTGTACACATGGGTATGCATGCATCATTGTAGTATCATGATGACTTTAATTCTTTAGGATAAATACCAAAGAGTGGTACAGTTGAGTGTTAAGGTGGTTCCATGCCTAGTCTTTTGAGCAATGTCCATACTGTTTCCCATAGTTGTTCTAATTTACAGTCCCACCCAGTGTAAAAGTGTTCCTTTGTCTCCACATCCTCTCCAACATTTACTATTATTTGAATTCTTCCCAGCTGCCATCCAATATAGGTTTCTTTTTATCAGATCATTAAATCTTAGTAAAATATCTGTTGTGTAAGACATTTCTTGGCATTTCCCCATTGACTCTCCATTTTACAGTAGTCTGGTAATACTTTTCCTTTTTTCTTTATTTTTTTGGTTGTTTTTGTTGTTGTTGTTAGTTTATTTTTCTCTTCATAAACCCTCCTTTTTGTAGTTGGAGACTGACAACAGGGAATGTGCTAAGCCCCAGAGTTTGGGTGCTAGCTTTCATACATGCACATAGCATAATTTTTTTCAGTCTCATTCCCCAGGACCTCCCCTTTCCCTACCCTTCTCTCTCACCTTCATCCTCTTCCTCAACTGGTCTCTTATCTGTTGTTTTTTAATTAGTATGCTAAAATTATACACAAAAGTGGAATTCATTTTTGGCATATTTGCAATGAATAGCATAGTTTTGTCAATTTTGTTCCCTCATACCGCCCTTGTCTCTCCTCTCCTCCCTCCCCTCAATCCCCTTCATTTACTCTTGCTCCATACAGGGAAAGAAGAAAATTTTTATTAAATCACTTAAATTGAGCACAGTAGTGATACTCAATCCTTTTTAACAACATATTAACCTGTGAATATTTGAAATATCTAGGTATTTTGGCTTCACACACTAACAACTTAATCATAACATCTGCTTGTGAATTTTTTTGTTTGTTTTTTGGTTTTAGGTTTTGTTGTACCATAGATTGAACTCAGGGGCCTTAACCATTGAGCCTTTTTATATTTTATTTAAAGAGAATCTTGCTAGGTTTCTTAGGTCCTCCCTAACTTGCTGAGGTTGGCTTTGAACTTTAGATCCTCCTGTCTCAGACTCTGGAGCCCCTGGAATGCCTGTGAAGTTCTTTTGGTCCATGCTTATACCTGTGTTAAAAATAATGACCTTAAAATATTTCTGTTATTGAGAAACAGCCAATTAATATTACTTATTACTGATATCAAGAAGACTATATATATATATATATATATATATATATATATATATATATATATATAAAATATGCTTATATGTAAATTTTAGGAGTGTGTGGTTGTGTATGTATGTAATATATATATATATATATATATATATATATATATATATATATAGGCAAGCACCACCATGCCTAGTCCAAATACCTATATTAAATGTGGAAGTTAATTCGTTTTTGCATCAAAACTAATATTTTGTAGATATTTAGATAATTACCAATGAAATTTCAGTTGTTGGTATCTCTGCATGATTTCATTCTCCTACACACCTCTTCTCCAAAGGAAAATAGTATAAGGAATTTTGTAAGTGGATTTTCCTCACAATGTTTCCATGTCAATTAATTTATGTATCCATAAACAGTTTTTATAGAATCTTACCAAGAAATATCTGTCTAGGTATTATACAACATATCTATTGCCCCCAATATGTACTGGTTTACATCAACATGTGTATTTAATTCTGTTTTTGAAGTACATACCTGTACAATAAATGCTATAACTGAGCAAAGCATTTAATTGGAGGAAACGATATCATTTAGTTTATTGGTTTATTATTACAACAATCATTTAAAACTTCTTGTCCCTCTCTTCATATCACACAAGGGAATTTCCATATAATATGTAGGAGGATATTTCTTTAACTTTTAACATTTTGTATATTCAATTTTACTATAAAACATTACATTTGTTGTCCAAACTTTTTAAAAATCAGTCATTTTCCATCATATCCTCTTATTCTGATGACTTATTATGGCAGTATCACTGCAGTCTATTGAATAATAAAATTCCACCATAAATCACCAAGAATTTTCCTCTGGTGTTATGAATATTATTTCTATTGGCTTCAGTAGAAAAGAGAACAACCCGGGATGAGAGGAGGGAAGTGAACAAGTTAGCCCTGTATCACTGACCTGACATTATGTGCAGAATGTGTGCAAGTCTCTCCACCTCTCTGTGCCCATACTGCTTAATGGAAATTGGGAGAATAGCACCCATCTCCACAACACAGCACCACCAGTGGTGTGGAACTTAATGAATATTGGGTTATCCTGGTATTATTCAAATAAAAAATCCCATCACTATGGAAAAGGTGAGTTTAATGATGAATAAATTTTCCAAATGTCACTGCAGTCTGGAGTAATATGATTTTTACAATGTGCCTCAGACCAAATCATAATTTTTGCCTACACTTTTCTCTTTGTGCTGTTTTCTTTTCTTTTTATATTCATGTTAATCACCTTTTATAAATTCAAGATCTGTCCAATATTAATTTACATTTTCTATTGTGCTGAAATATATTAAAATGTATGGTTTTAGTCATTATTAACCTTGTAGTTCAATATCATTAATAAAATTAAAGTTGTTAGGAAACTATCACCATCATAAAGGGCTAAAATTTTTCTCATTTCCTAACTGAACCTTTATACTCAACTCTAAACTCCCCATTAGTCTCTTCTCCCAACCCTTGTAACTACAATTCTACTGTGAAACATTGGAAATTAAAGCTATTAAATTACAAAATAATGTAACCAAAGAGGCAAGATTTACAGGTAGCAGTGTTAAACTTCACTGGTTTTCCAAATTAAAAATGAAATATATGTCACTGATAATGAGATTAGACTATCCTACTAAGGAGCTTCTTTAGGGCACTTTTAATGTCCCTGTTTCTCAAGCTGTAGATGAAGGGGTTCAGCATAGGAGTGACGGCTGTGTACATCACTGAGGCCACTGCACCCTTTCTAGAAGAATGAGACAGAACTGAACCAAGGTACACTCCAATTGCCGTTCCATAAAACAAACAAACAACTGCCAGGTGAGACCCACAGGTGGAGAAGGCTTTATACTTCCCACCTGAGGATGGGATCTTCAGAATGGAGGAAACAATTTTATAATATGAGAAAAGGATCCCTAAGAGGGGGAAAAAGCCATATATGGCTCCAACAAGATACATGACTAGGTTATTGGTGAAGGAGTCCCAACAGGAAAGACTGAGGACTTGAGAGGGATCACAGAAGAAATTAGAAATTTCAACATCTTTGAAGGTGGTAGACTGTAATGCAATCAAATTGTGCAGCTGTGATTCAAAAAGGCTAATCAAAAAAGACCCCAGAACTAAGAAGCCACGGAGTCGAGGGTTCATAATGATTGGATAATGCAGGGGGTGACAGATGGCCACAAACCGATCATAGGCCATCACAGTCAGAAGCATGTCATCCATACATGCAAAAATGAGAAAAAAAGACATCTGTGTCAGGCAGCCCACATAGGAGATGGCTCTGCTGTGAGTTTGAATGTTCACAATCATTTTTGAGACTGTGGTGGAGGTTAAACCAATATCAGCCCAGGACAGGTTGGAGAGGAAGAAGTACATGGGGGTGTGGAGGTGGGAGTCAGAGCTGACGGCCAGGATGATGAGCAGGTTCCCAAGCACTGTGACCAGGTACATGGACAAGAACAGTCCAAAGAGTATGGGCTGCAGGTCCAGATCCTCTGAGAGGTTCACAAGTTGAAATTCAGAAACACGTGTAAGATTTTGTGGGTCTATATTGATTGGACACCTTTTGAAAAAGAAAAGAGGATTAAAAGAGAAATATATAAATGGGCACCCAGCACTCTGTATACATTTGAATTCAAGTCTTCACAAGAAAAGTATTCATGCTTAATATCTATGCACCTTCAACAATACTTCCCAGTAGCAAATAACCCGTTCTTCCTGTACTCTTTGGTTATTGCTTTCTGCATGATTCATCACTTCCTTCCACACCATCAGAAGTCCAGCAGCAGTGGAGAAAACAAGTAAAATGCAGCCTACTCTTTAAAGAAAAATGGGGGAAGGTAGTAAGCTTCCTTTTTATTAAAAAACATTTTTTAATTAAAAAATTTTAATAAAAAGAAATTAAGAGGCAGTCCAATATATTTTGTTTTGTTCTAGACCTTGGGACTAATTTTTTTGATTTGCAATATTTAGATGCTGTGTCTCCTCATGCGAAGCAAAGCATAGGCTCTGAATAATTGAAAATGAGAAAGGGATATTTTTCTTCCCAAATACAGAGCATATACATCTGTAGGACTGAAAATAAAATATCCCATAAAGAAACAGGAAAACAGCAACGTCAGGTGACTGATGTTTTAGGTGAATAGCATGAATAATAAACTTATCATTAGTAATAACACATTTATTTTTCCCTAAATTTATATATGCATCATACATTTATCACCTACAGAGGCCCTATATCTGTTTAATCCTTCCTCACTGGAGTTATCTCAACTAGAAATCAACTCAGATAACAATGCTGAGTCTCAGATAGCTCAGAAATGATAAGTACAGTAGAAAGATTAAAAAATAAATGCTTAGACTCTGAATTGGGTCCACTAAATGTTTCATTATTTCCCAGCTGACAGAAAGTTTTTAGCAGAGGTCTTAACCACAGGTACAATTCAAGTTATATTTTTAAACTCTTCCCAGTTCTGTGAGTAAGAATAAAATCAAGACCTTACATAAGGTGACCTTTTGAGATTGAGTGGGCTATTTACAAGCATTGACGACCATGTAGTCAGCTGTAAGGATGTTCCAGAGTGGGTACAAGACAGAGATCTGTGCTGAATGATCACGAGTCTCCCCTACTGTGACCTGTGGCTGTTCTTCCATAGTGCATGCTGCAGGCACCCCCACTGCTCTGCCCTGTGATCCCCAGGAATCCCAAAAGAAATAACACAGTGGGCAAGGCTCTCTTTCTGCTGGTAAGAGAAATAGCTGATTGACTTGTTGATGGGACAGCCTGCCAGGATTCTCCTGCATGATGCCCTGTGTCGATGGTCAGACAGCCCAATGTAAGCATGGCTTTATTTTCTACATATAAATGAGTACAAGTTACTTAAATATAATGCACATTTTCCATTTGCTTTTTAAAATATTTTTATTCATGCATTAGTTATACATAGTAGTAGGATTTATTTTGATAAACCTATATATCCATGAAATATAATTTGCTTCATTTTAGACTCCATTACTTTCTCATTTCCTCCCCATCTTCCATTCCCCTTCCTCTACTCTATGGGTCTTTCCTCTATTTAGTTATTGTTTTTAACTGGTGATTTATAGATATACATTAAGATGAAATTCACTGTGGTGTACTCATATATGTGCACACCATAATTTGGTCAGTTTCATCCCATGGTTCTCTCTTTTCCCATCCCTCCACCCTCCTCCTCTATCCTCTTCCTCTACTCCAGTGAACTCCCTTCTACTTTCACAGGATCCCTCCTTTTTTCCCTATTTTGCTCTAGCTTCTGTTTCTGAGAGAAAATGTACACTCATACATTGTTGTTGGACTGCAAATTCGTACAACTACCCTGGCAAGTAGTGTGGAGATTGGCCAAAATCTAGAAATGGAATCACCATATGACCCAGCTATTCTACTCCTTGATATTTATCCTAAAGAACTAAAATCAGCATACCATAGTGACACAAGAACATCAATGTTTATAACAGCTCAATTCACAATATCTAAATTATGGAACAAGCCCAGGTACCCATCAACAGATGAATGGATAAAGAAAATTTGGTATATATACACAATGAAGTTTTACTTAGTCATAAAGAAAAATTAAATTATGGCATTTGCTGGTAAATGTATAAAACTGGAAAACATCATGTTAAGTGGAAATGAGCCAGACACTTTTCATTTTGTATAAAACAGTAATAAAGTGGCCTACATAACAAAAGTAAGATGGTACACATGAAATGAAACAAATGACAGAACACATTGTTCAGCACCTGGAACTGGGGGAGCCCTCTGTATCAGTTCATGATGCTTTGGCTTCTATCATCCTCCTCATCATCCTTATCATCACTATCATAGTCCCTTTTCAGTGCTTAGGAAACACTTTAGAAGAATCCATTTTGTGCTGTTGTGGTTGAGATTTCTATGGGAAATAGAACCAATGTGGGTAGAGAGCAAATCTTGAATAAGATTTCTGATATTCCCACCTTAAACCAAAATGTAAATTTTACAATCCCCAAAGCTGAAATTTTCAGATGGTATCCTCCCATCTGGCTCTCCAAAATGTGATGTTCATCCTCATGGTGAAAAAACAATATTCCGATAATCCTTCCCACATCCACTGGCCCCCTCTGCACTTACTGGGTTAGGCCGCTTCTCTGCTGGGTCATGACCAAGAAGTACAGATCCCAAGATCTACCCATGACTGGGGCTCAATTAGACTCAGGCCCTGTTCACAGCAATCATATGGATAGGGTATCAACTAGGAGCTTCTGGATGCATTGAACCACAGCAGGAGACACAGTATGCAGCTCTCTGGGATGGACCATCAAAGAAAAACACTAAAGCCACTGGCTTTTTTATTGATTATTAAAGGACCTTGGATGTTAAATGCACAGAGCGCATAATTAGCCAAATTAATCCATGTTGTCCCAGTCTCTGAGGACTTTCTAACATTAATGGAGGAAGAATAACAAGAGGAAATAAATGTCCACAAAAGGGCTTGGACTTTCCCTCTACCTTGGAGGAAGTTCATGTACTATTCACTTCTTTCATCTCTATATTTTGTAAAGGTACATCTGCTTTTTTATCTATTTCTATTGAAGTAAAGTATAAATAACAAAAAAAATCACCCACCATGGTGGATATTTAATATGAATTCATAGTTTTAATTAATTGTGTTCACATAATTGTACAATCATTGCCATCATCCAAATCCAGAAACTGCCTTATTAGCCAGATTGTGTCTTCCATCACTGCTTCCCTCAAATTTTATGGAGTCCTGAATGTTGAGATGACAGAATGCCAGTCAAACCTATCCCCACACCCACTTTCCTCTAACCTCATATGCCCCTGTCATCTCTGCTGAGAAAGCCTACAATGAAGAGCTTACTGTAGCAGAGATCACCATTGTTTTCTTTGAGCCAGCCAACCTGATGGTGAACTGTGACCCTTGCCATGATAAATACATAGATTGATGCCTGTTTTAACATGATTATGTGGTCTCCAAAGATGTTAATGCTGTCATTGTTGATATCAAAACCAAGCATACCATCCAGTTTGTGAATTGGTACCCTAATGACTTCAAGGTTAGCATTAAACATCAGCCTCCCTCTGTGGTGTCTGGTGAGCACCTGGCCAAGGTACAGAAACCACAGACATTGCTGAGGCCTGGGCTCACCCAGGTCACAATTTTAACCTGATGTAGGCCAAGTGGGCCTCAGTTCACTGGTACATGGGCAAGGGGTTAGAGTAAAGAGGACATGGCTGTCCAAGAGAAGGACCATGAGGAGGCTGAAACAGACAGTGCTGAGAAAGAGGATGAGGCTAAGAGTATACATCTTTCTGCTGCAATTTTATACTCTGTTGTCTTATATTTGTCTTATTTCTTCTTTTTGTAGCCCTGGATCATCAGAAATAGTGTTTTCATTCAAAAAGAGAAAGATTAGTTTCAGGCAGCCCGCTATGGAGCCAAACCCACTGTGAATGCTGATGTCTACAGTCATCTTTGGAACTGTGGAGGATTAGAAATAGATGTCAACCAAGGACAGGTTGGAGAGGAAAAGTGCATGGCTGTGTGGAGGTAGACAAATGATGAGCAGTTCCCAAGCACCATAACCACACACAGGGACAGGAATCATCCAAAGAGAAAAGGCTGAAATTCCAGAACACCTGTGAACCCAGAGGAAAGATTCTGTCCCATGCGTAAGATTTTGTTCTTCTATATTGTTTGGACACCTTTTGGGAAATGTAAACAGGGTTGGGTGAAAGACATAAACAAGCAAGCACTTACAACTCTGTTTATATTTTAATTCACACATTCACAAGTATTCACACCTGAAGTCCATACAACTTCAGCATTACTTCTCAGTTGTGACAGGCCCAGTCTTCTTAGAACTTTTGTATTACTGGTTTCTGTGACATTTATCTCCCATACACACCCTCTTTAGAGACAATCAACTGAGCAACATTATTAGACAAAAAGCAAAAGAGATAAAAGTCCATGATGGCTCTGTAATATATTCTATTCTTTGAAGAAGAAAATACAGAATAAAAAATGTCCATACACTTTAAGAAAAGCCATTCTCATTAAGATAAAATTAGAAGAGTCAAATATACCTCACTTTATTACAAGCAATGGTTCAAAACTGCATTTAGAATGCTTGTGAACTCTCTGTAAGAGCTAGGACTGCCCTATGTGAACACTAGGTTAAAGTTGGTAGTTTGTCATGTGCCATTTGCCCCAGGTTTTTCATCATTTTGGGTTTTCCATTTTCCCTTCTTTGTGGATAAAAGTGTTCAGTCAAATATGATTTATCTTTTAAAAAACATTTAATATATGACTCCTATTATTAATATTGATAGGTTTTAAATTTTGATAAATACACTTCGATTCCAAAAAACCTATGTTTTGGTTTGGATGTAATATGTCCCTCAAAAGCTCATGTATGAGACAATGCAAGAAGGTTTAGAGAACAAATGATTGGGTTACCAGAGCCTTAACCCAATCGGTGAGTTAATCACCTGATGTGATTAATTGAGTGGTAAGGCAGGTGGGTTGTGGCTGGAGAAGGTGGGGCATTGGGGGTGTGGCTTTGGAGTGTATATTTGCATCTGGCAAATGGAGATATCTCTCTTTCTCTGCTTTCTGATCATCGTGTGAGCTGCTTCCCTCCCTCTTCTACCATGATGTTCAGCCTCACCTTGAACCCCAAGGAATGGTGCCAGGCTTCTGTGAACTGAGACCTCTGAAACCATGAGCCCTTGAATAACTTTCCTCCTGTACAGTTGTACCTGTCAGGTCTTTCAGTCACAGCAGCAAAAAACCTGACTAAAATAACATACAACATTACTATCTACAAATGTGGTATCGGTACACACTACACTTACCTATCAATGAGTAAAACATAATGAAATTATAAGAAAAAAATCTTAAATTCTTCATTTAGTATAGGCTTATTTCTATCAACCTATTAAATCTCACTATAAAGCAGAGGTAGATTATGAACCCTGACCCTTCCACAATCCAGAAAGGAGGCAGAGAAAAAACAGCTGACTAGAAAGGTGGATGACAGAGTCAATGGTCTAAGAGTCAATATTGGACAGTCTGAGGTTTGGAGAGACTTGAAGTTTGGTTATTGGAGAAGAAAACAAGGACAGAGTTGCTTAATCACAAACCCATACCAGGGAGAGGGGCAACAGAGAGAAAAAGAAAGAGGAACAGCACATAAACTCACCTCCTTAATAAGAGGCAGAAAGAAAAGCAGACCAAATCAAAGTACAGCAGAAGCAGTGGAGGACAGCAGTTTAACACATATTGTGAGCTGAAAGCCATGCTGGGCATGGAAGTCATTTTGTGGAATTCACAGCTGGTCAACATTCCTAGAAGGAATTAAGTCAACATAGCTTCTCCCCACCTTCAGATAGCAACAAATAAAACCAGAGGGAGAACCTCTGCAGTGGAATGTCTCAATCATCTGTCTGGAAAGAATTTGTAGAGGAATGGCTACTAGATGAAAATTGCTGCAAATCCCTCCCCCTCACTGTGGATAGCAGAGTGGGGATCTGAGAGCTGGTCACTCCAGGAACTGCTAACCTAACCCAGAGCTTCACACGACCTCTGCAGCAGCTTGGGAAGAGATGGGAGTGGATGCCTGAGATGCACAACCCCTGGTAGTTGTCCTTGACAGGACAGCTGACTCAGTCCCAGGCAGAAGAGGGGCACTACACCCAAGATTTGCAGGCACAGGCCACAGCCTGGGTGATCTGCATTGGTCAGGACAGGGACATTTCTTACACCACAGACTACCATGGAGAGGCCACAACCACAAGTCCTGAGCTTGCAGACAGCCACCAGGTTCTATGCCAATTTGAAGAGGGCCCTGAGGAGGGGAACAGTGCATGGTGTCCCACTGCATTCAGAGCAACAGCCTTGATTCCTGCATCCTATAATACTGCACCCAGTAGAAAGAGCCATCAGGGGCAGCACAGCACCCTCTGAGCATCCGGCCTCAGGCCCCTGGACTGACAAAGGAAAACTGTGAACCGGGTGATGAGGGGTCTATAGCAACCACGGGAGTGGCTCCTGTGCCCTGGCACCTTTGGGGGATAAACAGCTGAAGAGTAATGGACATCTTCTAATGGCCCAAATCCTGATGAAATCCAGAACAATAAAACTCAATATGAATTACCTTCTCCTTTGCACAGTTTACTATAAACAGCTCTAACATCAACTGTGACCATACCTATAATATTCATTTTGATTTGATAGTTGTTACCTTCATATTCAATATTGTGTCCCTGACGTATTTTATTGTATTTTTCTATGTTTTAAAGCATTGAGTGGAATCATTCCATACACCCACTCCTCTTAGCCCCTCTTTTCCTTTTACATTACCAGCTACTACCTCAAATTTTGCCCCCCATTCATCTTTTTCTTCTTTTTTACCTTGGTTTATATTATTCTTTTCTGTCTTTTCTCTTCTTTTGCCCAATTTTTCTCTCTTCCCCTTTAACACTTTATATAATGTGATAGCAATTTTATCATCTTTAATAATTAACTTTTCAACCTATTCCAGAGTACTACTACAAGTTTATATCTGGATTAAAGGAACTGCGGAGAACACCAACAACAATTTTTTGTTTTTCTGAAGGTTGAATAGTATGTGGCTTTTCTCTGAAGTGATTGTAGTTAAGGGTTTAGTGTCATCTCTCAGAGTGGTGTGATCCTGGGAACTGCAGAGGACAAACACTGAGTGGAAGTGTCAATACATGGATATTCACCCAACCTAGGGCTTTTATGGGAAGGTCACTAAATAGTCACTTACACAAAAGAGTAAGCTCACCTAAGTAGTTTACAACACAATACATATGGCCCTGAAATGTCTTGTTTACATCAACAGCTGGATTTGATCCTGTCTTTGAAGTACATCCTTTACAACAGATGCTTTAAGACATACACAGACTTTAACTGGAGGGAGCAACATCATTCAATCTGTCAGTATATTATTACAAAAATCCTTGAAAGGTCCTGCCTTTCTCTATATCACACTAAAGAATTTTTATATGATATGAGGGTGGACTATATTTGTTTGACTTCCAACAATTGATGGATATTCATCTTTACTATTAGACATGTATATTTGTTGTCCAAAGGAAAAATCAGTCATTATTAAAAACATTCTGATATTCTGAAGTTCTACTATTGAAACATCATTGTAGGCTGAACAGTAATAGTCATGCCATAACAAATCACCAAGAAATTTTATCTGGTGTTATGAATAATATTTCTATTTTGTACCACTAAAAGAGAGAATGACCTACAATGGAAATGAGAAAATGAACATTTTAGTTCCATATCGATCTCCTGCTTCTATGTGCAGTAAGTATATAAATCTCTCCACCTCCCTGCTTATACTCATTACTCAAAGTGGAGAGAATAACACTCATCTCCAGGCCATGTTTGTCACCTAATGGAACCTTGGTACTTAATGAACACTAGGTTATTATGGTGTTATTCAAATAAAGAATTTCATTACAATGGGAAAAATGAGCTCAATAATGAATAAAATTTTCAAATGCCCTGGAGTCTGGAGTGATGTGAATTAAAAAATATGTCTCAGGATGAATCATATTTACCTATACCTTTCTCTTTCTGCTTTTTCTTTAGAATATCCATAGAAATAACTTTTTAAAATTTATGAGCCATCTGAGTATTTATACTCTCTGTTGTGGTAAAATGCACAAAATAAAAATTTATCATTTCAACCATGGTTTAATTCACAGTTTGATGGTATTTATTGCATTCATATTGATAGGAAACTATCACCAAGATCCATTAACAGAAATACTTTACCTTTCCAAACTGAAACTTTATACCCCTTTTTAAGTTATGGGACCAGAAAAGATATGTAACAGAAAAACTGATAAATAAAATGTGGTATATATTCACAATGGAGTTTTTCTCAGCCATAAAGAAAAATAAAATTGTGTATTTGCTAGTTAAGTGGATGGAACTGGAGCTATCATGCTAAGTGAAATAAGCCAGACTCAGAAAGTCAAAGGCCAAATATTTTCTCTCATGTGTGGAAGCTAGAAGGAAATATGGAAAACAAATGAGGGTACAAGATAGAAAATAGAAAGCAGGTCAGTGGAGTGAGGTAGGGATTGAGAGGGAGGGAGGACAGATGGGAAAAGGGAGAAATAGTGGAATAAAATTGTCAAACCATGCCATGAACATATCTTTATGTATATTTGTGAACCACCAACTTAAAAAAATAAATAAAAGAGTACCAAAGTGAGGAAAAGGAACAGGTGAAGGGAAAAGGGAGGGAAGGTAGAAGTATATAGATTGAAATGGAACAAATATATAACTATAATGCAGTAATAAAAACATTTTTCAAATTCCCTTTAATCTCATCCAAAAACCCCAACAACTACCATTCCACAATGAAACATGAGAAATTAAAGTTATCAACTCGAAAATAATGTAACCAAAGGGTTGGGATTTACAGGTCTAGGTGCTAGCTTTTATTGCTTTTTCCAAACTATTTTTCCATCAAATGGACATCAAAGATCCTGAGGTTTGATGATTTTACTGTGGAACCTCTTTAGGGTACTTTTAATGTCCCGGTTCCGTAGGCTGTAGATGAAGGGGTTCAGCATGGGGGTGACAACTGTGTACATCACTGAGGCCACTGCAGATTTTCTAGAAGAATGTGACACAGCTGAACCAAGGTACACTCCAAAGCCTGTTCCATAAAATAAACAAACAACTGATAGGTGAGACCCACAGGTAGAGAAGGCTTTATATTTCCCACCTGAGGATGGGATTCTCAGAATAGTGGAAACTATTTTATAGTAAGAGAAAAGGATTCCTGAGATGGGAAAAACACCAAATAGAGCACCAACAAAATACATTACTATGATATTGATGAAGGTTCCAGAACAGGAAAGACTGAGGACTTGAGAAGGGTCACAGAAAAAATTAGCAATTTTTACATCCTTGAAAGTAGTAAACTGTAATGCAATCAAATTGTGCAGCTGGGATTCCAAAAGGCTAACCAAAAAAGACACCAAAACTAAAAAGCCACAAAATCGAGGGTTCATAATGGATGGATAATGAAGGGGGTGACAGATGGCCAGAAAACGGTCATAGGCCATCACAGTCAGAAGCAGATCATCCATGCATCCAAAAATGAGAAAAAGAGACATCTGTGTCAGGCAGCCTTCAAAGGAGATGGTTCTATTATGAGTTTGTAGGTTTACAATCATCTTCGGAACAGTGGTAGAGGTAAAACAGATGTCAGCCAAGGACAGATTGGAGAGGAAGAAGTACATAGGTGTGTGGAGATTGGAATCAAAGCTGACGGCCAGAACTATGAGTAGGTTCCCAAACACTGTGATCAGGTACATGGTCAGGAACAGTCCAAAGAGGACAGGTTGCAATTCTGGATCAGCTGAGAGACTCAGGAGATGGAATTCTAAGACGTCTGTTACATTTAGTGCTTCTATAATGTTTGGACACCTTTAACATAGAAAAGAGGATGGGGAAAAGGAAACAAATTAGCAAGTGTTGAGCACTCCATATATGCCTTTAGTTCAAGCCTTCACAAGTAGTTATCCACATTGAGGTCAATACACATTAAACAATATTTCACATTGTGACATCTTGGAATTCTCTCATTATTGTTTTTCTATCCTTTACTTCCTATTGTACATACCTGCTTTATTATTATTATTATTCCACCCACAGCCTCACCCATACTAGGCAAGCCATCTACCCCTGAGCTACCTCCCTAGCCCCTTTTTGTTTCATTTTGATATAGGGTCTTGCTAAATTTCCCAGGTTTGTCTCTAACTTGCCTCAGGCCCCTGAGGATCTAGGATTACATGAGTGGGCAACACCTAACCTCCCCTCCTAAATACACTCAGGTGAACAATGTTAGAAGACCCCTAACACCAGGTATAAAACAAGCTCACAGTCACAGTAGCATACAGATTAACTCTGGGGGAAAAAAGTGTGAGAAATAAGTTTTCTCCTTTTAGAAATAAAGTTCATTTTTATTAAAGTAAAGTAAAAAGCAGCCTAATATACCTTATCACATTCTAAGACAATGGTACAAATTCCTATAATGCAGAATATATATCACCCACTTCATAAGGGTTAAAACTGCATAATGGAAACACTAAATTGATAGTTCATAATCGTAACACATACTTATGGGCCAGTTTTCTTTCAGGATTCTGTCCTTCTAGGTATTCTAATTTCCCTCCTTTGTGGATCTAAGTTCTAAGTCTAATACTGTTTGTCTTTTATGAATCATTCAATAGCAATTATCAAGTGTACAAGAAATAATAAATGTTGGCAAGGAAAAGGGGGAAAAGGTAGACTAATACATTGCTGGTGGGACTGCAAATTGGTGCAATCAATCTGGAAAGCAGTATTGAGATTCCTCAGAAAACTTGCAATGGAAACATTATTTGACCCAGCTATCCAACTCCTCAGTTTATACCCAAAGGACTTAAAATCAGCATATTATGGTAATGCAGCCCCTTTAATATTTACAGCAGCTCAATTCACAATAGCTAAACTATGGAACCAACCTAGGTGCCCTTCAACAGATGAATGAATAAAGAAAATGTGGTATACATACACAATAGAATATTACTTAGCCTTAAAGAAGAATGATATTATGGCATTTGCAGATAAATGGATGGAACTGAACAATATAATGCTAAGCAAAATAAGCCAGTCCCAAAGAACCAAAGACCAAATGTTTTCTCTGATATGCAACACTAAGTCACAATAAGGGGGGGGGTGGTAGGGAAGAATAGAAGTACTTTGGATAAGGCAGAGGGCAGTGAAGGGAGGGGAGGGCATACAGGGGTAGGAAAGATAGTAGAATAAATTGGACTTTATTACCCTACGTGCATATATGATTACACAACCAATGTGATTCCACATCATGTGCAATCAGAAGAATGAGAAGTTATACTCCATTTATATGTGATGTGTCAAAATGCATTCTACTGACATGTATAACTAATTAGAATCAAAAATAAAAATTAAAAAAAGGAATACACACAATGACATAGATAAAATAATATTGTTAAAGATATATTTTTTTTCAAAAAATGAAATTATTCAGTAAAAGGAAAACAAAAGAATTACTTATTATATTACTATTATTATTGGTTTAGACAAATTTTTTAAAAATATGGTTTAGGCAACTGCACACAGTCAATGGCATCATAGACCAGATATGTGGCACTAGTGTACCCTTCACCTGACACTGATTAAATAATGGAGAATTTATAATACTTTGGATGTTTTTTTTTTTTAATTTTATACCATAACACTGGAATCAACCCCATAAACATCTAGTGAGGAAAACAGCTCTTTGCACTGTTCATATTATAATCTACAGTGACCTGTTCACTGTTTCTCTAATCATAAATCCTCTCACAGTTGAGAACTTAAGCACTGGGGATACCCCAAAGCCAAGTTTCAGTCCCAACCTTTTTTAAAATTCTTTTTATTTCTTTTAATTAGTTATACATGACAGTAGAATGCGTTTATGCACTTTGATATACATAGATGTGATATAATTTCATTTTTCTGAGTTTACATATAGCAGAATCACATTGGTCATGCACTCACATATATACATACAGTAACAATTTATGTTAATTCTACTATCTTTCCTATCCTCACATCACCTCCCCTCCCTTCACTTCCCTCTACCTAATCTAAGGTAACACTGTTCTTCCCTAGTGCCCCCCACCTTATTGCGAATTAGCATCTGCATATTAGAGAAAACATTTGGTCTTTGGTTCTGTGGTATTGGCTTATTTCACTTAGCATGTTATTTTCCAACTCCAACAATTTACTGTAAAATGCCATAATTTCACTCTTATTTAAAGCTGAGTAATACTCCATTGAGTGTATGTATGTATGTGTGTGTGTATGTATATATGTGTGTGTATGTGTGATATATATATCACATTTTCTTTTTCCATTCATCTATTGAGGGACACCTAGGTTGGTTCCATAGACTATCTATTGTGCATTGAGCTGTTATAAACATTGATGTGGCTGTGTCACTATAGTAATGCCAACCTTTTTACATATACATTTTCACATCAATTCTTTTACTTTAGCTATGTGAGGGAAACTCAGACTCATTACTTTGTCAGGTGTCACTGGAATTTAATTGGGATAAAAGGCAAACAAGAAAAGTCTGGGGACAGATTTATAAACACACAGGGACAGATTTCCCATATGAAAAAATGGGGAAAATAAATACATAACTTATAATGTTGTTATAAGAAATTTTTAAATTTTTGAAAGTGCTTAAATAGTGTTTCTTGAATCTCATATATCTGTGTATTTACCCATGTAAATTTTAAAATATTTAGATACCCTTGGATTAGGCCAAAATCAACTTCATCAGAATATTTGTATATACAGTTTTTGGAAAACTGAAGTTTCAGTTATGCAAATGTTCCAAAGAAATTGACACAGGTGAATTAAAATAGGTTAAAAATAATAATTCAGGGCTTATATATTATTGTATAAATTATTATTAATGTAATATATGTAATATGATATTATAATAAATTATATTATTAATATGATATACTTACACTTTTATTTCATATACCATATTTAACTTTTCTACATGTTCCACAACTGGGAATGATGAGAAAAAAATGGGTTAAACCAGGATAGAGAATCATTGCCTAAGAATATTTCCTGGCACTTAAAAATGGTGCAATAACATTACCTATAATTATCGTAAATAAAATACCAATTTGAAAATATAAACATTGAACAATCTTTGCTTCATAACTAAAAGCATATTGAGATTTGAATTACCACTGATGAAATCTGAGTCCTTGTATCTTTGCATGATTTCATTCTCCTTCAAAGCTCTCCCCCAAAGGCAGTCACAGTCATTTGATAGGTAGATGTTATTGTTAATGTTTCCATGACAATATTGATTTAAAAATTCATATATTTTTCTTAAATACTTGTCAAATAAATCTCTAAGATTCATCTAAGTAGTAAATAATGCAACATCTATTGCCCCTAAATGGCCTACTTGACATCAATATGTGCTTTTAAGTCTCTCCCTGTAGTACACACATTTCTGGCACTTTAGCTGATACCTAGTAAGACCTGAGAGACATCATTTAACTTGTAAGCTTATTGTTAATGACAATCCTTTCAAAATTCTTGTACCTCTCAACTTACCCAAGTGGGAACGGTTATATAATATGTAGTTAGAAACAGTCTTTTAACCATAAGATATTTTAGTTGAATGATATAAAGAAAATACTTACCATAACCAATAATAAGTATTAATTGTACTTGCCTTATTTTATATATGATCACATATTAATCACATAGTACCCATATTTTGTTTAATCAATACTCAACAACTGGTTCAAGTTGAAATCAATTCAGATGACAATGCTGAATCTCAGAGATACTCACAACCTGCCCTATGTTCAAAAAATAATAAAAGGAACTGACAGCAGTAAATTAAATTGCCAAGCTCTCGGTAAGATCTGCTCATCTTTTTTTATTATTTCTCAACCACCTGAATATTTTAAGCAAAGATCCAGAGGTCTTAACTGCAAGCACATCTCAGGTATATTTTTAACTTATAAGTTTCCTGAGTAGTAATAATAAAATCCCAACCTGATTTCATGCCTCCTTCCCTCCACCCCACCCCTGGAACTGGGGATTGAACCCAGGGGCACTCTACCACCAAGCCACATCTCCAGACTTTTTCATTTTTTTTTTTTTATTTTGAAACAGGGTTTTGCTAAGTCTGAGACTGGTTTTGAACCTGCAATCTTCTTGCCTCAACTTCCCAAGCCTCTGGGATTATAGGTGTGTGCCACTACATCAGGCTTATACCTCCTTTTGAGACTGAGTGGGCTGGTTACATGAATGCAGGAGGATGATGGCGGCTGAAGTACCAGAAAGAGATCTGTGCTGAATGGTTGTGTGTCTTCTCTTTCTGTAGACTTTTCCTATGGTCTCAGCCACTCTTTCTAAATTGTGGCACCAGGTGCCACATACTAATCTATACTATAATATACCATACACCCCTAGTCAGTAGTGCCTAGTGAGAAAGAAGTCTCATCTGGGGTGACAGGGAAGGGAAATAAGTGGTATATTTAGGAGACAACCTGTCCAGCTTCTCCTGCCCAATGTCCTGAGTCAGTAACCAGACAGCTCAATCAAACATGGGTTCAGTGTGTTCAACGGGAACACCTAACACAAGTTACATAAACAGTTGTGCTCCTTTCTATTCTATAAATATAATAATGTGGAATTTAAACTTTGTAGAAGACTTGGCAGATGAAAGAATCTATGTAGAACACTTAGCTAAGCACCTTGCTGAACTTGGGATTCTCTCAGTAAGGGCTCATGATGTAGGGATACTATCCTATCACTCATCCTCATCCCCCTCAACACCTTCATAAACCTTCTGTATTCCTTAGAACACAGTTTAAAAGGATGAATTTTCTCCCCTCCTGGATAGAATCTATGGGAATTAGAATCAGTGTGAAGAAAAGCAAAACTGAATGAGATTTCTGCTGTTCTCATTACAACCAATTATATAAACTCACAGTCCTTATAACTGCAATTTTGTATTCTGTTATTCTCCCACCTGGCTACCCAAACTACATGCTTCTCCTGACAAAGAGGAAGCAATGCTTTGGACATTCCCTCTTCCATTCTTCATCTCCAGCAGCACTTACTGACTCATGCTGTGCATCTGGGAGGTCATGACCCAGCAGAGCAGATGCACACCCTGCCAGGTGTGCAATGACCTCCTGCTTCACCTTCAGGATTAATATCAACACAACCTCAGACAGCAGCTTTCTGATGCAAACAACCTTGGAAGGAGGAGACACAGCTGTGGAGCCCACTGGACTGGAGCCATCAAACTGAAGACCTGCGGGCACTGGCTGATTATTGACTATTATATGTCTTGGAGGCTCAATGCACAGAGCTCATAATTAGCCAAAGTATTGCAACTTTTTACAAACTCTAAGGACTTGCTAATATTAATGGTGGAAGAAGAGGAGAAAATGAATATCAGTAAATGTTCTTCACCTTTTACTAATGAGAAGTTCATATGTACTCCTCATTTCTTTCATTTCTCTTTTTTAAAAACTCATACACTTTTCAGTTCCACTCTTACTATGATAAATTCTTAAATTACTGTTTCATTGGTGCATAATTATACATAGTAGTTGGTTTCACAGTGGCATGCTCATCCATGTACATTTTATGATTTTGTCAGTTTCAATTCCTCATACCTCTCTAGTCCTTCTATTTTCATGAGATCCCTTCCCCCCCTTTTTCCCTTTTTTATCTATAGATTTCACATGTAAGACAAAACCACCCTGGACATTAAAAGTCTGTCTTGATTCACTTAAACTGATGTTCTCAAGTTTCATCCATTTTCCTGAAAGTGGCATAATTTTGTTCTTATTTACAGTTAAATAAAACTCCATTGTGTACAATATACCATATTTTCTTTATCCATCCATTGGTTGACAGACTTTTAGGCTTGTTTCACATACATAAATTGTGTATCATTCACAATACACATGTAAATTCAGTACATATGTATGGTTCCACATACATATTAATTTTGCTACCATAAACATGGGTATGCATGCATCTCTAGAGTATGCTCATCTTAATTCTTTTGGATAAATACTGAGGGGTGGTATGCCTGGGTCATAAGATGGTTCTTTTCAGGAAACTCCATACTGATTTCCACCATTGTTATACTTATTTACAGTCCCACCAACAGTGCATATGAGTTCCGTTTTGCCCAATTTTTCACCAGCATTTATTATTATTTATATTCTTGATTATCATCATTCTGACTAGAGTGAGATAAAATCTCAGTGTAACTTTGTGTGGGGGGGTTGTTTTTGGTTTTGTTTTTACAATATAAATTTATTCTTTCCAGCACTTTATTAACAAAATTATGCTATGTACATATATGAATATACCACAGTGAATTCCATCTTAATGTACATCTGTAAAGTACTAATTTTTAAAAAAGTATGAATAAATAAACAGAAAACCAGTAAAGTAGTGAGGAGAGGAATGGGGGAGGGAGACAGGAAGGCAAAAGAGAGGTACTGAGGACAGAAATGGAGCAAATATTCCATGTATGTACATTAAAATGAACCCCAATATTATATATAATTCATTAATTTTTAAAATGTGTTTTGGGGGTGGAGGCATGCCTGCAAAAATCCACATATGACTTCCATTCACACATCATGAGCTTCTTTCACTTATGTGCCCTGGACTTGGTGAATATCCAGGTGTTGGTAGTTTATTCAACAGGTTTCCTCTGCTCTTCCTAGTATCAGCACCACTTTGAGAGAAGGCACTAAACCCTATTTACTAAATACTTAATGTGCTGATCAACCTTAGGGAAAACAAAAACTTGCTGAAAATAGTCTCCATACTTCCTCTAATCCAGGTATACAATTATTGTAACGCTCTGGAGTAGATTGATAAATAAGCTATTAAAGACAGTACAATTACTATATACATTTCATAGGGGTTGAAAAGGGAAGGAGAAAAATGGGCAAAAAAAGAAAGATAGGGAAGAATAATACACACCAAGATAAAAAGATAAAATGATGGATGGAGAATGGATTTGAGGCAGCTGCAAGTAATTTAGGAGGGAAAAGAGAAACTAAGAAGAACAAGTATAAATAATCTACTCCAAGAAAATGAACATAGAGTGATTCCAGTTAATATTTTAAGTACAGTTAATACTTTAAATACAGATAAAACATTAGAAGAAATACAATCAAATGGGTTATGGACACAATGTCAAATACTAGTACATTTATCAATCCATAATGAAGAATAACATATGCAAGGTCAAATTTGACTTTAGAGCTAATTATAATAATCCAGGCCAAAGTGGAGAAATTTCTTTTTGAGTTTTCCTCGTTTGGATTTCATCAGGATTTGGGACCTTTAGAAAACGTCCACCAGTCTTCAGCTTTGAATCCTGCTACAGGTGCTGGGGCACAAGAGCTATTTCCCTGGTTGCTATATATTTATCACCAGCCAGCTCTTGTTCATTAGCCCTTTAAGAAAGCAAGCATGAGCCTGCATGCTTGAAGGAGGCTGTGCTTTGTCTGCTGGCTGTTTCTACTGGATCCAGTGCAGTGCTCAAGGCTGTCACACTGAATGCTATGGGACACTGTGCACCTACTCACCTCCAAAGAGGTTTCTTTAAAGATTCATAGAGGGAGGTGGCTGTCTGAAAGTGTGAAACCTGTTATCTGGGGCTGTCTGTGCTTGGTCTGTGGTGCAGAAGCTTCCCCTTGGCTGATGTGGATCCCTAGGGTACCATCTCTTTGACTCAGGTATAGAGTTAGTTGGCCCACCTGCATCTGAGTTCCTGGTGCCCATGGCAGTGAATCACTGGCGCTTGCTGCCCTCTGCTGGGACTTTTTGGAGCAGTCATATCAAAGCACTTGGTGGCCACTTGCACCTGTGGGGCCTGAGGGTGAAGGCTGTCTGCAGTACAGAATCCTCCAATGAGGCTGATATAGATGACTGAAGTACTGTCCCTGTGACTGGGATAGACAGTTGGTAGCCAGCCTGCATCTGAGCTCTTACTACCCACAGTTGTTAATCGTTGACACATGCTCCCTCTACTGGCACTGACTCAGGGTGATGCAGTTGAAACACCTGGCAGTTGCCTATAGGTTGACTTTTTGTGAACTATCCATGGCCTCCATTATAAATGGTGCCTCTCAATGGGGTTTTAGCTGTCACCATAATGGGGATAGCATGTCATTTGGCCCATCCTTACGTGAGCTCCTGTGGAGACTGTGTGGAGCATCTGGGTTAGGGCTGGCACTCCCTGAGAATCAGCTCCCTCCCAACCCTCTTATCTACAGAGAGAGGGAGTGGAGTTCAGTAACTTTCAGCTAACAGTCATCCCCCACAAGATCCCTCTAGATGGATGACTGAGACAACCCATTCAGAGATATGCCCTTTGGTCTCATCTGTTGCTATCTGAAGGTGGAGAGAAGCTGTGTTAATTTAATTTCTCCTAGGGAAGCTGGCTGGTTGTGGCTGCTATGCCTGGTGAAGCTTCAGTCCACCACGTGGGTTAAACTGCTTTATCTCCTGCACTGTGTTTGTTGTTCTTGTCCTATTTTAACTTGGTCTGCTTTTCTTTCCAGTTGCTGTAAAGAAGGTAAGCCATGTGCTTTTCCTCCCTCTCTTCCTGTCTGTGTTACTCGTCCCCTCTGACCCCATCATTAGTCAAGGTTTAGGATCAAGTAATTATGTCCTTGTTTCCGACTCTGATAATCAAACTCCAAGTCTCTCTGGCCTCCAACTGTCCAATATTGAGTTCTGAAGTCTGTACTCTGTCATACACCTCTGTGGTCAGCTGTTCTTTAGTGTCTTCCTCATCACCACACAATATGTGGCACATAATGAATGTTTAGAGCCAAATAAATATTTTGACAATATTTTTTTAAATGTAGAATTTAATCACTAAAGAAATAGTAAGTCTACTGATAAATATAATTGTCAAGGGACACTGGAAACTTAGAATGATATTGAAAGTCTACAATGTGTCTCATCCCAAGCAACAAGGTTTTCCTATCCCTTTTCTTTGTATCTCCTTTGATTTTTTTACTGCTTATAAAAAATCTCTGGCACGGTTGGAATAATTGAATGCTGTAGATGTTGTTAAGTGAAAGAACAGGATATTTGTGTCCATGACACAGGCATAGTCACGTTCAATCTTGCCCTTATTCTATGGCACATTCCTGAATAGGAGGAAAGTACACTCAGAAATGCGCCACATATGTTGCATCCATGCCAATTATGGTCAGGATTTGTGTACAATGCAATGGCCTATTTGATGTTCAACACACATTTTAATTTTTGTTGTCCATGGTGCCACAAATGTTATAGTCTCTGGGAAATCAGAATTCAAGAGAATTAATCATTTCTCTGCAAATACACAGCAGATATTATTTGAGGAACAAATTAAAGAGCAACATTATAGAAATTGGAATGCAATAACTTCAGGTTGCAAGACATTTTAGTTAAATGATATGATACTTATTATTAATAATAGCTATCTCACTTACATTTGTCTCTATTTTATACTTTGATCACATATTTATTACACATCACCCATTATCTTTTTAAACCATACTCAATGCAGTTGTGTCAACTGGAATTCAACTCAGATGATAAAGCTGAATCTCAGGGACACTAACAACCTGCTCTATGTCCATGATATAATAAATTGAGCCAACAGCAGTCAAAAGTAAGTTGCTGAATTGAAATTTAATATCTAAAGCACCAAGCAATAGAATCAATGTACCTAGTTTCAAACCCTGCTTAAAGAAAAAAAAGTAAGTTGTTGATCTCAGAGTTAAGATGTACTAATCTTTTTCATTGCTTCCCAGACACCAGAATATTTTTTTAAAGAGAGAGAGAGAGAGAGAGAGAATTTTCTTTTAAATATATTTTTTTATTTTTTAGTATTCAGCGGACACAACATCTTTGTTTGTATGTGGTGCTGAGGATCGAACCCGGGCCGCACGCATGCCAGGCGAGCGTGCTATCGCTTGAGCCACATCTCCAGCCCCACCAGAATGTTTTAAACAGAGGTTCATAGATCTTAATGGAAGGTACATCTCAGGTACATTTTTAAACTTTTTTCAGTTTCCTAATTAGCAATAAAATCAAGAACTGATCAAATCAAGTGGGCCAATTACAAGAATGATGGAGATGTGGACAGCCTCAAGGATATCCTAGGAGAAAGAGGAGAGATCTGTAAACTTTTTTCAGTTTCCTAATTAGCAATAAAATCAAGAACTGATCAAATCAAGTGGGCCAATTACAAGAATGATGGAGATGTGGACAGCCTCAAGGATATCCTAGGAGAAAGAGGGAGATCTGTGCTGAATTATTTTGCACCCACTTTTTGTTTTATCTTTTCTTCTGACCTCAGCCATTCTTCCTAAATTGGTGCAGACTAGATGTTTAGCTTTGCTGTATTTTAAGCATAGGCCTACTGATAAATATAATTTATCATGGATTGAAATCCTCTTACTTTAGTTACATGAAGATAACCTGCTTCATTATTTTGTCAGGTCTTGCTATGCTTGAATAGGTCCCAACCAGATGCAACAGTTTCTGACATTAGACTGTTCTGCTATAAAATCTCTTCAGGGCACATTTAATGTCCCTGTTCCTCAGGCTGTAGATGAAGGAATTCAGCATGGGGGTGACCACAGTATACATCACTGAGGCCACTGCACCCTTCCTGGGAGAATGTGATACAGTTGATCCAAGGTACACTCCAAAGCCTGTTCCATAAAATAAGCAAACAGCTGACAGGTGAGAACCACAGGTAGAGAAAGCTTTAAACTTCCCACCTGAGTATTTTCAGAATGGAGGAAATAATTTTATAATAAGAGAAAAAATACCTGAAATGGGGAAAAAAACAAACATGGTGCCAACAAAATATTTGACAATGTTTTTAGAGAAGGTATCAGAACATAATTGATTAAGGAGTTCAGAAGGGTCACAGAAGCAGTTAGAAACTTCTACATCCTTGAAGTTGGTAAATTGTAAGATAGTCAAATTATGCAGCTGGGAGTCCAAGAGGCTAAACAAAAAAAGATGTCAAAACTAATAAGCCACAGAATCGAGGGTTCATAATGACTGAGTAATGCAGGGGGTGACAGATGGCAACAAAATGATTAAAGGCCATCACACTCAGAAGCATATCATCCATACATACAAAAATGGCAAAAAGAGACATTTGTGTCAGGCAGCCCACGTAGGAAATGACTCTACTGTGAATCTGAATGTCCATAATCATCTTTGGGACTGTGGTGGAGATGAAGAATATGTCAGCCAATGACAGGCTGGAGAGGACGAAGTAAATGGGTGTGTGGAGGTGGGAGTCAGAGCTGATGGCCAGGATGATGAGCAGGATCCCAAGAACTGTGACCAGGTACATGGACAGGAAAAGTCCAAAGAGGATGGGGCTGCAATTCTGGATCATCTGAGAGTTCCATGAGATAAAATTCTGAAATGCGTGTTAGATTTTGTGTTTCCATAGTGCTAGAACACCTTTAGATAGGAAAAAAGCAAAAACATAAATGGGCACCCAGCACCCTGTATATATTTAAATTCTAGTTAAGTATTCACACTTGAGGTCTATACGCAAAAGTACCCAATTGTGGAAATTTTAATCTTCTTAGCCTCTTTCTTTATTGCAGGCTCTTATCTCCACAGCCATTTTAGAGGCATTGACTAGAACAATGTTAGAAGTTGAGGAGCATTATCAGTCTTCACTGATACATGGATTGAAATCCTCTTACTTTAGTTACATGAAGATAACCTGCTTTATTACTTTGTCAGGTCTTGCTATGCTTGAATTGGGGAAATGCAAAAGAGAAAAAAAACAGGTATAATGAAAACTCACACAGGCAATTTCTACATCTGTAAAATGGGTATAATATATAACTACCTTATATGGTGTTGTAAGAAAGTAGTTAAAAAACATTTAAATACTCTGACATGTGAATGCTAATTTTGGACTAGAAAAAATTAGGGAATGAAGGGAGAGAAGGGGGCTTGTTGGTAAGAAGGATGGGAGAATCAATCAGACATTATTACCCTGGGTGCATATATGATTACATGACCCGTGTAACTCTACATCATGTGCAACCAGACTAATGAGAAGTTATACTCCATTTATGTATGATGTGTCAAAATGCACTCTACTGATCTGTATAACTAATTAGAGTAAATAAAAATATTTTAAAATCATTTAAATAGCATAACTTGTGGTTCTCATTCTCATTAATTTATATACCTGTTGATATTTTAGAATATCCAGATACACTAGCCTCACACTAAAATCAATTTAATCAGAATTGCATTTGAAATTTGGAGCAGTTTCTTTTTAACAAGCATTGAGAGCCAATGCCTTGGAATATTTTCTGGCACTTAGAACATTCCCAATGAATATCAACAATTCTTATGAATAATACACACTGTCTACATAAAAGTACAAACATTTGATAATATTCACATCAGGACTAACATTTGATATAGTTGTGTATAATTACCTAAGAAATTTAAGTTCTTGGTATCTCTGCAGGATTTCATTCTCTGTACACTTGTCCCCAAACACAGCTACAGTCATGAGTTGGGTGGGTATAATTTCTTGTCAGTGTTTTCATGTCAATATTGATTTATATATTCATAAATTGATTTATTTTTAAAATTTACCAAAAAAGTACCTAGTGCTCATCTAAGCAATCTAAACACAATACCTACTGCATTTGAAATATACTAGTTCACATTAACATGTGTCTTTAAGTCACTCTTTAAGGTCATTTAATCTTGTCATTGAATAAATCTATGATCTCTTTGATGAGAGACTTCTAAATAAATAAATAATAATTCCAAATTTCCTTTTGCCCTTTTTTATACACACTTCACAAATTAATTCCACAGGGAGCACCTATTTTCTGTCTATTCCATACTGTGTGCAATTGTGCCAACTAAGACACAGAGAGGATTCAAATTTAAATTATCAGGTTTTGGGTCCAATCCATTAAATGTCTTTATTTTCCCAGCCAACAGAAACTACTGAGCAGAGGGCCAGTGGTCTTAACTGCAAGTATGCTTTTTAATTCTTTCCAGTTTCCAGCATAGGAATGAATCAAGACCTGACTTTGTGTCTCCTTTAGATTGAGTTGGATAATGACATACATGGAGGGGGATGTGGTCTGTTATATAAAAGTCCTGCAAGGGGGAGCAAGAGAGAGTTCTGTGCTAAATTATGGTGTGCCTATATTTTTGTAAGCTTTGCCTGTGATCTATGGTTACCTTTCTAATAATGGATGCTACCCTGCCCTCTGATCTACCAGAAAACCCCCCAAAAGAATGGCAACAGTAAACATGATTGAAAGGATTGAAAGAACATGAAATAACTGGTGGATCATCAAGGGGACAATCTGCCAGGATCTTCCTGGTATGAAGCCCAGTATCAAACATGGCTCAACTCAAATGGCCCAATCCAACCATAGCCTCTTTCTTTTCTATCTAAAAAATTAGTACAAGTTACAAAAATATAATGTATTCTTTCATTTTCTGTAACTTAATAATAATGTGAGCATATGTAACTAGAGTAAGACTGTGCCCATGAAATTAAACAAGTGCCTCCAAGCATGTTGCTCAGGACCTGACACTTAGGAAGCCCTCTACATCAGCCTATGATGTGATGGTTACTTCGATTCTCCTCAACATCCTTACATCACCTTTATAATCATTTTGGAGTGCTTAACAAACAATTTAGAAGCATCAAATTTTTTTTTACTATTGTGAGTAATATTTCTGTGAGATGCAGGATCTGTGTGGTTGGAAACTAAAATTTTTATTAAGATTTCTGCTATTTGCACCATAAACAGGAATGTAAACTTCACAATCCTCATAGCTGAAACTTTGCATATCCTGTCATCTGATTACCAAAACTGTCATGCTTGTCCTCATGATGCGGAAAGAAGAGTTCCAAGAGCAAGGAGTTTCTTCCTGGAGTGACAGGAATTGAAAAGGTGTTAAGAGGTCCAGGGGACAACCTGCCAAAACCCTTGTGCCCAGGTGCTCTATGTCTCTAGTCACACAGCTCAATTCTAACAGTTTCAGTGCATTCAACCCAAACACCCATCACAAGTTACATAAAAATGTTGAGCTCCTTTAGTTTCTGTAAAATAAGAGAATGTGACACCTACAGCTTGGGGAAGACTACACAGATGAATTCAAACAATCTACATAGAACACATAGTTCACCACCTGGCACTCTGGAGTATCTCAATAATGGTTTGTGATGTGGTTACTGTCATCCTCATTATGTCCATCATAATATATTTGGGGGTGCTTAAGAAATAGAGGGACTAATTTTCGGCCATAGTAGATGACACGTCTGTGGGAAATAGATTCATTGTGTAAGGGAAGTAAAATTTAGGAGGAGATTTCTAGGATACCTACTACAATACCATATGTACATGTCACAGTCCTCATAGGTAAAATTTTTCACATAAGCATCCTCCCTTAGGTTACCCAAACTGCTTGATCGTCAAAATAATAGGAAACAATGCTTCTGACAGTCCTTACTCCATCTTTCATCTCCCTCAGTACTTACTTGGTGATGATGCTTCTCTGCTGGGTCATGGCAAAAGACTGTAGATTTAAGGCCCCTACCCTGCCTGTTGCCCACTGAGTACTTCTCTCTCTACAGGACTGGCATCAGTGCAGTCTCAGACAGGAGGCTCCTGATGCAGTTAATTGTGGGAGGAGGAGCCACAAATGGAGCTAACTGTACCAGAAACATCAAACTGAAGGGCGAAAGGCATAGCTGATTATTTACTACTATATGACCTTTGAGGCTCAATGCACAGAGCTCATAATTAGCCAAATTGGTCCAGGTTATCACAAACTCCAAGAACTTCCTACTATTAATACAGGAAGAAAAAGAAGAGAGAAATGAATACTGACAAAGGAGGAAGACCATGTGACTATTCATTACTTTCAATTCTTTTTTTAAAAATTTTTTTGTAGTTGAATATGGACTGCATGTCTTTATTTTATTTGTTTATTTTTATGTGATGCTAAGGATTGAACCCAGTGTCTCCAAATGCTAGGCAAACGCTCTGCCGCTGAGCTATAGCCCTAGCCCTGTCACTTCTTTTTTAAAAAATTCATTGACTTTTGGTTTGGGGTTGTGGTTCAGCAGTAGAATGCTCACATCACACATGTGAGACCCTGGGTTCGGTCCTCAGCACCACATAAAAATAAATAAGTGAAATAAAGATATTGTGTCCAACTACAACTAAAAACAAATTAAAAAAGAAAAAATCATTGACTTTTTAAAAAAATAAATTCTATTTGTGTTAGATAAAATTTAAATTCCAAAGATACATTACAATTCTCACCATTGTTAAGTTCAGAAATCAACAACATTCATTAAACCCACATTGTGGTACATTCATCACCAACATTCACCTCTAGGAACTTTTTATCTTATCAAACTGAAACATTGTATCAATTAATAACTTCACATTCCTCCCACTCCCAACAATTATTACCATCATCAACTATGAAACATGATGAGAAATTAATTTACTGTACTATATAAATGCACATAAGTGATGACGTCATAGAACACAAGTGTAGTAGTAGTGTACTTTTCACCTACCAATTATTTCTAAAATGAAATGCTAACACTAAAAATTTATAATATGCAAACCACACATTTTTCCCTAACTTTGCTCTAGTTTCTGCATATGACTCTCCATATATTTAAAATTCAAATATTCACATGTAATTTATTCACACTTGAGATCCATAGACTACCAGTACTTCTCAGTTCTGTCATACAGATTTGTATTAACCCCATACTATCTCAGTAAAATATGTGAGGTAGAAAGCACCTCTTTGACTCTTTCTTTTAATCTACTTTATATAGTGTCCTGACAATATGGTTTTATTATTTTCTGATCATAAACCCTCTAATAAATTGTTGAGTCTTTTAGATTCAAGGAAAGCCCCAAAACCCAGGTGTCAGTCTCAAACTTCTTATGCCTAACTAATTGTTGTTCACATCAAAACTTTCAAATTCAGATTGCAATTCTCTTACTTTACCTACCTATGAACAAGTTGGGTTCATTATTCTGCTACCTTAATTAATGATTTAACTAGGGAAAATTTCAAATAGTACAGGAAATATTATAGCATATGTACAATATTTTCATCTGAAAATGAGAATAATAATTAGCAAGATTATTAGTTGTAAGAAAAGCCTTTTTAAATCTATTAAATTGCATAAATTAGTACTCTAAGTCCAACTGATCAATACACTTGCCTATGGATATTTTAAAGTATTCAAGTGCCTTGGTCTCAAACCAAACCTATGCAATCAGAATACCTTCATATGGCATTTTTGGTGATCTTTCTTTACACTGGTTTTGAGGACCACTGCTGTTCAGTCAGCTTTCTCACTGCTATGACTAACAAACATGACAAGAACAGTTTTAAGGGGAAAAAGTTTATTCGGGGCTCACAATTTCAGAGATCTTAGTCCATAGATGGCCAACTCCATTCCTCATAACCTGAAATGAGGCAGAACATCATAGTGGGGGAAAGTAGCTCAAAACATGGCACTAGCTGGATACAATGGCACATGCCTATAATCCCAGTGTCTCAGGAGGCTGAGGCAGGAGGATCACAAGTTCAAAGTTAGCCTCAGCAACTTAGCAAGGTCCTAAACAACTTAGTGAGACCCTGTCTAAAAGAAATAAAAAGGACTGGGGATGAAGCTAAGTGGTTAAGCACCCTAGATTCAATCCCTGTTACCATAAATAAATAAATAGCCCCAGGAAGGAGAGAGAGAACTCTCTTCACCACAACAAAATATAAACCCCAAAGGTACACCCCAGTGACCCACCTTAGGTCTAGCCACACCCCACCTGCTTTCAGTTACCATCTGTTAATCCCTATCAGAGGATTAATGCACTGTTAGACTAAGGCTCTTATAACCCAATCATTTCACTTCTAAATCTTCTACCATTGTGCCACACAAGAGATCTTGGGGGATATCTAACATTCAAACCATAATATTCTGCCCCTGGACCCCAAAAGCTCATGCTTTTCTCATGATGCAAAATACATTTAGTCCACATTCAAGAGTCCCCATTGTCTCAACAGTTCCAGGATTGCCCATAAGTCCAAGTCCAAAGTCTCCCCTGAGACTCATGATAAACTCTCATCATGAACTCCTGCAAAACTCAAAATGAAGTTACAAGTATCCAATATATAAAGGTACAGAGTAAGAACTTGCATTCCACAATGGAGAAATAGGGGCATAGAAAGAAGGGATGGGACCAAAACAAGACTGAACTCCAACTGGGCAAACAAGCCCTGTAGTTCTATGTCCAGCATCTGGGGTTCTCTCTGAAGGAGCGTGTACATCTACCCCTGTGTTTTTGCTGGTTGCAGCCCACATGTTCTCTCTGTTCTCTTGTCTTTGATCAAATCCTGTAGCTTTCCTCTGCAGATGTGCCACAATAATGGCATTTTTTAATCTTGGGGGTCTCCACTGTCACTTTGTCTTCTCCTCACATCTCCACACAATGCCCTCTCAAAGGCAGCCCACAAGGACTCTAATCCTGCTGTACTTTGCCTGATTCCAAGGCCTTCCTTTGAAATTCTTTTCCTATGAAAATTCCCCTATCTCCAGGACCCCGCATTTCTACAGGACCAGCACCATGTGATTGATGCCAAGATCTGCTGTCATCTTGAGTAGTAGCCAAGCCCCGAGCGTCCAAAGCTGCACCAGCCTCTGAGTGTCTGAGCACCTGAGCATGGTGAAACAACTTTGTAGGCTTCCCTGTGCAAATAGAGTGCCCCACTGGTCTCTTCTCAAAGGAATATTTACTTTTACTCCCTAGAGCCGGAGATGAGTGTGATAATGCCAGTTCCTGGGGTGCCCTCAAGACATCTTTCTTATTGTCTCTTGGCAAAGTCTTTAGCATTCCTTTACTGGCAGTTATGTCATTAACAACTGCAATTTCTTTAGCCCCAGGTTTACTCCCACCTTTCAAGTCCAAAATTTTCAAATCTTTCTGCTTTCTGCTCCTGAATACCACAATAAATTTGGCTATAATCTGCCAGAAATACCCATTCCACTGCCTAAATACTATGCTGCCTAGAAATTTCTTCTGCCACTATAAGATGTCCATCACTTTTAATATCAGCCTCACAGAAAGTCTCAGGACACAGGCAAACCAGAACACAACATGAATGGCCTCTTGTCCAATTTCCAGTAGAATCTTTTTTCCTCTGAAACCTTTGGAACCTGTCCCTACTATCCACAGTTATACCAGCATTCTAGTATTCTGAGCTCCCACCAGAATTTTCCATTAAGGTCCACTTACAACATTCAAAAGTTTTCCAGGTTATATTGCTAAGCTTTCCAAAATTCCTCCTACAAATTCCAAAAAGCTTCAAAAACTTCTGAACCATACAGTCAGGTTAGTCACAGTAATGACCCACTTCTGGTACCAATTTCTGTTTTAGTTAGCTTTTTCCTGCTTTGACCAACAAACCTAACAAAATAATTTTAAGGAAAGTGTATTTGTTATCCCACGCCATAACAACTGCCTTATACTATGTCTTGGCATTTAGAAATTTTATAATACATTAAAAGACATAAATCATGATCAAGTTGGTTTTATTCCAGAAATACAAAGGTGGTTCAACATATGCAAATCAATAAATGTAATAAACCACATAAATATAATCAAGGATAAAAATTAGTCATCTCAATATATATGGGGAAATCTATTGACAAAATTCAATTTCCTTTTATGGTAAAAGTTCTGAAGAAATTATATAGAAGCAGTTTACCATATCATTATAAAACATACATGTGAAAAACCTATAGCCAACAGCATACTAAATGGGAAAAAACCTGAAAACATTTCTTCTAAAATTAGGAATGAGATAAGGATGTCCACTCTTACTACTTCCTATTTGATATGGTTAAGACATGAGGTGTCTGCCCTAAAAGATCATTTTTGAGAAAATACAAGAAAGTTTAGAGGTCAAATTATTGGGTGATGAGAGCCTTAACCTAACCACTAATATGGATTAATTGGATAGTAACTGTAGACAGGAAAGGTGTGGATGAAGGAGGTAGGTCACTGGGGTGTACCTCTGGGGTACATATTTTGTCCCTGGTGAGCAGAATTCTCTCTGTTTCCTGGGGTCATGCCCATAAATGCCTTCTTCTGCCACACCCTTCCACCATGATGTTCTACCTCACCTCAAGCCCAAAGCAATGGAGTTGGCCATGTATGGACTAAGACCTCTGAACCCATGAGTGCCAAATAAACTTTTCCTCCTCTGAAAATGTTCTTGTGAGATTTTGGTCACAGTAGTGAAAAGCTAACTGAAACACTATTCAATATAGTACTTGAACTTTAGCCAGAGAAAATAGGCAAGATAGATAAATAAAATGGATACAAGTAGGAAAGGGAAAAATCAAAGTATACCTCTTGTAGATGATATGATCTTATATTTAGGATATTCTTAAGACTACACTAGAAGACTTTTAGAGCTTATAAACAAATTCAGCAAAATAACAGAATACAAAACCAACATTCAAAAATTTATAGTTTTTCTATACTCCAATAACAAATATGCTGAGAAAGAAATCAGCAAAATGATTCTATTTGCAATGGCTTCAAAGAAATATAAAATAAAATACCTAAGAATAAATCGAACCAAAGAAGTGAAAAGACCTGTACAGTGAAAATTACAGAACACTGAAGAAAGAGATTAAAGAAGACACTAGATGATGGTAAGTCCTCCCATGTTCATGGATAGGCAGAATTAATATTGTTAAAATTGCCATATTAACCAAAAGTGATCTACAGATTCAATACAATCTCCATAAAAATACAAATGACATTTTAACAGAACTAGAAAAAACAATCCTATAATTCATTTGGAAATACAGAAAGATCCCAAATAGCCAGGGTAATCCTGAGCAAAAAGAGCAATGCTAAAAGCATCACAATATTCGATTTCAAAATACACATAGCAACAAAAACTGCATGGTACTGACATAAAAACAGACACATAAATCAATGGAATAGAATAGTGGACCCAGAGACAAACCCCTAACAATATAGTCATCTGATCCTTGACAATGGCACCAAAAACATACCTTGAAGAAAAGAGAGACTCTTCAACAAGATGCTTGGAAAACTGGATATTCATATGTAGAAGAATAAAACTTGAATCCCTATCTCTCACACTATATAAAAAGTTAACTCAGAATAAATAAAAGACATAACTCTGGACCCAAAGTGCAAATGTTAGAAAAAAGAAACTCAGGGTAAATGTCAAGACATTGGCATAAGCAATGAGTTCCTGATAATTCAGAAAATAATAAGAAAAATCAACAAATGGGACTGTTTCAAATTAAAAAGTTCCTACATAGCAAAGGAACCAATAGAGTGAAGAGATAGCCTATAGAATGGGAGAAACATTTTATGGGCTATTCTTCCAAAAGGGATTAACATACATATTATATAAAGAACTCAAAAAACTTAATATCAAAAACAGAAACAACCCAATAAATAAATTGGCAAATGAAATGTACACATATTTCTCAATGGAAAAAGTATGTATAGCCAAAAATTACACGAAAAAAAATGTTCAACACATTTAGCCATGAGGGAAATATAAATCACAACTACACTAAGATTTCATTTCAACCCTGTCAGAATAGTTATCACCAAAAATACCAAAAAATAAAAAAAATGCTGACTAGTACATGAGGATAAAAGTAACCACAATACACAGTTTTGGGAATGTAAATTAGTTCAGCTACTATGGAAATAAGTATGGAATTTCCTCAAAAAACTAAAAATAGAAATACCATGTAATCCATCTATAAGATTTAGGGCATATAACTAAAGAAATTAAAGTCAGCATACTATAAAGACACCTGCATACCCATATATATCATGGCACAACTCATAATTTCCAATTTATGGGATGAGCCTAAGGGCCTATCATCAGATGACTGGATTAAGAAAATGTGGCACATATACAGAATAAAGTATTATTCAGCCATAAAAAAGAATAAAATCACGTTATTATCAGGAAAATGGATAAAAGGAATAAAAGCAGCAAAGGGAGTGTTTGGAATTTCTCCCAATACAATTATTACTCCATATACTATGGATCAAATTGATGAGTTAGCTAATGAGTTAAATATTTGGGCAATAATCATGTGTAAATCTAATGTTTCATTTGATAATCACTTATCATCTAATCCTTTGTTATCTTTTTGGTCTTCGCATTCTGTAGTTTTTTCCAAAAATGACAAGAAAAACACCTATCATGAATGCTCCAAATATATTCATTGATGGGTCAAATAATGGTACAGCAGCAGTAGTTACACCTGATCAAACTTTTACATTTTTAGTGCCCAAACAATCAGCTCAAAAGGTAGAGCTTAATGCAGTATTACAAGCTTTTGTGATGTTTAAAGATTCTGCATTTAATTTAATTTCTGATAGTCAGTATATAGTTAATGGTATAGTATCCCTTGAAGATGCTAGTAGGATTTCTCCTTCCTCTACTGTTTTCTCTTTGTTTTCCACTATACAAAGTCTAATCTGGGACAGAAAAGATCCATTCTTTATAGGACATATGAGGGCACATACAGGATTGCCTGGAGCCCTTAGTTTGGGCAATGATTTAGCCGAAAAAACTACTCATGACATACATATTTTTTCTACACTAAAAGAAGCTACAAATTTTCATACAAGGTTCCATGTCAATGCTAATACTTTACAAAAGAATTTTAAAATAACTAAGGAACAAGCTAGACAAATAATAAAACAATGTCAAAATTGTGTGACCTTTTTACCACAAGTTAATCTTGGAGTCAATCCTAGAGGACTGATACCTAACCATATTTGGCAGATGGACATTACACACTTGCCAGAATTTGGAAAATTAAAATATTTGCATGTTACAGTTGATACTTCTTCTGGATTTTTGATGGGCTCCCTTCATGCTGGAGAAAAAGCTAAAGATATTATAGCTCATTGCTTACAAAATTTTGCCACTGTGGACGTTCCAAAACAGTTAAAAACAGATAATGCCCCTGGCTATACCTCTACCTCTTTTAAACAATTTTGCTCATCATTTGACATTACTCACATAACAGGAATTTCATTCAATCCACAGGGACAAGGCATAGTTGAAAGAGCTCATCAAACTATTAAAATGTACTGATTAAAGCAAAAAGAGGGAATTGGAAAGGGGTATATATCCCCCAAAGATAAACTTAAAATAACCCTTTTTACTCTAAACTTTTTAAATTTAGATTCATCAGGGCTTAGTGCTGAAGAAAGACATATGTATCCAAAAAAATGTACATAAGCCTAAGGTACTTTGGAAGGATAGTCTAACAGGACAATGGATAGGTACTAACCCAGTGATTGTCTGGAGTCAGGGTTCTGTTTGTGTGTTTCCACAGGGAGAACAGCAGCTGATTTGGATTCCAGCGATTTTTACAGACCAAAATGAAGATGATTTGACTCAAATCCATAACATCGAATATCCAGAACTCCAGCTTGGCTATTCTTACATCTGCAACAGTGATTCTCCCACACCTGGAGGCTAATGAATAATGAACACCATTAAGGCCTATTTCAGAATACAACAGTCACTAATATGGCATTATGTAAACATTGTGAATGTGTAACTGATGTGATTCTGCAATTTGTATTTGGGGTAAAAATGGAAGTGCATATCTCACTTGAATCAAATGTATGAAAGATGAAAAAAGTAAAAAAATAAAAAAAAGAGAAAAAAAGGCCTATTTCAAATGTAAAATACCTCGTGGCTTGCTTGTGGGAATACCTTCAGGCCAATTATGCAAGTTACAGGAAAAAGGATGGGATATCCAAATAAGAGTCAAACCCAGGTAGTAACCAGGATGCTTTTTTCAATATCTATTTTATTATTGCCTTTTCCCACATCATGAAGTTTTATTTTATTTTTTGAGCTCATACAGACCTAGGTTAATGTTTTTCTGATCAGTTCTACTTTTTGACTGTGGAGTTTTTAAACATTGCAATGAAGATTTCACCTGTGTAAAGCTACAAGGCCTTTACTATTGTCTTACATGTTGTATGTTATGTGTGCACACTTCTGTTTTGTGTTGTATGTCTGTATGTGCATATGTCCATATATATGAGGAGCCCTCATGAAAAAATGGATCCAAATATTTTTTTTATTCATGTGATTTAAATGGTTTAATTTAAATTGGGTAAACAGCTCTTGAGGATTGTTTTAATATGTGAACAAAAAAGGAGGTTAACAGATCTGTTTGTTTATTTTCACCTTTCCTTTTTATTATATTTAATAATTCTGTTCAGGATAATGTAAATTTCTCGGAAAATTATTTTCTTAGTACCTGTTGGAATGTTACATAATTTCTTTTTAGCCATCATTGCCAGAATTCCTATCTTCCTCTCAGTGCCGGTGAAGACAAAGATAAAACCAAACTACAGCTTTTTTGTTAGCTATCACAGTAAACTGTATAAACTGATACATCAATGAATAATAACTCAACAAGTAATGCTCATTCAAGGAGTTGATTTACTTTAGAAGGAAATGGACATATTGATGGATTCCTCTGCTTTGAACTGCTTGCAGAATTTGTCTGGACTATGTATCATTTATAGGCACTGAGAACTATCTGTTGGTGCAGCGAATTGTGGTAATGCTGTAGTATCTTTGCTGATGGTGTCATCAGTGGTACAATTTTTCCAAAGGAGCCATCATTTGGCTTTGTGTCTTGGCGTTCTGCCTCCTCCTCCTTTCTGCTACTGATGCTCTAAAATTTGGGGGCCAACAGAGGTGAGGCAAAGAAACTCAACCCCCGCACTGGCACCAAGGCCAAATTTGGTGGCCCACAGAGGTGAGGCAAAGAACCTCACCCCCCGCACTGGTGCAAAGGCCAAATTTGGGGGCCAACAGAGGTGAGGCAAAGAACCTCGCCCCCGACACTGGTGCATAGGCATATCCACAGTATGGCTGTATGCTGGACCAGTAGTCAGTGACAGGTAAGATCCAATTGCAGTGGTACCAACCTAAGACAGGAGGCTGACACCTTGAGGTCAGCTCATCCGTTGACGGGTAAGGACCATATGTAGTACTGGACAACCTAACAGGCATGGTCCCTAAGCCACATTGCTTGTTGTTTAATTAAACAGAAGGGGGGAGATGCTGAGAGCCGCAGCCGAGTCAGAATGGCCCCTGGCATTTTGCCAATACTATTGGTTGAGAGGCGAGCCATTAAGATGATGACTTTTGAGTTCTCCCGGAGTTTCCATTGAGTTCTGGTTGAGCTCTCGCAGGGATTCCTGACGAGTTCGCATTGGTTGGAGGAGGGATTTCTGGTTGGTGGTTCCTGGAGGAGCCACATGGGTGGCGTTTGGGAGAGTTCCTGAGAGTGTGTGTGGAGTGTGCTGGTGGAGTTCAGAAATAAAGTTTCTTCCTGCTTCAGTGGCTTATGATTTGTGCCCAGCCAGACTGCGGCAATAAGCAAACAACTGACAGATGAGATCCACAGGTGGAGAAGGCTCTGTACTTCCCACCTGTTGATGGGATTCTCATAATAGAAGAAATAATTTTACAGTAAGAGAAGACATTTCCAGAGATAGGAAGAAAACCAGACATGGCACCAACAAAATACATGACTATGTTATTGGTGAAAGTGCCAGAACAGGCCAGATTAAGAACTTGAGAAGGATCACAGAAGAATTGGAAATTTCTACATCCTTGAAGTGGGTAGATCACAAGGCAATCAAATTATGCAGTTGGGAGTCTAAGAGTCTAAAAGACACCAAAACTAAGAGGGCACAGAAGCAAGGGTACATAATCACTGAATAGTGCAGGGGGTGACAGATGGCCACAAACCCATCATAGGCCAACACAGTCAGCAGCATACCATCCATACATCCAAAAATGATCCAAAAAGACATCTGAGTCAGGCAGCCCATATAGGAGATGACTCTGCTGTGAGTTAGGATGTTCATAATCATCTTTGGGACCATGGTGGAGACGAAACCAATGTCAGCCAAGAACAGGTTAGAGAGGAAGAAGTACATTGGGGTGTGGAGTTGGGAGTCAGAGCTGACAACCTGGATAATGAGCAGGTTCCCAAGTACTGTGACCAAGTACATCGATAGTAACAGTCAAGGAGAATGGGTTGCCGTTCAAGATAATCCAAGAGGCCCATGGGGAAGAAATTCTGAGACACGTGTTAGATTTTGTAGTTCTATGTTGTTTGGACAGCTTTTTAAAATGAAAAGTTAGAGAAAATGAAATAAGTGTGTCATCTAGTATTGTGTCTATATTTTGGACAAATCAATATACAATATACAGACCTTATACCTCGTATACAGACCTCATATTTGACCATACACATTTGACCATAAATCCCATATCCTGTTTTTGTTTTTTTTTTGGTGTGTGTGTGTGTGTGTGTGTGTGTTTGTGTGTGTGTGATACAAGGGATTGATCCCAGAGGAGTTTAACCACTGAATCACATCCCCAAATGTTTTGGGTTTTTTATTATTATTATTTTTATTACAGACAGGGTCTCACTGAGTTGCTTAGGGCCTCATTAAGTTGCTGAGGCTGGGTTGAACTCACAATTTTCCTGCTTCAGACTCTGAGTCACTGGGATTACAGGAGTACGCCACTCTACAAACACTTCATTTTTACATAAAATACAACCAACACTTTTTAGATTAAAAAAAAAAACACAATGTTTACAGCAGCACAGTTCACAATAGCTAAGATATGGAGCCAATCTAGGTACCTTTCAACAGATGAATGGATAAAGAAATTACTCAGCCATAAGGAGAAGAACTTTATAACATTTGCTAGTAAATGGATAGATCTGGGAACTATCATGTAAGTGAAATATGCCAATCCCAAAAAAACAAAGGTCGAATGTTTTTGCTGATATGTGGAAGCCAAACCACAATAAAGTCGGGGAGAAGAAGAGAAGTTTAATAGATTAGACAAAGGGGAATGAAGGGAAAGGAGGAGGGATAGGAATAGGAAAGACAGTGCAATCAATCTAACATAATTTTCCAATGTATACATATGAAAATGCCTAAGTGAATCCCACCATCATGTATACTCACAAGAATGGGGTCCCAATTAGAATAAGATATATTCCATCCATCTATAAATAATTATATCATAATGGATTCTACTGTCATAACTAAAAAGAACCAATAAAAATAAATAAATAAATAAATAATAAATAAATAAAACGGAAAACAAAAATACTCTTCCTTCATTGAGAAAAAAAAATCATTCTAATTAAAGGTAATTGAAAAACAGTCAAACAGATTATTTTCTTCTAAGACAATGATATGAATTTCCTGGTTGCAGAATATTTATAAAAACTCTGTGAGAGCTAAGACCATGTTATTGGAATCCAAATAAAGTTGAAAGTTCATAATCACACTTTCATTTGCCAGTTATATTCATGGATTTCCATAATTCTTTCACATTAACATTTCATTCTTTCACAGAAAGAGGGTTTCATTCAAATACGTAGATTATCTTTTTAAAATCATTTTATAACCCTAACCTTGGCTTTAGTGGACTTCAAATTTTGATGAATATGCACATAATCATGAAGCATCACTGATCACACACTAAAATATAGTGCATCTGTATTCCATATTGTCCTGGTAATATCAGTTCTTTTTATCATAAATCCTATTATTTACAAATAAAGAATTTAACACCTCAAGATATGTCTCCATCAGGTTTGAAACTCAGCCTTCTGGTGGAGGCGATCCCCCACTCACTGTCTTGACAGGGTCATAGTGAGAAAAAGTGTTGGCAAAGCCGCTCTCCCACTGTCTTGACAGGGTCACAGTGAGGATGAATGCTGGCAAAGCCACGCTGGTTGGTGGGTAACCGAAACCATGAGACCCTTTTTTATGTAATTGGGACTTTGCATTTTCATGCTTATGTTTCTCACAGGAGGCATGAGTATGTTAAATGCCAAACAAATTAAATTTCAGATGGCTAGAACAGAACAGGTAGTTCATGCCTTGGAGGCCGTTCTACCCACCCCTCAGCATATCAAGGACAAAGTAAAAGGCTATTCTTCTATCTCAGTACATTGTGGACAAACCTAATAATGGACAACAATCATCCTCTGAAAAACAAACTCTTTGAGAACTAGTGCACCTTAACTGAGAAACAAATTCTTTGAGAACTAGTGTACCTTGACTGAGAAACAAAGAAACTCTTTGAGAAAGCAGCTCAACCAGTTTTATGAGAATAAATTTAGGAATCAATTAAAATAGGTTTATAAGACACAGTTTTAGAATAATGTTAAAAATATTATTTTATTTAGATTCTTAAGTTTAGAAATTCTTAAGTCTTTAGTTGTATAGGTTTCTGATATGTTTTAAGGATGATTCATAAACTTTAGGATATTTTAAATATAAGATTTAAAGGGACTTTTTTAGATGGGAATTTTGAATTAGAAATAAAGTACAAGTGTACTTTAGGTTAATGATTGGCTAGGAGACTTAGAGTCTGGTTACGTAGTTTGGCATTAGTTAATAAGGAAATAACATATCTTGGGAAAAATAGTAAATCTTGGGAAAATCTGAAGGATGTAAATTGGTGACATGTTTTATTGATGATTCTGTACTTTGATGATTGTATGGCTGGGGGTCATATCCTGGAAGAATGTAGATCGGTGTGCTCTCAATCATGTTTAAGGAAATGTCATGTCTTGGCAAAGTTTTAAATTATATAATCAATGACGTATTGTGAATCTATAATGATGAGAAAAATTGTAATAAAAAGGGGACCCAGAGAAAGCTGCTTTAGCTCTCTCTCTGGAGATTGCTCAAACGGAACGACTCCTGTCTCATCATTTCGCCGACGCCACTCCTCCTTCAGGACTCCCTGGACCCCGCTGGGGCTGGACCCCGGCAGCCTTCTTAACCTAGTTAAAAGAATTTCATGCTAATACTTCCCATGAAGGCAAGATTCATTGACTAGTACCATGAGGGAGAGGCCTACAGGAGATAGAATTAGTGTAAGAGAAAAACAGGACTTTGAGAATTCCTGGACCCCATCCCAGAACCAAAACATAAACTTATTCCTCTAAGCTGAAACTCTGCATATTGATATCATCCCAACTGACATGGTTGCCCCAGTGATGAGGAAACAATGATGCTGACAGTTCCTTGTCTTTTTAACATCTCCCACAGAACTTACTGGGCAGTACTGCATTTCTGCTGGGGCATTACCAAGGGCTATGGATCCAGTGCTCCTCTCCTGCTTAGTGTGTGATGAAACCTCAGGCTCTGTACTCAGGACTTGAAAAATGGCTCAAATTTATGAAGATGCCAATGAAGACAGTAGACAATGCTGTGGAGCCACTACACTGGAACTAGCAAAGTAAAGGGCTAGAAGCACAGGCTAATTAGTTCAGTTGTGCAACCTTGGAGGCTAAATGCACAAAGTGCCTAATTAGCCAATAGGTCCATGATAATTCAATCTCTGAGGACTTGCTAATATTAAAGGAAACAGAAAAAGAGAAAAGTAAAAGTACTTGGTCGGACTTCCAAGTTGTTGGATCTTTATGTAAAACTCAGACTACTTTTTCTTCACTATAACAATCAAATATGGGTTTGGTATCTGTCAATTCATAGTATTAATCTGAAAATATATGGAGAATTAGATTTCTTGTTCCAAGAATCTCACACTATTTTCATTCCTATATGTCTCTAAGGAGAACTTCATATTTCAATTTACTTTTCCCTTTGCTTGGTTTGGTACTTTACGTACTGAAAATATATGGGTTTTTTACTAGTCCAACTGAATCTTGGTTCTTTTTTCTCTAATGAAATTACATTGATACATTATAAAACCACTGATATTTACATAAGCTTTTGATAGCATACTGTATTTAAATACTCCAGGAGCAGGGCTTGGGCTGTAGTTCAGTGGTAGATTGCTTGCCTAGCATGTATTTGATCCTTAGCACCACATAAAACAAATAAAGATACCTGTTCATCTAGAACTACAAAAAAAAAATAATAAAATTAAATAAATAAACAAATACTCTAGGACCAGCAGGAAGAAACTATATTTTAATATTAATTTCTCTTTTTAACCAATACATAATAATTGTACATATTTAAAATGTCATGTAATATTTGGACTCTGGTATACATTATGTAATGTCAAATCATACTGAACATATCTCTTCAAACATCTGTCATTTCTTTATGGTGAAAACATTTAAAATTCTTTCCTGTAGCTTTAAAAAATTACAGTATATATTTTGCTACTCTCAAACTAGAAAACTCTGTAATTAATCCTTCCCCATCACTCCCTCCTAATCCTCAAGACCTCTGATAACTATCATGCTACTATCAACTTCTGAGACCACCTTTCTGAATGATATCAGGTGGTGCTTGTCTTCAGGGTATGGCTTGTTTATTGTCTTCCCCTTCCATCCATTTTGTCTCAAATGGTAGAATGGCATCTTTTTATGGCTGAATAGTATTCATCATGTGTATGTCCAACATTTTCTGTATCCATTCATTCATTGATGGACAGTTAGGTTATTTTCATTCCTTGGATAGTATGTATTGTGCTTCAGTAACCATGGGAGTTCAGATGTCTCTTCAACAGATGTATTTCATTTCCTTTTGGTACATACACAGCAAATGGATTGCAGAATAATATGGTGGTTCTATTTTTACTTTTTTAAGGAAAACTCCTTGTGTTTTCCACAGTAGAAAGCTTGATGCTTTTCTTTCTATTCCCAGAAGTGACTTGCCATCACTTCTTCCATGTTCTCATTGCTGAAAGGGAGTTCACGCCATACATCAAGGAAGTCACACAAGGGCATAAGAACAAGGAGGTAAGGTCATTGGGAGTATCTTAGCCCCTGCCCACCTCATCTTCTATCAGAACATTGGACTTGATACAAAGAAAAGTTTAATTCATACCTAATGGATATGGGACAAAGTATGCTGTTTAGCTGTACATTGATATATATTAGAAGGAATAAACAAATTATTTTGAGGGGATCCCAAATGGCAGATATATAGAGATAGATATGAGAGGAAGAAGCTGGGTATATTCAGACTTTAGAATACCTGGTCTGTACAAAATGTATTACTAAACCAAAGTCATTTCATATTAGATGAAGGGATAAAATACTAGGGCTATAGCCAAGGATGAATTTACAGCACATGAAAAATGAAAACCAAAGATAGTTTTATTTGCATAACAAAATGCTTATTTTCACTCCCCCCTCCCATGATCAGTATCCTTGAACAAAAAAGAAACACTAAAACTTTTTTCATTATATATTGGATGTTCACTTGAGAGTTTTCTGGCCATATAATTTTATACACTTGGAGAATTTTTTTCTAGAAAGGAAAGAGTTGATAAATCAACCCTTTATTCTATGAGTTACTATTGGACATGCTATTGGTAGAGGAGAATAGATCCCATTATTCAAATTTTTTTTTCAGAAGAACCACCAAAAGTTTTATTTGAACTCCATGTTTACAAAAAATAGTGATTCATACATGAACTGGGTTTTCACTGGGTTTAATACATTAAAATTACATAATCCAACCCTACTCATGCATTACTTTCAGAGATACAGCACAACCTGAAATAGAATTGCCATCACAGTGGACATTTCTAAAAGAAAATGCCTATGGGTGCTCCTGAGCCCTCAAAACAATAGTAATAGTAGTAAAAACAAAAGTAACCAACACCACAGTTCTCTTAAGAATGGCTGTGTTCTGCACATTGTGGAAAGATAATAAAAATAGCCTTCTAGAGTTTCAACATGCTTCATAACATGAATTTCGTCTCCTTTAGTTTGCTTGCTGCCTTCTGAGATCCACTTGATTAGAAGCCTGTTTTCATTGCTTCTGTACTAATTGCTGTTGGTCTTTGTAGGCTACATGTTTTAAGCTTCTGTAAAGAATATTACAAGTTAATTGATGTAATTTAATTTTGTACTGAATGTTCTTCAAAAAATTTTATAAAGAATACAACATTTTAAATGAGTCTTCAAATTCTCTTGTTGTGAAACAATATTGTTGCTTTTTCCAACTTTATCTATAAATGATCTAATTCCAGGTAAATTTAAGAGGAACCCAAGAACTTGCATTCTTCTAATAAAGCCAACAACACAGAAAAGAAGCCCATGAACAAGTTAAAGAATCCATAAATTTCAAAGATCCTGCCTCTCAAAGGCCAACCTATAAGAACTACAAATACATCACATAGGAAAAATCCTGTAGCTTTCATTTTATGTTTTTGGAAGAAGAATCTGAATATTCTTTATAAACTGATTATAAATGCCTAGCCAGTCACAAACAAAACATTTCCAATAGCCAGAAGTACTTTGTCAAAAAAGAGAATCATTCCAAACAACAGGAAAAACTGTTAATCCCATTTCAATTTTCTGGGTGTCTGTTAAGGAGATCATGATTGTAGTGGTGAGGGCAGTGGAGGCAGCACCTTGAAATGCCCAGTGTGGAAAGCTGAGTAGGGAGAAAAGAAGGCACGAAGCAGCCCAGGAGAGCTGTCACATCTTCCAGAAACATCCACTGTTCATAATTTTAAATGATACATTTCTCTCAAAAGTTGAGAAATTAGAGAACAGGGCATGGAGACACACACCTATAATCCCAGCAAAAATGGAGGCTAAGGCAGAATCACAAGTTTAAGGGTAGCCTTGGCAATTTAGTGAGGCCCTAGCAATTTATCCAGAACCTGTCTCCAAATAAAAAGGGCTCAGTGATTAAGCATCTCTGGGTTCAATCCCTGGTACCAGAAAAAAAAGAGTTGAGAAATTAATCTATGGAAAGTTTAGTGGTCCTGAGAAGAAGTACCATATTGAATATGCATGTAAAAAATATCTTTTTAAGTTTCTCCTCTGAAACAGTGGATAATTTGCTTGATGTTATATAAGGTAAAAGTGTGCCTATCTCTGCCCTACTGTATAAGTCTTTGGCTATATAGGTAAATGACATTCAGTTTATGCTTTAAACTGCTTAAGTTTAAAGAAGAATTCTCAGTGACATTTCTTAAATTCCCTCTATGAACAGAGAATAAATTTAATAGGTCTCTGAGCAAAAACTCTGCATTTTAGAGCCATTCAGTATACCCATTCCAATGACCTTGCTGATCCTCAATTTGAGAAAGCAATGTTCCCAATAGTATCTCCAGCATTTCTGTGTGCCTCCCAACACTCACTCACTGAACTAGGCTTCCTTCCTAATGGGGTTGTCTTGCTAATAGGGCTACTGAAATTCATTCCCTCTTCACATCTGATGAGCAGTGAGAACTGAGGATCTTTCCTCATGAATGACAAGAGTCATTTCCCAGAATCAGGAAGGGACCTCCTAATACAGATGACTCTGGAAAGAGATCAAGGTGTGATTTCCACTGAACCAGAACCAGCATTCTGAAAAGCTGAAAGAACAGGTTGATATTTACTGTTATATGGTCTTAAGAATACTGTGTGATCAAGAGTGCTCTTGATGTTGTTCTGTAGGCACCACAAGATTATGGATCTATCCCTCTTCTTTCCAGCAAGTTACACAACCCATCAAATCACCATGTTCTCATCCAAACTTTCCTGTCACATGGCAAGAAGTAGCTCTGTATTTGATATTTCAGCAGATACCACCATGTAGCTCCTTTCCATGTAGTATGGAAAAAATGACCCTTGTTTTTCTTCTACTAGCAGGATTCCTCCAATAATGTCTCAATACACTGCAATCATTCTGTGTTCAAATTCAATAAATGTTCTCATAGATTCTTATTTTTGCTTATCAAGTAATTGCTCATTTCACTCCAGAAATTTTTTTCTTCTGTCTTTTTATGGGTGTTACCAGAAAACGAAGTCTTTCTTTTTATTTTAGATAATTTATTTATTTCTTCTATTCTAGGATCCTATTGAAGTTCACATGTTCCATTTAGTTATCATGACTTGTTGAACTTCAGTCTGGGACAGTTCTTCAGCCTTTATCTTTCAAAACCCTGACATTTTTTTATGAGTCAGAGTTTATTTTAAAAGGATGTCCATCAATCTGAGCTGTGAAAATATTTTATACTATAATCTTTGTAGGGTCTTACACCTTTCAGAATTAAACACACACACACACACACACACAACACACTTGGCAAGAAATTAAATGAACCCAGAAGCAGTACATTTCAAGAAGCACGTATTAGCAAAAACATTAGGCCTATTTAGCAGATATGGACTGTCTTCTTAAATAATATTTTTCTCCTGATTATACAAGCAGAAAACAAGCATTAAAGGCCTCTCCCCTGTTAATCGCCTGCACTTTCTCCCATCCTAGGAAGAAGGCCACCACCAGAATAAAAGCCTTACCACATCACAAAGTGCTCATTTGCAGGTGCCATTTAATAAAATAAACTTTTAGCCACAGAAACATCAATGAGACAATGAAATATTAAGTGCCAAATCTTAATTCCTCCACAGAGACACTAAATTAACAACATATATGGACCAAGTTGCCTTCGTGAGAACTCCAAGAACTAGTTAAGAGATATTAGCACATCGTGGAAACACAAATTCAGGAAGAGGTGAATAAAAATGGACAAGAAATGTTGCTTTATTTGCCCAATAAGGACCTAACCCCTCCCAGAAGCAGCATGGCACAATCAGGAGAAAATTCCCAAGTTCTGCCTTGAAAGAAGAAGGAGAAGGTGGAATATGCATGTAAAGTTGTATCTTTCTAGTAGGCTTATGCCTTGCTTGACTTAGAGCACTAAAGAGAAAGATACACAGAAAAATGTTAAGGCTCATTCATTACCAGAGAGACTATAGTACCACAAACAGATGACAGGTGGGACAAGAGATGATGGGCTCTGAGAACAAAGGCAAACCTCTTTAATGGTGAAAATTACACAAACAAGCCCAGAGAAAATTCATTCTCTGAAAAAGTTTGAGAATTTCTAGGCTTTTTTATTGGCAGGGCACGGGGACAGGGAGAGCCTCTGGGGATTAAATCCAGGTCCTCCCCTATGCTGGGCAAATGCTCTGCTCTATCACTGAGCTACATCCCCAGCCCTAAAATTTCTATTACTCTGTGGTGAAAGTCTTCCACTACATGAAATCAATCCATAAAAACTGTGAGAAGCAGCTATTTTCTCAAAAGCCAAAAACTCAACAAAGAGAACAAGGTATGCAAAAAAATATGGAAACATGACCCAACCAGAGAAATAAATTAAATATTCATAAACTAACTGTGAAATATTCTTTAAAGAAATTAAATCTATGATCAATCTGACAAAAATATAAAATATCCACCTGAACGATAGTCAGTAAACTAAAAGAGAATACAGACAACAAAATCGGGTAAGCAATGCATGAACAAAATGAGAATATTAGAAAACAACTATAAATTATTAAGAAGCAATAAAAATTTTGGAGTTGGAGAATCAATAAGTAAATTGAAACATTTGATAGTGTCATAATAGACTCAATCAAGCAGAGGGACATAATCAATAAACTTAGGAACTCATCATTTGAAATTATTGAATCAGTGAAGCAAAATAAAAAGGAACAAATAAAAGTGAAGAGATCCTAAGGATTTTATGGGAAATTATTAAGCTGAATTTTTTGCATTAGGGTAATGTCAGAAAGGGAATAGGGTGGAAGAGATAGATATTCAACTTTTTAAAATAATGATTGAAATTTTAAATTTCTCAAATTTGAAGAATAGACATACATATCCAAACACTAAATAAACTCTGATAAATCCAAAGACACCCATAACGAGATATATTACACTCAGATCATCAAAAGTCACAAAGATTGAACCATGGCAGCATCAAGGAAAAGCAATTCATCATGTACAAGGAAGATCCTAAAGGATTATCAGCAGATTTCTTAGTAAAATCCTTGGGCATCTTAAAAAGTCTCAAGCTCAAGCCACATGCCAGTTCAATAAATCAGAATCTCTGGTGGTGAGACTCAGGCATCAATGTTTTTAAAGATCCCTAGTGCTTCCCATAAAGGCAATCTGGAGGACCAGTGATATGCATCCTAATAGATAACCTGCACAAATTAATTTTTGATAAATGCAAAATTTATATGGTAAAGACATAGAAGCTACTGAAAATATGTTAATTAAAAGAAATTTTAAGTATATAAAAAGAGAGTTGCTCATCTTTCTGAGATTCTTGGATAATTAATAATAAAGTACAGAAGGTTGCATAAGTATAATAAAATTCAGAAATGCATGAGTAAGCTGTACAAAGAATACAGAAACTCCCACAGTTTCACTAAACACAGTTTTTTTTTAAAAGCAATATTTAGATATGAAATAGGAGGAGAAATGAAAACCACAAGAGCTTAAAAATGATATGATGAAGAAGATGAGTTTTGCAGGCCTAGATGTTTAGTTTTGTTGCCTTTGCAAACCAGCACTGCAAATAGATGACACAGGTCCTGAGACTAGACTATTTTTCTGAAGAGCCTCCACATAGCCCTCTTGATGTCCTTGTTTCTAAGGCTGTATATGAAAGGGTTAAGCATAGGGTGACTACAGTGTATGCTACCAAGGCCACAGCACCCTTCCTAGGAGAAAGTGAGACAGCTGAACTGAGATACACCCCAAGGTCTGTCCCATAAAATAAGCAAACGACTGACAGGTGAGATCCACATGTAGAGAAGGCTTTATATTTCCCACCTGATAATGGAACTCTCAGAATAGAGGAAACTATTTTATAGTAAGAGAAGAAGATCCCTGAGATAGGAAAAAAACCAGAGATGGCACCAACAAAATACATGACTATGTTATTGGTAAATGTATCAGAACAGACAAGGTTGAGGAGCTGAGAAGTGTCACAGAAGAAATGAGAAATCTCCACATTCTTGAAGTAGGTAAGTTGTAACATCATTGAATTATGCAGCTGGGAGAACAAAAGGCTGATGAGAACTGACAACAAAACCAATGAGCCACAAAGGCAAGGGTGCATAATGACCTGGTGTGTAGTGGATGGAAAATGGCTAAAAACCTGTCATAGGCCATTACAGTTAGAAGCAGACTATCCAAACATCCAAAAAGCATAAAAAAGACATCTGAGTCAGATAGCCTGCATAGGAGATGACTCTGCTATGTGTTTGGATGTCCACAATCATCTTTGGGACCGTGGTAGAGGTGAAACTGATGTCAGCCAAGGACAGGTTGGAGAGGAAGAAGTACATGGGGGTGTGGAGGTGGGAGTCAGAGCTGACAGCCAGGATGATGAGCAGGTTCCCAAGCACTGTGACCAGGTACATAGACAGGAACAGTCCAAAGAGAAGGGGCTGCAGGTCTGGGTCCTCTGAGAGGCTCATGAGATGGAATTCTGAAACACGTGTTACATTTTGTGATTCCATATTAGAGGGATACCTTTTGAGAAGGAAAAAAAGGTTGAAAAAAGTAAATAAGCAAACCAGTACACAGCACTGTCTATTATTTTGGATTAAAGCAATTCACTAGTAAAGTCCTTTTGTTTGAGGGCCATATATCCTCAGCAATATTTCTTAGTTGTGACACACCCAAACATCTTAGAACTCTGTCATTGTTTATTTTTGTGGTATTCATCTTTTTCTATACATGTCAATCTTAGAGACACTCAACTGAAGTATATTTTAAAAGCAAAATCATTAGAGATAAATATGTAATTATGGTAAAATATTCTTTTAAGAAAAAAATAAAGATAAATATCCTTTCACCTTTAAGAAAAAAGACCATTCTAATTAAAAGAAAGTAAAAACTATTTTATTCAAATATAATGCAAGAAATTCTCTTCTTATATAATATTTATAAGCTCTATAAGTGCTAAAACCAAAGTATCTGGATTCTAACTCAAAACCAAATATTCATAAGCATAAAGCATTTTTATGTGCCAGTTATCATCATGGATTTTCATCCTTTTTTGGCCTTCTGACTTTGCTCCTTTATGGAATTAAGTGCTCACTCAAAACTGTAGGATGTATGTTTTTAATTCTTCTCTCATATAACATCTAACCTTGGCCTGATATACTTCAAATTTTGACAAACATGTTTTGGTTAAATATACCAAATCATATAGCATCACCAAACTCATAGATGTCATCAGTGTATAATAATATCCAAATCATTAAATACATAATAATTAGCATTTAAGAAATATTTTTTAATAATTCTCATTTTATTCAGTATTAACTTATCAATCCTATGCAATCTCAAGGAAACATCTGGTATTTCTTACTTCTTTGTGTTCTCTCACTCTCTCTCTTTTAATTTTGTGATGGCTTGGTTGAAATACTTAAAGGGATTTCTTTTATTTCATTGACAAAATATAGTCATGTGTTTGGGGTTATAGAGCGATATTAAGATGGGTACAAAATAATTGGATCAAGTTTAAATGAATTTCTAATCTTAAGTAGTTGGAAATGTTGTGTCCTCATGAAATCCAACCTCCTTGCTGATGGTTGAGGAATTTAGGGTCATGGGTGACCCAAACTCAGGCCTGACACATAGCCTTCTTATGCCTAATTAACAGCTGTTCACTTCAATCTTTCCTGATACAGAAATTTCAGTTCTCTTTCACCAGCTCCCTGAGGGCAGCTGTTAATTAGGCATAAGTAGGTAAGTTGTAACATTTCTCTGAAGTAGGTAAGTTGTAACACCGTTGAATTATGCAGCTAGGAGACCAAAAGACTGGTGAGAACTGACAACAAAACCAATGAGCCACAAAGGCATATCACAGTATGATTTAATTTCAGAGAAAATACAAAAGGAAAAAAAGAATAGACAGGTGAATGTAATACCTGGAGAGTTTCCACACTGTAAAATGAAAATCATAGCTGAACTTACCTTACAGTGGTGTGTTTAAGAAATTGGGTGAAATGAAACAAAGTGCTTAGACCAGTGGTCATCAATGCTAATTGATCATTATATTTACCTATGGGTACTTAAAATATACTGATGGTCTGCCATAGCTTAGAATGAATTAAATAATTATCTCTGTATATAGGGTTCTTAGTGGTTCAGGACCAAGAATAAATGTCTCAAAATACTGCCACACACTAGAAAATCTTCTATTAACAGTATATATGTTATTATCATCATTAACACTTACTACCTATATTAAAAATATAAACAATTCAATATTTGCTTCAGAACTTCTATTTATAGAAATCTGAAATATTACCAATAAAATCTGAGTTTTCTTATATCCATGCATAATCCCATTCTTCTATACATCTGTCCCCCAAATGCAAACACTGTCAGGAATTTGGAAAGTATATTTTGTCCATGATTTTCTAACATTAGTATTGATTTGCTTATGTGTAATTCTCTGGAAAATCTATATTACATCTAACATTTTAATAAAATACTGAATTAAAGTCTTTCTGTGAAGTACATATATTCAGATATAACATTTCAATGCACAACATTGCCTGAAGATTGGATTTCATATTATTTTTTAATTTCTCATGACAAGAATCCTATGAAAATTCTCACACTTCTTTTATCACACAAGTGAGAATTTGTACATAATGTGTGCCTTCAGGATAGCTGTTTTGAGTTGTAAAAAAGATGTTTATTCAATTTTTACTATTTAAACCTACATTTGTTTTTCCAATAGAAAAAAAGCAGGTGCTATCAAATACTTTCTTTTATTAAGATATCAAATGAAGCGAAGCTCAGTGGCACACACCTGTAATCCCAGTAACTCAGAAGGCTGAGGTAGGAGGATCACAAATTCAAAGCCAGCCTCAACAAGTGAGGCCCTAAGGAACCAAGTGAGACCCTGTCTCTAAATAAAAAATAAAAGCACCCCTGGGTTCAATCCCCAGTACCAAAACAATTCAACAACAAAAAAAGATATCAAATAAGAAATATTCTTGAAGTCTGTCTAATATAATCACTCCATAAGAGTTCCATGTGAAAATTCTCATCTTATATAGGAAATAATATTTCCATGTCTCAGATGTCCAAACTTGGTTGTAAAAATGCATTATTATTCATTTTAAAAATTACATACTTATGTCAGAAATGCCTCTATAAACCACAGTTCATGCTGCCACTTCTCAGATGAACTCACTGAATTGCAAGAGAAAGAATCAATGCTTCTGCCTTGGTTTGTTCATCTGTGCTCGAGGAGGTTTTACAAGAAAAACTCTAATTTGGTTCTCATAAGGAAACAAAGTCCTGAAAGTACAGTCAATAGACCATGGTCTGAGTCCAATTTCTTTTTCTAACACTCACACTGTAGTACGTATAAAGAACTCTCCCCTTCTCTGTACTAGCTTTCCTTATCTGGAAATGGGGAGAATAATACTAAACTCTAGAGATGTACAGTGCCTAAACTTAATAAATATTTGTTCATTATTTTGTAAACAGAATTTGAATCATCTTTGGAATTTATTCTGGGCTTATTCATAAAATACAATCCTATACAGTTTAAATGCCCTTTTGTTGTTTACATGGTACAGAAGACAAGTCTCTCAGGTCTCAGGCACTGGAGCCCAAGAGAATTGAAATAGAAAGATTTATTCCTTTCAAGTAAAAGAACAACAATGTTTTATACCTGGAAGTGATCATTGTAGATGAAATTAAATAAACTATATAGAGTCAGGCAATTGGGAAAGTTTAATAAAGATTCATGACATCATCATTATAGTCATCTTTGTTCTTATCTTCATCCTGACCTTCATAATCATTTTATAGCACATAAGAGTCAGTTCAGAGAGATCCATTTCTTGTGCTAATGAGAGAGATACCCACCAGAGCTAGAATGAGTGTAAAAAGAGAACAGAACTCCTCTCAGTCTTGGATCCTGACCAGAACCAAGACTATAAACTAGAATAGTGGTCACAGAGGGTGAGAAGGGTAAGGAGAAGTGGGAAAGAAGGAGATTGGATAACAGGTACTAAAATACCGTTAGCTAGGAGAAATGAATTTTAGTGTTCTATAGCACAGAAGGGTAGGCAAATTTTACAGCAATTTATTATATATTTTATAAAGAACCAGAAGAGAGGCATTTGAATGTTCCCAACACAAAGAAATAAGAAATGTTTAAGGAGATATATATGCTAATTATCCTGGTTTGATCATTACATATTAAATACATGTATCAAATTATCACACTGTGCTCCATAAACATATATAAAATTATTATGTCAATTAATTTTTAATTTAATTTTTTTTTTTATTTCATAGGCCTCTGAGTTAAAACTTTGTATTTGGGGGGCCTCCTATCTGGATACTCCAACTTCTTGTCTAGGTAATGAGGAACTGATGCTCTCTGAGTCCCTTCTGCATCCAGTTTCTTCCACCACACTCACCAGTCACAGCTGTCATGCTGGGGCATGACCAAGGAGTGATGACCCATTGCCTCTCCCCTGCCACGTGAGTGGTGAGGAACCAGGTTCTGTCCTCAGAATTGGCAGGAGGACAGACTCAGGCATGGACCTCCAATGTAGACAATGACTCTGGAAAGAGAAGACACACAGAACCAACTGGACTGGGACCAAGAAGCTGCAGGACATAGGCCAATCATTTATAATTGTATGGGTGGGTCTGAGAGCTCCACAGGCAGAGCTCATAATTAGCCAAATTGGTTCATGTAATGCTAATCTCTGAAGATTCGTTAATATTAATGGAACAGAAGCATAGGGAAAGTTGGCTACTCCCCTCTTATAACTCTGAAGCTTCATAAATCTCAAACTCACTTTTTAAGTTTAAACAAAATCAAGAGTTTAATCTCATTAAAAGCATGCAAATTACCAAGAAATTTTGAGAAAATTAGATCTGTTTTGAGAATCAGATAGCATAATTATATCAAGTTAATACTTTTGCCTCTGGAATGAACTGACAGAGGTGTCTCAAATCTCCAACAATAATCACATTATTAGACTTCAAGTGTCCAAATCCCCCTTGCAAACATACCCCATAAAGCATGAAATTCCATGGGACTACTCCTAGTAGCTGAGGACAAAGACCAGACTCTCTTGGGTAAGGCTAAATTTTCACTACACACATCACAACTTAGGCTTCAAACAAGACTCTCTTGGAGCAAAATGAGGATAGTTGTTGGAACATCTACCTTCAGCATACCTTTTATGTAACAAATAAACCCTATCAGTCTGAGTGTGCCTATCATTTGGAGAAGCCAGTATTGGGTTGAGATAGATTGTTTTAAAAAATAACCAATCTGCGCTGGGTGTGGTGGCATACACCTATAACCCCAGTGACTCAGGAGGCTAAAGCAAACACTGCAAGTTTGTGAGGGCCCTCAGCAATTTAATGAGACCCTAACTCAAAATAAAATTAAAAATGGCTAGTGATGTAGCTTAATGGTAAAGTACCCTATGTTCAAGCCCTAGTAACAAAAAAAAACCTAATCTGTCTAGTGAATACTTTATATATATTTCATTTATTTGCGCTAATGTACTTATCCCTCTCACTTAATTTAATGCTATTTGTACCTGCAATAAACTTGTACAACACTATCTTAGCTGAAAGTTAACTAAATTCAGTTCTAAGCATTCTAAATCCTGGCACTAAGGTAGTAATGGATTTCCTTCACTAAATAATCCATTTATTCATTCCTATACCCTCATCTCTTTCTTTCTGTCTTACCCCCTCCCTCACTCCCTGTCCTGGCCCACTTTTATTTTTGTTCATACTTTTTCACCTGTGGAAGGGACATTAGTTTTGGTCAATATTCTGGTCCAAATTGCCAGCACTAATACTAGTCTAGCAAGTTCCTACCCTGAAGTCCACTCCCATTTATATGGGGGAAGTTACATAGGTACAAAATTTGAGAGCTATCATGACTACTAGGCAATAAGGGACATCACCGTGAACCCTAACTTTGTCAGATGGGTGAACACAGGGTTCACCTACTCAAGCCCTAGGAATTGTGACACAGAGGCCTAAAGCTATGCCTAAAAGTTTTTGCCTTGGAATCACCCCTTCTTCTGGTGCCCAAGGTTTCAGCTCTGGTCCTTCCTGGGCTACTGCATTGAGTAAGAAAAATAAAGTTGAAATAATATGGAGAAGAATTATAGATTTGTTCCAGCATTCTCTCCTTCCCTTCTCTTCCCCAGATCCACAAGAAAAGCAGGTGAATCTATCTAGTTGGGAACAAACCTCAGTGTTGAATGTGAGCTCACACTCACAAAGGCCCTTCATGCCTTTATCTCTGGTTATTTTAGACAACTCAAGTTATTTCAATTGCCCATCCTGCTTTTCTATTAGACCTACTGTAGTTTAGGTAAGTGTCCCCCAAAGGCCCATAAAGTCCACATACCCCTGCCATAATATGCTACTTCCAACAGTCCCAAAAGCAACAGAACCAACTGATAATGGACTGTGAGCCAAAACCAACTTTTGCTCTTTATAAGTAGCTTGTCATTTGTTATAGTGATGGAATACTAACACAAAACTGTTAGTCTGAGGACGAAAGTGTGTTTCTTGGTATGAGGAATGAGACACAGGGGTACAAATTGGTGCCTTGTCTTTTGTTCTAGTTCTTTTATGGTACTCTGAACATTCCCTTTTGCTGGGAGCCATCAGCCAAGTAGGTATGACAAATTCCTTGCCAGCTTACTCCCATGCTGTCTAGTGGAAGGACTTCTGAAAGGTGACCTTGCTCAAGGACCAGGGCAGGATCCGTGTTTAGGGTGTTCCCCCTTTAGAATAGGGCAGTTTAGCATAATAGGAGATTAGGGTGTTCCCCCTTTAGAATAGGGCGTATCCTGCTGCTGAGTTCCTCTTGAGTGCTTAGGGTCAGACAGTATATTTTGGGAGACAGAAGCCCATGCGGTGTGGATTTGGGCAGAGAACGTGGATTCCCCCAGAGCGTGTTTGTAGACGACCGGTGTGAGTTCGGGAATAAAGAATTGCTGTTTGAATCTACAAGCTGTGTGGAGACTCGTGATTTGTGCCCAGCCAGAGACTGCGGCACCCTTTTACCATATAGTAAGCAAAACCCAGTCCAGAGTTAAGTTTCTATTCACTTATGTTCTACAGTTGGACATAAATCCAACCCACCAGCCATGTGCAGGGCCATCCTCTTAAGGATTCTGTCCCCTAACCATATGCAGCCTCTTTATCTCTTGTTGGCAAACAGAATGTTCATATGAGCACTCTGTATCTCAGAGGTGCAAGAAAAATATGTCTACCTTCAGGTCATCTATACACTGCTGTTGCCCCGTTTTGGTCAGATTTTTCACTACTGTGACTAAAAGACCCTATCAGAAAAATTGTAAAAGAGGAAAAGTTTGAGGGCTCACAGTTTCAGAGGTCTCACTTTATGAACAGAAGGCTCACTTTCACAAGGCTCAAGATATGGCAGGACATCATGGAGGAAGAGTGTGGCAGAGGGAAAAAGCTCACATGGTGATCAGGAAAGAGAGACAGTCCACTCTTCAGATCCAAATTATATATGCCATAGTCATGCCCCCAGTGAACCACTTCCTCCAGCCACACCCCACCTGCCTCTAGTTACTACTCACTTTAACCCATCAGGAATCAATTCACTGATTAGGTTAAAGCTTTGACCTAAACATTTCTCCTCCAAATCTTCTTGCATTGTCCCACACATGAGTTTTGGGGGACACCACATCTAAATCATAACTTTCTACTCCTGGTCCGCAAAAGCTCCCTCTCATCTGACAATACAAAACACATTTAGTCCCTTCCCAAGAGTCCCCATAATCTCAACTGTTCCAAGATTGCTCAAAGTTCAAGTCCAAAGTATTCTGAAGCTCAAGGCAATCTTGCATTGTAAGCTCCTGTAAAGTTAAAAGCAATTTACAAGTATCCTATATATAAAGGTATATGTAAACATAAAAAATAGGGGTATAGAAAGAAGGAAGAGGACCAAAACAAGACAAAAATCCAGCTGGACAAACAAGTTCTGTGGTTCTGTGTTCATCCTCTGAAGTACATGACATGATATCCTCTCCAAAGGGCTTGTATAGCTCCACCTCTGTGGCCTTAATGGCTGCAATACAGTAGCCTTTCTGTTTTCTTGCCTCTGCTCAATTCCTACAGCTTTCCTACATTTTTGACATTTCTTAATCTCAGGTATCTCCACTGCAGCTTCAGCTTCCTCCTCAAATGTCCACACCTTGCCTTCTCAGGGAGCACCTTCAGGGAATCTGACCCTGTTGCACTTTGCCTGGCTTCCAAGGCCTTCCTCTGAAATCTTGGCAGAAGCCTCTATGACCCCCTAAATCTAGCACCCTGCATTCCTGAGGAACTAGCATCATGGGGTTGACACCAAGGTCTGCCACCATCTTGAGCAGTAGCCAAGCCTCTAGGGACCTGGTTTATTATTCCAGCAGCCTCTGAGTGTCTGGGTGGCTGAACACATTGAAAAAATTTCCTAGGCCCTCTTATGCAAGGATTCCCCACTGGTCCCTTCTCAAGAGAATTTTCACTTTTACTCCCTTGAGCCTGAGATGGGTGTGGTTTTGCCAGGTCCTGAGATGCCCTCACACCATCTTTCTTATTGTCTCTGGGCAAAATCTTTAGCATTTCTTTAGTGTCTGTGATGTCTTTAACAACTACAACTTCCTTAGCCCCAGTTTTACTCCTCCTTTCAAGTCCAAGTTTTTTCAATATTTCTGTTCTGCTTTATGCTCCTGAATATCACAATAAAATTGGCTAAAAGCCACCAGAAATACCGATGATGCCACTTCCTGTATGCTATGTTGCCAAGACATTTCTTCTGCCAGATTAATAAATTCATCACTTTTAAAATCAGCATCATAGAGAGTCTCAGGACACAGACAAAATGCAGATAACTTCTTAGCCAGAACCTAACAAGAATGACATCTAGTCTAACTATCAATAGAATTCTCCTTTTCCTCTAAGCCCTCTTGAGCTCTGTCTTCACTGTGCTATTGGCATTCTGGTCTTCTGAGCTCCCACCAGAATCAGCCATTAAGCTTTGCTTACAACAACCTAAAGCATTTCCAGCTTACACTGCTATATATTTAAAAATTCCTCCACCTATTCAAAATGTTCCAAAAACTTATCAACCACAGGGTCAGATTAGTCACTGCAAAGACCCCACTTCTAGGTGCCAATTTCTGTTTTAGTCAGCTGTTTCACTGCTGTGACTAAAAGACCCCACCGGAACAATTGTAAAGGAGGAAAAGTTTATTTGGTGGCCCACAGTTTCAGAGATCTCAATTCATAGATTGTAGACACCATTTCTCAGGGCTCAAGATGAGGCAGGACATCATAGAGGAAGAGTGTGGCAGAGGGAAGTAGCTCACATGGTGATCAGAAAACAGAGAGAAAGACTTCACTCTCCAGATGCAAAATAGATACCCCATAGCCACATCCCTAGTGAACCACTTCCTCCAGCCACACCCCACCTGCCTCCAGTTACCACTCATTTAATCCCATCAATATAGATTCATTGATAAGGTTAAGTCTTTGACTCAATCATTTCTCCTCCAAACCTTCTTGCATTTTCTCACATGAGCCAATGCCACTCATCTCATGACTCAGATGGACACCTCAAGGGATCACACCAGAATATCCACTCATTGGTTCCAATCATCTTACACTCTTAGAAAAGGACTTCTGATCAGCACCAACATGTCCTCTATTACTACCTCCCTTATGCTGGGAGCCATCAGCCAAGTAGGTATGACAATCTCCTTGCCAGCTTACTCCCATGCTGTCTAGTGGAAGGACTTCTGAAAGGTGACCTTGCTCAAGGACCAGGGCAGTTTAGCATAATAGGAGATTAGGGTGTTCCCCCTTTAGAATAGGGCAGTTTAGCATAATAGGAGATTAGGGTGTTCCCCCTTTAGAATAGGGCGTATCCTGCTGCTGAGTTCCTCTTGAGTTCTTAGGGTCAGACAGTATATTTTGGGAGACAGAAGCCCATGAGGAGTGGATTTGGGCAGAGTAGTGGATTTGGGAGAAGTGGATTTGGGCAGAGAACGTGGATTTCCCCAGAACATGTTTGTAGACGGCCGGTGTGAGTTCGGGAATAAAGAATTGCTGTTTGAATCTACAAGCTGTGTGGTGACTCGTGATTTGTGCCCAGACAGAGACTGCGGCACCCTTACATCTCCATAGTGATTTATTTCCCAGGGTCATGCCCCACATAAACATACCTTTAATTGGTCAGTTTGCCCCACATAGCTAGGCCATTGGCCAATACCCATGAGGTATTAAAATACAAGTAGATAGGCAAACACCATGCAATTCAGCTCACTGAGATTATTTGTCTCTATCTTCCTCTCAGAGTGGCAGCCTACCATCTGTTCAGCTTGTAACTTCCATCCATAAACCAAGTAGTTAATCAGTTTAGAGCTATACATAGAGCACTGCCCAAATGACAATGGAAGTAGACATTTCCTTGGATGGTTGCAAAGGCTACCTGCTCATAAGTACGTGCTTGCATTTATCCAGTAATACATTCCTGTATAAATCATTTCCATTTCATTATGGAACTTATCTAGATACCCACCTCCTTATTTGTGCCTTTCTCTGACATTACCTAAGACATTATAGGTATTTCAAGTTTCAATATTATTGTAAGCATTTTAGCTTTAGGGGTAGTGTGTTAATCTTTTCAGGGTGTTATAAGGAATACCATAAACCAGGTAGCTTATATCCAATAGAAACTTATTTTTCACAGTTCTGGAGACCAGGAGGTCTAATATCAAAGAATCTGATGAAGGTCGCTTTCACAGATAGTGCGTTCTTACTGTGCCCTTACATGGGAGAAAAGGCAAAGCAACTCCCTTGGAGCCTCTTTTATAAGAGCATCATGAGGGCAACACTCTCATACTCTAATCACTTCCCAATGGTACCCTTTTTAATCCCATCACATTGGTGATAAGGCTTCATCATATTAATTTGTAGGAGGATAAACCTTCAGATCATAGCAAAATTAATAACTACAATCAAGAGAGTAATTATCTCTCAAATGGAAGCTTTCAGGACTAAAATTCCTGTGGTGACTACAGGGTGGTGATCACAAGTTTTTGATTTAATTTGTAGTCTGTGCTCCACACAGCACTTTTATACAGATTTGTGCATACCAGTGTCCCGGTTTCTTACATGACACTTTTTTTTTTCTTTTGCAGTACTGGGTATTGAACCTGGGCATGTTATACCATTAAGCTACATCCCCATCCCTTTTTCATTTTTTATTGAGACAGGGTCTCACTAAATTTTCCAGGCAGACCTCAAGCTTGTAACCCTCCTGCCTTAGCCTCCTGGGTAGATGAGATTACAGATGTGCACTATCATGCCCAAAGTAGTAATCTCTTTTTGTCTACCCAGATATTATATGCCTGAACATGGATTTTAGCTTTATGAGGGCAAGGATTTTTTTCACTGCTATATTCTTAGCACCTAGAACACCCTGGTACACTATAGATATCCAATAATATTGCCAAATGAATGAATTTAAAAAGAACTAACAATGATTGTTGGTAAAAATGAACTATTTAATGTTTTATCCAAGAGTCTCTAAGTTGATACTTGAATGTTTGTATAGACCTATAGGAATGCAAACATCAAGTTGAGATGTAGTGACATAAAATGTAAAAGGAGGAGAGGTGGGGAATACAACTGAGGGTAACAGAGTGATCATCATAAAAGTTTCAGACAAAGTACTCACAGGGATATTTTGATTAAAGACAGAGAAACAGAGTGGGTGAGGGGTGAAAGCCTATATAATTTAGAGGTAGAATTTCTTGACACAGAATTTCTTTTGCTGGTACTTTTGCCGGCTCAAGAGCCCAGGACCAGTATTCTTGTCACTGAACATAAAATGTTCTGCCAAGAAGTTTCTTAAGGGCCCTCTAAATGTATGTATCCCTCAAGGTATAGATGAAGGGGTTCAGCATGGGGGTGACCACAGTATGCATCATGGAGGTCATCATGCCCTTCCAGGAAGATGATGATGCTTCAGAACTGAGGTATACACCAAGACCTGTCACATAGAATAAAGAAACCACAGACAGATAAGACCAACAGGTAGAAAAAGCTTTATATTTTCCATATGTTGATGGAATTCTCAGGATGGAAGAGACAATCTGGGTATAAGAGAAAAGGATCCCTGAAAAGGGAACAAATCCAAGAAGGCCAGTCACCACGTAGAGTATTATGTGATTGATCACTGTGTCTGAACAAGCTAGTATGGTGGCCTGAGCAAGTTCACAGTAAAAGTGTCGAATTTCCCAATTGGTACAGAATGATAGATGCAGCACCAACAGACTATGGATCAGAGAATATGACAAGGTGATTAACCAGGATGTAAGAACCCGGAGGTCACACAGATGGGAGTTCATGATGACTGGATAGTATAGGGGATGACAGATGGCTACAAACCGGTCATAAGCCATCACAGTGAGAAGGAAGGTATCCATGCCTCCAAAAACCATTAAAAATACATCTGGGTGATGCAGCCTGCATAGGTGATGGGTCTGCTCTGTGTCTGGATGTTCACCAGCATCTTTGGGACGGTTGTAGAGATGAAACCAATGTCAGCAAAGGACAGATTGAAGAGAAAGAAGTACATGGGCATATGAAGATGGGAATCTGAGACAATGGCTATGATGATGAATAAATTCCCAAGGAAGATGTCTATAAACATGGATAGGAACAATCCAGATAAATCAGTTGATGTTCTGAGTCTTGGAAAAATCCCAGGAATATAAATTCTAAAGCATTTGTTTGATTTCCTAGTCCCATGTTATTGACACATTAGCTAGACAATTAAAGAGAAAGAACATGAAATAGACACCAGACAGACTATCTCGGCTTCTTTATTTCTTGAGGTAAAAAAATTGGGCATGAAATCCTTAGTATTATAGAATCTAGAAAACCTACATTCTGTCATTCATTATAGGCAACATTTCATGATATTGACAAATCCATGTCTATTGGCCTATGGGAGACTCACCCATTCCCTTTGTCTCTGCCTTAGAATTAATAACTACAGAAAGTTAGAAGGAATTTTAGATCTTAGGGATAAAACAATCCACACCTGCTCCAATACACATGGGGCCCAGAGACCTAAAGAAAGGTCTGAGTTATCTTCCTTGTGTGTGGCAGGACTGGGACTCAGAGGAGGGTCAGATGACTCTGAGCAATAAGAAAATTTGAGAGGAGGGGAAATATCTGAAAAAAATACTTCAGGATGAGCAAGATGAGTAGGATTTCAGTTTCCAAAGGAAAGGAAGAAATAACAGAAGAGGAGGTCAGAAGGAAGGAAGGGAGAGAGGGAGAGAGGAAGGGAAGGAGGGAGGAAAATAAAATATTCTCAACAAATGATAAACCATGTTAACAAATGACTAGTAGGTAGTGTACCTGTGATCCTCAACATTCTAGAGAAACAAGTGCTTTCTGCACATTTGCTACATGCTATTATACAGGTGCTCTTCACCTATAATAAATCAACTGATTGGTCAAACAGTCAAGGAAAACATAATTATCAAGGTTTAAACCATTGCAATGCCATAAGACATGGAAAAGGTCACAAAGAGATGTGGGGATTTCGGTTTGGCCCTGGCTTTGATTTTTTTTTTTTTTTTTTGGTTTTGTTCTCATTTAGGTTTTGGGAGTTCGGGGGTGAATAGTGTTGTTATTGTTTGGGGTTTTTTACTGTTCTTGTTTTGTTTTGCTTGCTTGTATTAAGGATCAAACACAGGGACTCTCACATGCTAACATTCAGCTACAACCCCAGCCCTCTTTATTTTTTTTTATACAAGATCTCAATAGGTTGCCCAGGCTGCCAATATTTCTAAAATGAAAAACTGGTTATTTTATTTCCCTGACTGAAATTTTTAGATGTCTTTCTGATGCTGTTCAGGATGATACAACAAAATATCACAACTCCATGGTTAACAAACAACAGAAATTTATTTCTCTCTGTTCTGATGACTGGAAAGTCCACCATCAAAGCACTGAGGGACCCAGTGTCTTATGGGAGCCCATTTTTTTTGTTCATAGATGGCACTATCTTGATGTGTCCTCACATGGTGGGAGAAAGTGAAAAAGCTCCTTAGAGCCTATTCTATAAGGACACTGATCCCATTCATGAAGCTTCACTCTCAAGATGTAATTACCTGTCAAGAGGGCCCATCTCCTAATACCATGGCCTTGGGGGTTAGGATTTCAATGCGTGATTTTTTTTTCAGGCCAGTCATTCTGAAAATATCTGGAAATCTTGATCTATCATGGGTCCACTCTGATCCTACAGCCTCATTTCTCAGCACTTCTCAACTGTTACTCTAAATTCTGAACATATTGAAAAGCTTCCTTGTATCAAAATGGGACAGAGCCTCTTATATAACCATGATTTTCAAGCACTCTTCCCTCTAATTTCTTCCTGTATTTCTATACTTGACACAGATCTCCCCTGTTTAGGCTATTTCCAACCCCATCCATCCTCAATTCCAACTGATTTCTTGGCATAGAGGATAACTCATATAGTTTGGGGCTAAATTAATGAATGGATGAGCCCACAATTTTTTTTCCATTGCTGTGACTCATCTAGTATACCCTTGGTGTCTGTTACTCCAAAATCTTCAGCAACCCTTGTCCCCAAGGGAATTAATATACAGAGATGTGATAAAAGGAATGAAAAGTTTTTGAAAGAGGAAAGGAAGAGAGAAGAGGGAATATGTTTTTATTCATTAAATAACCAGGCCCTCCTCTCAAGCTTAGGCAGGATATATCCAGAAGTTAGCACATCCCAAATGCAACAGTGTAGCCAGCCCATCTTTTCTTGCCCTTCTACTTACTCTCTCACCAGGAATCCTTTCCCACGGAAACATCAGCAACTTCCTCTCCACAAGCTTTGTCTGAGTCACTTACATACATGTCCTTGGGTTTCTGTCCTCTTTTACAATGAAAACAAAAGGAAGAATAAATAGGGGAATCACACATTTACATGAAATTCACAGAGAACTGTCATAACAGTAGTTCTGGTGGGATTATAAATAAGGGGAGTCATCATTTTCATTTCTGTCTTGGAAGTTCCTCAGTGTTTATATTTGTCCTTTCACTTGCATGTAGAACAGCTGAATACTTTCCATCTCTGATTGAGGAAGTCCTCTCTCTGTGTTCTCTCCCCAAACACCACTTTCCCAAAGAGAACAATAGAAGGCAAATAAATGAGAACATTTCCTCCACTGCGTCTGGTTGCAGAAGCCTCAGAACATAAAAAAGAAAAGAGTCATGCCGAGAAAATGCCCTACTCTCCTTCCCAGTGGTATGCCAAGCATCCCCCCATCCATTCAGGGGCCTATGAGAACAGTGGGATATCAGTCTTCCACAAGTAATTAATGAGCACCAGAGAGGAGAGTACTCCAAAGTATTCTTATGACCTCTGCTGATTTGGGGAATGGTTAATGAAAGGATTGGCCTCTGAAGCTGGAATCTCTTCTCAGCTCTATATTAGGTCCTCGGAGAAAAAGATATATAGTCTACACAAACATTCAGGTTATAGAAAGGAAGTGCTTTTATGAAAGCACTTCTCCCTTAAATGTTTCTGCTGAGAACCATAGATACAGGTGAAGTGGGGAAGAAGGCCAGGTCTGTCGGGAGAAACAGGGGTGTTACTAAGCACGTGACAGTGACAACAGAATTCAGAAAGGCTTGTTCTAGTCTATGAAGGAATGAAGACTGGAGTTCTTGGGTCAGACAACAAAAAATGACTAGAAAAGACCAAGACTTTACTACAAAGCATACATTTGTAAAACCCAGACTTGTAACTCTAACACTGGATTGTGTTATCCACAGCAATTCTGTGCTGTCAGGGTGCCCTGAAGACCAACACAGAGTAACCCTCCCCATAACCTCCTCAGCTATCCACCCAAATAATATACAATCAAAGTAAAACTTCACTATACATAGGCAAGTTTAAGCAACTAATCTAGTCCTTCTACTTTCCAAGCAAATATTCTTGAGAGCTCCCTCTCCATGAATATCATCTCATTTCCCTCATCACTTACTGGGATATGTAGGCTTGGCAGCATGGACCCACTGCAGGGCCAACTTCCTCAAATTGTGTTCTCTGATGAAGACAGAAGATCTGTCCACTGAAAGAGAAGGGAGACAGAGCCAGGCATATGGTATGGGGTCTGGTTGACTCCTTCTGGAGAAGGCATGAGTGTCTTAGCCTGGCACTTAAAGGCCTTGGTGACTATAAGCTGATGAGTTTCAAGTTGCACCCCGGAGGCTGTATCCCCACTGAAATTTATTAAACAAATTGATCAATGGTATGTTCCTTCCTTGATCAGTTTGGCTCCATAAGGGCAGAAATACACAGGAAGAAGTCTCTAACTCATCAATTCCTTATTCCAGAGAGACTAACTATAGGTCCATCAGGGTTCCTCTCTCCTGTGTTCCTCTCCTCTGGGAAGAGTCACTAGTCTTGCTAGATTCCCTCTTGGTGACAAATGTCACCATTTTCCACTTACAGTTTCCTAATCAGGCAGATGGCTGAGTAGCAAAGGGTCTCAGGATTCTCTGCGGTAGGGATTCTCAAATTTTCTCCTACACCAGGATGACCATGAGGACTTGCTTAAATTCAGAGTACTGAGACCCACTCACCCCCAGTTTCTATCTCAGTAAGTCTGACTTTAAGTCTGATAATTTGCATTTTGGGAAAGTTTCAATTTTTATATCCCCAAGACAGTCTTTTTTTTAAGAGAAAGAGAGAGAGAGAGAGAGAGAGAGAGAGAGAGAGAGAGAAAATTTTTTAATATTTATTTTTTAGTTTTTGGTGGACACAACATCTTTATATTACTTTTATGTGGTGCTGAGGATGGAACCCAGCACCCTGCGCATGCCAGGTGAGTGCGCTACCACTTGAGCCACATCCCTAGCCCCCAGTACAGTCTTTTGAGAAACACTGTCCTAGGATTTAGGTTTCTCAAAATCATCACCTTGGGCTTTGCTAATATAAAGCTTCCTACACTATCCAAGAATTACCTTATCAAAATCTTCAGGGAAAGATCTCAGAATCTACTTTTTAAATATTTCAAGGGGTTTTTAAACTTTTTATTAATTTTTATTGTGGTAAAATATAAATAGCAAAATATACCATTGTCACGATTTTTCAGTGCATGGTTCAGTGGCACCATGTGTATTCACAATGCTGTGCAGCAGCACCACTGTCCATTTCCCAGGCTTTTGATCACCCCAAACACAACTTTTATTTCCATTAAACAGTAACTCACCATACTCCTCCACCTCTAGCCCTTGGAAACCACTATGTCTATTTTTATGCCTATGAATTCCCTATTCTAGGTTTCTCCATATAAAAGGTGAATACATGGAGGTAATCTTTTAATTGCCTAATGATGTTCATCATGCGGCATGTAATCAGGAAAAGAACAAATTTTAAAAGAAAGAATTGAATCTTTATTTTACCATAGAGCATAATATTTTAGTTTTTATATACAATATTATCTAACCTCAGTATTGGAAGCAATATCAAATCAATGATATGTTCCTTCCTTGATCAGTTTGGCTCCTTGGATCTACCTATTATGATTTTAATTTGATATTACATTTTGAGGGATATACCCATAATTATTTCAATTTGATATTATAATTTTTGCTACTTATCCAGCATTCTAAATTTTCTAATTATTCAATCTCTCCCTTTCCAGCCAAACTCTAAATACATGCCACTTGGTCATTTTTCACCGAAAATTACTCTCTGCCATTTACCCACACATACACACACCATCCTTTCTTGTATATCCATTGTAATTAGGTATGGATTTGAATTTTCCTCATGTCAGTTAATGACAAACTAATCTCTCTGTCCTCAGTACAGAAATCTCCCCATCAAGAGGGCTGTATATCATCTCTAATTATCAGAGAATTGCAAATCAAAAGCAATACACCATAATTCTCGTATATTCCACTTGATCAACTATATAAAATACTCAGAGGTGAAGAGCACATTTATTGAAGACTTCATGAACTGCAAATATGAACAAATATAATGCAAGTATATTCTAGAGTTACATGAGTCTTTGTAACTAAGCAGAAGTGAGAATTCACTGGGAGAATTGTTGAGTTCAGACACAGAATAGCTATGACTGAAACTGAATGATGGGGGACTCTAGAGGTAGTGGAAGACAAACTAGATAGATTCTTCTGACTGCATGCAGAAAAATGAAACTGGACCCTTATCTCACACCATATACAAAAACCTCCTCAAAATGAATTAAACATTTAATCCTAAGACCTGAAACTGTAAAGCTACTAGAAGAAAACCAGAGAAGAAAAAACCCTTGACACTGGTCTAGGAAAATGGTTTTGCTTGATTTTTTTATTAGGGACTGGACCAGGGGCATTTAACTCCTAAGCTACATTCCAGCCCTTTTTGTTTTTTATTTCAAGATAGGGCCTTGCTAAGTTGCTGAATCTGGCTTTGAAATCACAATTCACCTGCCTCCATCTCCCAAATTGCTGGGATTACAGCTGTGTGCACCGTGCCCTCTAAAAATGTTTTTAGGGTATACAGGCAAATGAGATTACATCTAGCTAAAAACAATTTTGCACATCAAAGAAAACAATCAGTGAAGATATAACCTACAGAATAGGAAAATAGTTTGCAAACCATTTATCTGACAAAAAGTTAAGATACAAAATACATATGGAACACAAACAACTCAATACCAAAAATAAATAAATAATTCAATTAAAAATAGACAAAAGGCCTAAAATGATATTTCTCAAAGAAGACATGAAATGGCAAACAGATATATGAAAAATATTCAACATCTCTAGTTGTCAACTGAATGCAAATTAAAACCATGTAAGTCACATGTTTTATAATGGTTATTAACAAAAAGTCAAAATATAACAAGTGCTGGTACGGGTATGGAAAAAAGGAAACCTATGTACTTTGTTTGTAGTATATCCATTATGGAATGCCATATGGAAGTTCCTAAAAATAAACACACACACACACACACACACACACACACACACACACACACAGAATCATGTGATTCAGCAATTCCTTTTGATTGTATATCCCAGGAATAAAATATTTGCACTTTTACACTAACTTCAGCATTATTCACAATAGCCAACATATAAAGCAATGTGTCTGACACATGAATGGATAAAGAAAATGAGATACACACACACAGTACCCAAGGTGTGGAAACAACCCAAGTATTCTTCAAAAGATGAATCAATAAACAAAAGATAATGTGTACATACAAGAAAATATTATTTAGCCTTGAAATTCTGGAAATTCTGACACATACTACAACATGGATGAACCTTGAAGACATTATGATGAGTGAAATTATCCAGTCACAAAAGGACAAATACTGTATGACTCCACTTATGTGATATCCCTAGAGCAGTCAAATTCACAGAGACAAGAAATAGAGTGGTCATTGTCAGGGGACTGTGGTAAGTGGAAATGGGTAGTTATTGTTGAATACGTACAGAATTTCATACAGGGAAGATGAAAAAAGTTCTGGAGATAGTGGAGATGGCTGCAAAACATTCTGAAGGAATTTAATGCCACTAAATTATGTAATTAAAATGGCTAAAATACTTATTTCTTATGTTGTAGACCATAATTATAAAATAATAAGGCAACATTACCTTTGCAAATTCCAAGATTTTGGCAATCACTTACTTTTGTTTCAGAGTAGATCAGACACCAAAGTGTCTTTTTGCAGTTTGTTAGGGCCAGTAAATCAGAACTCTAATTTAGCCATTTTTTATGAGAGTATCTCTTATCACTGGCTGGTATGATTTCTTCCTCTGTAAACAGCATTACCATCTCTGATATCAGTACTGAGGAGTGAAGTTGATAGACAACTTAGCTTAATAGCAAAAAGACAAATAAAAACAAAGTATTCATTGTTCAAGATTAAATAACTTGGCTGGGGTTGTAGCTCAATTGGTAGGGTGCTTGCCTTTCATGAATGAGGCCCTGGGTTTAATCCTCAGCACAAATAAAAATAAATAAATAAAAATAAAGACATTGTGTCCATCTACAACTAAAAAAATATTTTTTTAAAAAAAAGATATCAAATAACTACCTCAGAAACTATACACAACATCTCTAAAAGCAATATGAATTCACCTATAGTGAACACAGATCAAACATCAAAGACAGTTCTTGCCAACAGAAGAGATAAAAAAACAGTGTTTAAAAGGGAAGTTCTAAAGATACTGTTATTAATGAAAGAAAAAAGCTTCCCTTTGCTTAGGTAAGTATAAAATGGTGAATGGGGGCAAGATAATATTTTATTAATCAGCAGAGATGATCAGCTATGTTGTTGGAGGACAGTATAGGTAATTAAATAATATAAATAGTTATAGGTAAATAAACATTATTTGCCTACATTAGAAATATTGGGTAAAATCACATTTTATGTTGCTAAGGTGAACTTTTTTGATATTTATTTTTTAGTTTTAGGTGGACATAATATCTTTATTTTACATTTATGTGGTTCTGAGGATCGAACCCAGTGCCTTATGCATGCTAGGAAAGCACTCTACCATTGAGCCACAACCCCCATCTGCTAAGATGAGCTTTTTTAACAACCTCTCCTCTTGTGGGCTCAGATCACTTTAAGATCTTCAGTATTTCTGTAATCCTAGCAGTTTAGGAGGCTGAGGTAGGAAGATTACGAGTTCAAAGACAGCCTCAGTAACTCAATGAGAGTCTGTCTCTAAATAAAATATAAAAAAGGGCTGGGAGCCAGGTGCAGTACCATACACTGTAATCCCAGCAGCTCAGGAGCCTGAGGCAGGAGGATCACAAGTCCAAAGCCAGCATCAGCAATGGTGAAGCACTAAACAACTCAGTGAGACCCTATCTCTAAATAAAATAGAAAATAGGGCTGGAGATGTGGCTCAGTAGTTGACAGCCCCAAGTTCAATCCACTGTACCAAAAAAAAAAAAAAAAAATTAGAGGGGATATAGGGTTAGATCTGATGGCCGAATGTGATGGACATCACTAACCAAAGTACATGTATGAAGACATGAATTGGTGTGAATATACTTTGTATACAACCAGAGATATGAAAAAAATTTTGCTCTATATGTGTAATATGAATTGTAATACATTTTGCTGTCATATATAAATTTAAAAATTAATTAAAAATAAAAATAAAAATAAAATAAAAATAAAAAAGGGTTCGGGTTGTGGCTTGTGGCTACACACCCCTGAGTGCAAAAAGAAAAATAATTCCCAGTACCAAAAAAAAAAAAAAAAAACTCTTCAGTATATCCTCACTAGTAAAAGACTCAAACATACTAATCATCTTTGATCTAGTCATGGGGTGAGATCAATAGTTCTCAATCTTGGTGGCACATTAAAAAAAAAAACCTGGATCACATAAAAATCTTCATGCTAATGCCACACTTCAGTCCAATTAAACAGAATTTGCAGTGAGATAGAATAATCAATATTTTTAAATCTCCCCAAGTGACCCCAACATGAAGACAAATGTATTCGTGCATTTTCTGTAGGAATAACAAAACACTTGATACAGGCACAGTGCCACCCACCTGTAATTCCAGTGACTCCTGAGGCTGAGGCAAGAGAATCACAAATTTAAGGCCAACCTCAGCAACTTAGTGAGAGCTTGTCTCAAAACAAACAAACAAACAACAACAACAACAACAAAAAAAAAAAAAAACTGGGGATGTAGCTCAGTAATAAAGCACTGCTGAGTTTAATACTCAGCATAAAAAAATTAATACCTGAAGCTAGGTACTTTATAAAGTAGAGGTTTATGTAGTTTAGTTATGAAGGCAGAAAGTCCAAATAGCATGACATCAGCTCTGTTGAGAGTTTCCCTTGACTATGTCACATCATAGCAGGTGGCATCATGAGGAAAGCACACAGAAAGGGAAAGATGACATGGTAATCAGGACTCCAGAGAGCAGGGAGGGGCCAGCCTTGCTCCTTTATAACATACCTCTCTCATGAAAACTAACTCATTCCTTGAGACCAGCATTAATCACTTTCAAGGACACTCCCTAATAACATATTTAATTTCTGGTACCCCACCACTCAAAAGTTCCACCACCTCCTATATCACCACTCTGAGGACCAAGCTACCAACACAGGAGCTTTGAGTCACTGTAACCAAACCAGAGCACACAGACTGAGGACCAGTTACGTTCATCCTTACACATAACATACCTAAATATATCTAAAAGACATGAAAGTAGTATAGAAAAGAGGTATGAATTCTTCAAAGGGATGAAGATTAAAATTACTTTTCAAAAACATTGGTGTATTTCTCCAAGATGCTCGGGCCATAGATGAAAAATAAAGAAGGTTATATAGATGTTGTAAAATTCAGTTATACAGTGACTCTAACGCAGACAACATCCCATAATACTTTATCAATCTCATTACAGATGCACCAAAAGAAGCAATGTTCATATAGGAGATACTGAGAAAACTGAAAGACATGGGAGCTACAAAAACTACAGAACCAGATGGACAGAGTTGGGGGTTCCATAAGTTTTGTTTCACTGGCTTATCCAATATGTACACTGTACTTTTGAGGAACCTCCTCATGGTCTTCTTGATGTCCCTGTTCCTCAGGCTGTATATCAAGGGGTTGAGCATGGGAATGACTGTGGTGTACATCACTGAAGCCAAATAAATAAATACACTTTATAGAAAAAAATGAGTGAAGAAACTAGCCAAAGACTGGAAGAGGTTATCTGATATAATATATATGCATTTTTATGAATATATATATACTATATATATATATATATGTGTGTGTGTGTGTGTGTGTGTGTGTGTGTGTATGTGTGAATATAGATAGATAGGTGAATGTGTATGTATCAAGATACAAAGTTACATATACATACAATTAGACAAGTAACCAGAAGGAAAGCGTTCACATTTTTAAAAAAGAGAGAGGACAATAAATGAGTAAATTGCTTCAAAAAGTGCCTTCATCAAGATGACCAAATAACCAATAAGCACACAAAAAAGTACTCTAATGTCGCAGTCCGACTGCAGCAAAATAACCAGGGGGTGACGAATGACTTGTGCACCTTGATACAGCAGGAGTGAGAGCCGTTTATTGTAGAACAGGAGTGGTATTTATACATTTTACACAGCTTATCTAATTAGCATAAAATAGATACAGCAGTCAACCAATAAGGAATCTCCACACTTAATGGCTCGCTTTTGTTACTTCACAAACCACTCCCTCTGTCATTTTGCCAGGCACCATGCAGACTTGTTTACAGACTCTAACATTTCTCCGGCAAAATACCAGGTGCCATCCTGACTTGTTTACAGACCTTAACACTCTAAACCATTACATATCAGAAAAATACATAATATCACTACACACTCTATTGAATGGCTAAAGTTTCTAAGCATGGGCCAGGTATGTGGAACTGTTAAAACTTACATGCTGTTGGGGAATTTCTGCTGAAACCAATATTTTTTAAAAACTAAAGTATCTACCAAAACTATACATGAAGTCTTCCCTTTCATTCTGTAATTGCATTACCCCACATGCAGCATATACCAAGAGAAGTAAGTGTATAAGTCTACCAAAAGATCAACTAAAGGACAAACCAGGCATTATTCTCAGTTAAAGAAGACAAACAAATAACTGTACATATTATAGTCTGACATTTATCTAAAAGCAAGAACAATCAAACCAAATCAAGTATAATAAGAGTCAAAATTGGGTTTCCTCTGTGGTGTGATTATTGACAAAAGGATAAATGAACTTCTTGGAATCCTGGAAATGTGTCCACCAGGATGTATACATCCACATGAAATTTCATCAATCTGTACACAGATTGGCACTTCATGCACATTAGTGTATGTATACCTTGACAAAACAGTAAAAAAGTAATTAAGGGAAATGGTGTAGTTATACTTTTAGAAATAAAGTATAACTTTTTTTAAAAAAAAGTACCCACCAAAAAGAAATGACCAGATATGATGGCACACACCTGAAATCCAGCCATTCAGGAGACTAAGGCAGGAGGATCATCAAGTTCAAAGCCAGCCTCAACATAATGAGGCCCTAAGCAACTTAGCAAGATTCTGTCTCAAAATAAAAACAAAAAGGACTGGGATTTGGCTCAGTGGTTAAGTGACCATGGGTTAAATTCCTGGTACCATGAAAAAAAATCTAAATACAAAGAATGAATTCTAAATGATGATGATATATCAACATAGTTCATTAATTATTTTAAAAAATTACCATTCTGGTGAGGCTATCCATGTTTGGGAGTAGAAAAATCTCTCTACCTTCCACTCAATTTTGCTATTAACTGAAACTTTATCTAAAAATAGTTTCACTATCTTCTCAAAAAAAAAATCCACCCAGAACCTTAGAATATTGCCTTATATGGAAACAAGGTCTTTGTCAATATAGTAAAGTTAAGATGAGGTTATTCTGGATTAAGATGGACCCTAAAATCCAATGACTGATGTCCCTATATTGACAGAGATTAGAAACAGGTACACAGGGAAGGTAATGGTGGAGGCAGAGACTAGAGTGATACATCTATAAACAAAAAGTTCTGCCAGCAACCACCAGAAGCTAGAAAGTGACAGGGAGGGACTTTTTCCTTAGAGCCTTTAGAAAGAATATAGCTCCACTGATACCTTGTTTCACACTCCCAGATGCCAGAAATATGAAAGAATAAATTTCTATACTTTTTACCCACCAGTTTGTGGTACTTGTTCACAGAGGGCTTAAGAAACTAACATTATCTACCCCATAGACTCATCTCTAAATCATCCAAAAAGCAGCGCAAATTCTCTAATGGATATTTTCTAATGCCCTCTTCCTAAGATGCCCCTCGACTCCCCATGGGTATGTTCTCCCATGAATGCAAAAAACCCCACTTGTTTAACTTACAGGTGTGCTCCTGGTGGTCTCTGGGTAAAGGGCATTCATGGCAGTACTCTTCAAAGGTCTCAAATCACAAACTCTCCCTGTGCCCCAGAGAAGCCCCTCAATCCCCACACATTCAACACTTAATAAGCCTCAAGGCTTTCAACCACAAAAAGAAAAAGAAAAAAATAAGTTTAATATGCCCATGTTCATTTTCATGACGACACCTCTAGATCGTAAGCACCCTGTGATCAGTGACCATGTTTGTCTTATTTACCAAGTACTCCCACACCTCAGCACAGATCCTGGAACAAGGTCAACTAGTAGACAAAACTGTTTTCCAAACAACTACATGGACAACATTGCCAATCTTACCTAGTGAGACCAGGTTCTGGAAGGTTTCCAGCATTACATCTCTGTAGAGGCTCCTCTGAGCAAGATCCAGCAAAGCCCACTGCTGCTGCGTAAAGTCCACAGCCACATGCTGTGGTCACAAATTCTGTTCAGAAAGGTACAACTCCTTCAGTGTGTGTGAGATGGTGGGTGAGGCTGACAGCACTGGGGACCTGAGAATCAATTCAGGGGAGGCTCAGAAGATTCTGTGTTCTCCCCGAGTCTATGTCAGGACTCAGTCAGCAGATCTCTTTCCCTTTCTACCCAGATATACTTTTTGGTTGATCAAATTCTTTCTGATAGACTTATCAATTCTAAAAAAAATAAATTTATCTCTTCACAGTATAATGATAATGAGGTCACACACAATTACTCTTATACAATCACCTAATTTAGCACAGAATACTTCTGCTACAAGATGTCAGGGGGATCAGCACACATCAAGAAGTCCAGCAGACACCCACTGGGTATCTGATAATTCAATAAAATATTTTACCATCTAGATGGAGATACTGTCATTCCACAGGTTGAGAGCTCAGTCCCAAAATACTTTCCCAAGTCCAGAAGCCAGTCACAGGTAGTAGGTTGTCACATACACCTCTGACCAACTGGCTACCTCCTCCTTGAGGGAGGGAATTTGCTGGGAACACTCAAAGAATGCAAAGAAATACTTCCCTGTGTTTACTAGTTTCTTATAAAGAATATTACAAAGTACATAGATGGATGGCCAGAAAAAGAGATGAATAGAACACAGTATGGTGGGAAAGGTGCAGAGCTTCTATGCCCAAGAACCTCAAGATGTTCACCTATCCTGAAGCTCCCCAAACCCACTCTTCTGGGGTTCTCATAGAGGCTTTACTTGTAGCCACTGATTATCAACTTAACCCTCAGTCTGTCTGCCTTCCTAGAGTTTGACATGTGCGAGTGTGAAAGTTCCAATCCTTTAATCATGCCTCCATCTTTCTGGACCAGCTATGATCCTTAGGTTATCTACAGCTTACAAGCCACTAGTCATCTTATGGGCATACAAAGCTATTTTCATCACTCCAGACATTCCACAGGTCTTAGAAACTCTGTACCAGGACCCTGAACTAAGACCAAATACAGACAGCACAATATCACACTTGGTGACCAATTCCAGTTCCATATTGATCCAGAACATGTGGCAGAAATGAGAGAAATATTCTAAATCAAATAATTTCCACAATGACACAATCAGTTCCTTGTAACAGAAACAATTTCACATGCTACCTTAGTTACATCATAGCAAGTCTGCACAACACGTAACCCAAGATTAAATGAGTTTTTGTTTGTTTGTTCCTTCTCCACCTTGCTGAGGATTGAATCCAGAAGCACTCTACTCCTGAGCTACATCCCCAGCCTTTTCATATTTTGAGACAGGGTCTTCCTAAATTGCCTATGCCCTTAAACTCAGAACTTCCTTCTTCAGTCTTCCAAGTAGTTGGCATTCGAGGCACATGATGAAGTTTTCATGAATAAAAACACACTGAGGGAAAAGGAATTTTTCCCTTTTTTTCCCTCACAAACCTGAGAGGCCTATGAGCCTCCACAGCACATCTTTATGGCAGGCCTACAAGTAGCAAATTTTCTTTATTCTAGGCCAGGATTTGGCAAAATAGGCATGAACTAATCAGTCCTCTATTTGTGTACATCAGTTTGACTGGAACACAACAAAACATTTCTTTATAAGCTTTCCCTTGGTGCTTTTGTACTAAAATGAGAATTTCCTTGCAATAGAAAATTCTCTGGCCTTCATAACCTAAAATATTTCCTATATGATCCAATAAAGAAACAGATGGCCAACCTGTATTCTAAAACAGCTAGGCAATACCCATCACAAGACACATTGTGATAGCAAGAACCAGAATTCATTGTTCCTCACTGCCTAGAACATATGAACCTTTGAATATCTGATGAATGAAAACTGTTAATGGATAGATGAATGAAATCTAATCTGTGAAGCCAAGTAGGTAAATCTGGAATCTCTTTTCTGTGAGACTTTTGTAATCACGTTCACATTCAATTGAATACCATATATTCCTTTTAAATAAATACATAAAACAGCTAGAAAGCCAGACACAGTGGTACACACCTATAACCCCAGTTACTTGGGAGGCTGAGGCAGGAGGATTACTATTACAAAACTGCTAAGCCAGAGTATGACAAGTCTACTTGTCTTCAAAGACTAAATGCCTGAGTACATTTCTGGACACATGCCTTACAATTTAGTTGTTATTAGAATTGTTTTTCCCTATTATCAGAATTTAACCTAGAACACTGTTGGGGACTATAGTGTCAGAGGAAAGACTTTATTCAAATGTGCTATCTCTAAGCTCCTCTTCCAAGCCTTTGGCCTTTGGCGAGGACATATTTCTTAATACCCACACCAACTACTCCTTAATATCATTTTACTTAGGTAATATTTGTGCTCACACTACCACATGCAGTCATGGCTGTTAGTTATGGAAAATAAAAAACCCCAAGATAGTGCAGCCTGGGAAAAGGGAGTGAAAAAGAAAGACATACATTGATAGCCATCATCTCTTGAAAGATAAATCCTTTTCAGACGCTGGCCACAAGTGGGGAGAAAGTGTTTCATCAAACCTAAAATGATAATCTCTGGAGAGCTTTTAATCTCTTTAAAGATGAATCCTCTCCAGGTGCTGGCCACAGACCCCTCAACCCAAAAACTCAAAATTCCTGAGTGCCCAAACTGACATGCTCACTAAATCACCTCTCACTGTGACCTATTTAAGCCCAAGTACTTTGGCCAGTGGCTCATTTCCACCAGGCCAGTGAGTCCACTGGAGGTATAATACCATTCCTGAATAAAAAGCTGATGACAGCTGGGAAGGCACTCAGTGGTCAAGTGCTTGCCTCACCATGTGTGAGGCACTGGGTTCAATCCTCAGCACCACATAAAAATAAATAAAGACACTGTGTTCATCTACAACTAAAAACATATTTTAAATTGAAAAAAAAAATACTGAAATGATCATGAAGTTTGCATCCGGCCTAGTCTTTTTGTGCTAACAATGGGAAATAAAGCACCAAATAGAAAATTCCTGAAGTGCCAAGCACAGTGCTGCACACCTCTAAACCCAGCTACTAGGAAGGCTGAAGCAGGAAGATCACAAATTGCAGGCCAGCCTGGCCACCCAGAACCCAGTCTCAAAATTTAAAAATAAGTTAAAAAAAAAAAAAAAATACTAGGGACCTAGCTCAGGGGTAGAACATCCCTGAGCACGGGTGAGGCCCTTGGCTCGGTCTCCAGCACCACAAAACAAACAAGGACATTTAATCACTGGATAGTAAAATTCACAACATTAATAGTAAAAAGATCGTCTGGTTCATCCCCTTGGTCATGACACAGTGACAAATCAATTTCAACATAGGAGGCTGGGCGACTACAATTTAGCTCACTAGAAAAGAAGGGACTGCGCAGTGACCCTCTCCAGGCTCCTGTCCGGAACCCGACGCCAGCCCGGCTTCTGATCTTGGCGGACAGGCGGCGGGTGGACAAGCCTCAGGGCTCTCCAGCTCCCACCTACGGGAAACGCGCCAGCCACCAGCGCAGCCCTGAGTCCCCGCTGAGGTCACCAGGGAGCCAGGGGCAGGAGGAGCCCACCTGAGTCTAGGGCCACCCGGCTGAGGGAAGCCCGGGGTATAAGCTGAGGATGCGCCCCTGGACGAGAAACCGACTGAGGGAACCCCTTGTAAAGGAGAAGTGCCTGTGAGGAACCACCTGACCGGGAGACCCCAAAGCACCAGTGTAGAGGTGTACTTCCGCTTCCGGTTTCTGCATGCGGGAGGCGGGGCACACCAAGCAAGGGGCGGGGCCTCGGGGGCTGGAATTTGGGGTGGTACACCCCAGCAGGGTTGAGGCCTGCTTGGGTGCTGTCGGAAAATGATGGCTTTTGTAGGGGCTGAGGGTAAAGAAAGAAAAATCAGGTCGTTTGTAAAAGCAGAGCATGATGGCGACTATCCTCTGGTGGTGATACAAAGTTGAAGAGCTATGGGCTGCTCTCAGCTATCTTCGCAAGAGCTGAGGAAACCAGTGCACCCCTGGTAGGCTGAGGCCAGAAGGTCAAAACCAGTCTGGGCAACTTATTAACACCTTGTCTTAAGATAAAAACTTCCAATCTGGCGCACACCTGAAATCCCAGCAGCTCAGGAGGCTTAGGCAGGAGGATCACAAGTTCAAAGCCAGTCTCAGCAAGGGCAAGGCCCTAAGCAACTCAGTGAGACCCTGTCTCTAAGTAAAATTCAAAAATAGACCTGGGGATGTGGCTCATTGGTCTAGTGCCCCTGAGTTAAGTCCTCCTCAGTACCTAATTAAATAATTTCCAAAAAGGGCTGGGGATTTAGCTCAGTAGTAGAACATTTGCCTAGCCTGGGTTCCTTCCCAAGTAGGAAGGCAGGGGATGTTAAGTAAACCAGTTGAGAGACCATAGTACCTGCTGTTAGTAGAACAAAAAGAAAAGATGTTTGAAGAGGATAGAAAAAGAGTTGCCATCCTCCTCCATCTCTAAGCAGCTCAGCATGGAGAGACACTTTCCACCGAGGCAAGGGAGAAAGAAATAAGTCTAGGCCTTAGATTTCAAACCCTTTTCCAGGCCTGGGTGAAACCAGCTGCCATGCTGGCGGGTGGCACACCCTGTAAACCCTGTAATCCCAGCAATTTGGAAGGCTGAGGCAGGAGGCTTGAGAGTTCAAAGCATCCTCAGCAACTCAGCCAAGACTCTGTCTCAAAATAAAATAAAATAAAATAAAATAAAACGGATGGGGACTGGGGTTGTAGTTCAGTGGTAGATCAGTTGCCTTGCATGCATGAGGCATTGGCTTTGAGTCTCAGCACTACATAAAAATAGAAATATTGTGTCCATCTACAACTAAAAAAAAAAAAAAAAAATTTTAAAAAGGCTGAAGATTGGCTCAGTGGTTAAGTGTTCCTGAGTTTAATCCCCAGTCCAAAAAAAACAAAAAAACAAAACACCACCACCTATGGCCATGCATAGTTCCAAAACCTCCAATACTAGCTGAGTGAGATTGCTGCTGGAACTGTTTGCCAGGGCACAGAACTTCTCCATCACCCTTCCCCCAAGACTGGGCAGCTGAGGGAGGAGCAGGACTACCTCCACAGGAGAGCAGGTCATGGTCATGAAAGCTAGTACGGGTCTTTGTCTTGGAACTCAGTGCCAGGCCTGCAACTGTGAGACTGAGCAGATTAGAGACCAAGGCCCCTGTGTAGGCCCAAGCTCACAGATGGATCCTCTAGACATGAACCAGCATCAGGCAGATACCTGCATGCCACCTGGGATAGACTACATCATTCAGCCTATATCATCTCCAGCCTCCCCAAAATTGTATCTGTCCTCTGGATGTGAGACTCAGATGTGACCCAGCTTAGTGTCAGTCTTGGGGTCCATTTCTACCACCACTCACCCAGTCTCAGGCAGCACAGCTATTGTGAGGCCAGTACTTACAGATGAGGCTCTAGAACTTCTTCAGCACCAGAGACCTATGGGATGAACTAATTTTTCCACCTTCATTACCACCAGCTTCAATTTTGGAAGTGTAAGAACTGGGCATGATCCAGTTAAATACCAGCCTGGGTGGACAAGAGGCTGCCTTTGTTATTGGAGACAGGATCTTCTGGCTTGGAAATAGGAATGAGACCAAGTCCAATATTGTGGGCACTCAGAGGCAATCCTTTAATTAGGGCTTCACCAAAGGTGGACAGCACTGATTGAGGAATTAGGCTGTTTCACCAAGGCAAGATGTGAAAACTTTTATTGGTTTTCTGGGATGAGGCAAAGTCCAATAATTTCCAATACTAGGGGCATGATTACAAAAGATTTTTTTTTTCTTGCAAAAAACTAGAATACTGGGCCAACAGGAGGTTAAAGAAGAATAAAATAAAGAAAAAGGGGTGGGGGGGGGAAGAGGGGCAAGCCAGGCACAGGGGCACACACCTGTAATTCCAGCAACTTGGGAGCCTGAGAAAGAATTGTAAGTTCAAGGCCAGCCTGAGCAACTTAGCAAGACCCGTCTCAAAATAAAAAGGGCTGGATATGTGCCTCAGTGGTAGAGTTTCCCTGGATTCAATCCCCAGTACCAAAAACAAGAACAAAAACCAAGAAAAAAAATCATATATATATTTTGATAAATCATAAAACAAACACCAATATAAATACAGACATGATTTTTTAAAGCAGCATGTTGAACCTAGCAAAATGAAAAGGCTAATAGACCAATATGTACAAATTTTATTTATTCCAGTAATACATGTTGTTTTACGATCTGAAAATCAAAGAATGTATAGTTTATTTTGTTAACAGAATTAAGGATTTTTTAAAGACCCTCATACATGCAGAAAAGGCACTGGATAAAATCCAATATCAATTTCTGATTTTTAAAAACATTTGACAATCCAGGAACAAAACAGAATTCCCTTAATTTGATAAAAGTTATCTATGAAAATTTACCAGTAGCATTATATTTAATGGTGAGATGTTGAATACTCTTTCATAAAGGAACAAGGAAAAGATATTCATTTTCATGACCTCTATTCATTAAATAAGACAAGAAAAATAAATAAAAGTTTTAGAAACCAGGTGAGAATTACTTGAGTGAGTTAAATTTCTATCACTAACTATAAAGCTGATGTAAGAAAAAGATATTGCAACGGTATGTACTAATTCAAAAATTAAAAATAAAAAAAAATTACCAAGCAAAACACACCACGTATCTAGAAATAAATTAAAGAAAGGCATTCAAGACCACTACAATTAAACTACAAAACACCTTCAGAAAAGTTAAAGACAACCTAGGTAAATGGATTGTTGTATCATGTTCATCAATTGAAAGATGCAATTCTGTAAAGATGTCAATTTTCCTTAGGTTATTCTATAAAATAGACCCTGAATATTTTTATAAAAATTAATAAATTCTAAAATTAGAATTTATTATTAGATTTCCAAAAATACTACAAAGCAATACAAATTAAGATAGTATGGTGCTGCTGCAAGGAAAGATAAACAAAACAAAAGACATAAATTGCCAACCCAAACAGAAGGAAAACATGATCTAGTGGATAAATCTGTACACATACACCTGCATCCTACCTCACGCCCTATCAAACAAACAAACAAACAAACAAAAATGCTTGAAATGGATCACCAACCTGAATACAAGAAGTCAAACAATGAAGGGTCTAGAAGAAAACAAAATATATTCATTATCTTGGTCTAGGCAAATACTTCATAAAGAACACTCAGATCTCTACTTATTTTTATGTTCTGTAAAGACTGAGAGCAATTTTTAGTAATCTAAAAGACATATGGCATCTGACATTCTAAAAGGATTTCTAGGAACAAACACTGGGTAAGTTCCCAGACTTTGTATTTCCCGAAGTCAGCATAAGATGCAATATTGCCCCTATTTTGAGCCCCCACCTGCTCATAGCTGCCTCTCTCTCCTCTCCATGTGCATCATAACTGCCAGGGCTCTATGATTTAGGGGTACAAACTCTAACCTCAGTTTCTCAATGAGAAACTGGGAGCTGGTCCTAAACAAATCAGAGTATTAACATTCCCCTCGCAATGGTGGACAAAGTAAGCCATTAATCAGATTCCTTTTTTTTTTCTTTTTTTTTTATTATTAGTTGTTCAAAACATTACATAGCTCTTGACATATCATATTTCATACATTTGATTCAAGTGGGTTATGAACTCCCATTTTTACCCCATATACAGATTGCAGAATCACATCGGATACACATCCACGTTTTTACATACTGCCATACTAGTGTCTGTAGTATTCTGTTGCCTTTCCTATCTTCTACTATCCCCCCGCTCCCCTCCTCAGATCCCATTTTGATAATTATATTGGAACTGTTCAAAAAAGATGTCACTCTTCTCCCTGAAGCATTATCTTGGGAAGAAAGCAGCACAGAACTTCTGAAGCCTACTGTGAAGAAAACATCCCAGCTGGAAGAAAAGACAATGCAAAAGGATGCACAGCCAAGACACAAAGACAGACAAATGCACATCTTTTAGCCTCAGGATCCATATTGAAGCTTAGTTATAGCCAAGGACTTTTTAGCAGCAAGGAAACACTTCAAAAGAAAAAAGGAAATAAAAATGGGTGAAATGCTTCAAAAGGTAGCCTAATAAAGATATCCAAATAACCAATAAGCACACCAAAAAGTACTCAAAATCATGACATATCAGGAAAATGCATATTTCAACAACAACAAAAAAAAATCACCACACAATCTGCTGAAGAGCTAAAGGTAGAAAGTTTGGGCCCAGAATGCGGAATAGACAACACTCACTTGCACTGTTGGGGACTTACCAGTAAAACCAACATTTTTGAAAATCTAACGTATCTACCAAAACTACACTTGAAGTCTACCTTATCATTCAGTAATTGCATTCCCCACATATAGCATATACCAAGAGAAATAAGAGCAACTAAGTGACAAACCAGACATTATGTTGAGTAAAAGAAGCCAAACATGTAACAGTACATTTTATAGTTTTAACATTTATTTGAAAAGTGAGAAAAAGCACACCAAATCAAGTGTAATAAGAGTTAAAATCCAATTTCCTCTGTGGAGTGATTATTGAGAAAACTTCCTGGAATCCTGGAAATGTGTCCACCAGGATGCATACATCTATGTGAAATTACATCAAGCTGTACACAGCTTGCACATTAGTGTATGTATACCTTGATAAACAGTAAAAAGTGATTAAGGGAAATGGTATAGTTATGCTTTTAAGAGATAAAATATAATTTTCTAAAATATTTTTAGTTGTTAATAGACCTTTATTTTTTTCATTTATTTATATGCCATGCTGAGAATCGAATAAGTGCCTCATACATGCTAGGCAAATGCTCTACCACTGAGCCACAACACCACCCCTTAAAATACAATGTTTTAACATGGGGAGATGGTAGCAAAATGTACCTAAAACAGCTCATAGCACTCCTCTTCTCACATAAAGGCACTAACATCTTCCCTGTCTGAAGGTATCAAATATAAATCCTCCTCTACCAAAATAGGATAACGCCTATCTGAGGCTTGCCTCAATTACAGTCAGGATAACTTCATTAACCACAGCTCTACTCACTTTTGGGACCATGGTAGGCTTGTATACACACCAATCCCATAAGCAGAGTGAAGGATGGGACTGGACTGTGAGCATGATGACAATCCTTCCACAAACTGGTCAACTCTAACAGGGCAGTGAAAGTGCCAGAGGAAGTGCAATGAGAAGCAAAAATGCCAAAATGGCAACACCAGAGCTTGCCAGAGAAATCTAAGTTGTGTTTGGCCAGGATACAGCAGTTAATGGAGATGTTTGTGGAGGTGCAGCCCCTGAGGAGACTGAGGTCAAGCACTTAACATTCAGTTTTGAGCAAGTATGGATCAGTGCATTCAATATTCAAAAAAATGAGCTGAAAACTGGGGCCCACAAGGTCCCTACTCATTGGTCTACCTATATCGTGGTCCTAATAAGCAGGCAATTGTAGCTCCTTCCCTAAAGCCTTTCAAACTTCTTGCAAAGTTATTTTAGAAAACTATCACCTATGATTAGAAATTTTTAAGGGAAATGTAGTCCTCAGCTATATCCAAATTAATATAAGACACTTTATTAACTTAAAACATTAGATCAAAATTCCAGCCATGAGGGCTGGGGTTGTAGCTCAGTAGTCAAGTGCTTACCTAGCGTGTATGAGACACTGGGTTCGATTCTCAGCACCACATATAAATAAATAAAATGAATATCCACCAACAACTTAAAAAAATTAAATTGAAAAAGATTCCAGTCATGAACAAACATAAAGAATAAAACACAAAACAGTAATCAGATGAGACTATACTCTTTCAAGGCCTTTGTACTAATTAATTTCTACTAAAACTTTTTATTACACATGAAAAGCTTTTGATAGTAAACACTGATATTCTCAAAAACAGTTGGTACTCTTAGTTTAAAGGGAAGGGGGAAATTATTGAGTAGGCAACTTTCTGTACCCAGATGAAGAAGAAGAAGACGAAGCGAAGAGGAAGACGAAGAAGAAGGTGGCAAAGGCAAAGATGAAGACGAAGAAGAAGGTGCCCATGCTGTGAGTTCAAACTTAAACTATTAAAAAAAAAAAAAAATGCACTTGAGCCAGACTCAATGATATATGCTTGTACTCCCAAACTTAGGATGAAAAAGCAGAAGTCCAGGAGTTACAGGCCTGGACAACATAGCCAGACAAGAAGCATGCACACATGTACACACACAATCTCCCAAGAGTCCAAAAGACTTTGTAATGGAAATAACATTTACATCTCAGCTAAAGAAACTCACCTCATACTCAAAAGTATGTCATAAAAGCTGACAAGGGAAACATATAACCTTAAATCTTCCTATTAGAAAACATTGAAAATCAATGACCCTCTAGAAGTCCACTTTAAGGAGGCACTGATATTCTCTTCTAGCTCAAATTTTGAATTTTCTTATACAAGTGTTGAGAGCCACAACCAAGTCAAGATGGCGCCTGGCACTTTGCTAGGAGGAGTGGTTTGAGAAGTAATGCCAGCAAGCTATTAAGATGATGAGGATTCCTTAATGACTGACTGCTGTATCTACATGATGTTAATTGAGTTAAGCTGTGTCTAACTATTAAGATGATGATGATTCCTTAATGACTGATTGCTGTAACTGGATGATGTTAATTGAGATAAGCTGTGTGTATTTGGTTGGGTATATATACCTCTGATGTTCTGAATAAAGAGGCTCCCGCTGTTTCAACCTTCACAAGTTGCTTGTCGCCCCCCCCCCGCCCGCTACTTTGCACAACCCAGCCAGACTGTGGCACAAGTTATGTTCAAAATCAAAAGACTTTACCATACAGCTTATAAACACAGGGTTTCTCTCAGTTGTCCTCAACTCTTCAGAAGAATGAGTGATAATCTCCCACTTTCACACATTTATAGTGTCTCTACAGTATGAGACTTCACAAAATGAGACTTCAAAAATTGCATTAGTTCAGAAAAAGTCTTGCAGAGATTCCCTTACTCCTTACATTTATATGTTGTCCCTTGTGTGAATTTTCACGTCTTGGAAACTAGGCTGGACAAATAAAGGCTTTCCCACATTCCTTACATTCATATGTTTCTCTCCAGTATGGCTTCTCACATGTCTCCCAAAAGATGAGGGAGAACTGAAAGCTCTTCCACACTCCAGACATTCAAAGGGTTTTTCTCCAGTGTGCATTCTTGCATGTATAGTAAGATATGAAGAATGTCGAAATGCCTTTCCACATTCCTTACATTCATATGGTTTTTCCTCAGTGTGGGTTCTCATGTGGATACTAAGAGCTGAGAAACAAATAAAGGCTTTCCCACATTTTTTACATTTATAAGGTTTCTCTCCAGTGTGAGTTCTTGTATGTACTGTAAGATAGGAAGAACTAATGAAGGCTTTCCCACATTCCTTACATTCATATGGTTTCTCTCCAGTATGGCTTCTCACATGTCTCCCAAAGGATGAGGGAGAACTGAAAGCTCTTCCACACTCCAGACATTCAAAGGGTTTTTCTCCAGTGTGCATTCTTGCATGTATAGTAAGGTATGAAGAATGTCGAAATGCCTTCCCACATTCCTTACATTCATATGGTTTTTCCTCAGTGTGGGTTCTCATGTGGATACTAAAAGGTGAGAAACGAATAAAGGCTTTCCCACATTTTTTACATTCATAAGGTTTCTCTCCAGTGTGAGTTCTTCTATGTACTGTAAGATAGGAAGAACTAATGAAGGCTTTCCCACATTCTTCACACTCATAAGGCTTTTCTCCACTGTGAGTTCTTAGGTGTTCAGTGAGGGATGAGGAACGACTAAAGGCCTTCCCACACTCCTTACATTCATATTGCACCTTACCATTATGATCTCTCATGTGTGCTTTAAAGGATGAGGGACAACTAAAGACCTTTCCACATTCCTTACATTCATAGGGTTTCTCTCTACTTTGATTTTTCACATGTGTGTTCAGGGAAGTGGGAAGATAGAAGGCTTTTCCACATTCCAGACATTCATAAGGTTTCTCTCCAGTGTGTTTTCTCATGTGGATACTTAAGGAGGAGGGGCAATTGTAGGCTTTCCCACATTCCTTACATTTATAGGGTTCCTCTCCGGTGTGTGTCCTCATATGTACAGTGAGTTTTGAGGATTCACTGAAGGCCTTCCCACACTCTTTACATTCATAAGGCTTCTCGCCTGTGTGAATTCTTATATGTCGTATAAGATGAGAGGAAGAGCTAAAGGCCTTCCCACATTCCTTACATTCATATGGCTTATCTCCACTATGAATTCTTTTGTGTTTGGAGAGTGATGAGGAACAACTAAAGGCCTTCCCACATTCCTTACATTCATAGGGCTTATCTCCACTGTGAATTCTTTCGTGTTCTGTGAGGTGGGAAGAACTACTGAAGGCTTTCCCACATTCCTTACATTCATACTTTGCCTTTTCACTATGAATTTTCATATGTGCTCTGAACATGGAGGAACAACTGAAGGACTTTATACATTCCTTACATTCATATGGTTTTTCTTCAGTAGGAGTTTTCATATGCTTCTTAAAACAAGAAAGAAAATGGAAGGCTTTTCCACATTCCTTACACTGATAGGGTTTGTTTCCAGCATGAGATCTGGTGTGATTCTTAAGTGATGAATGAAACAGGAAGGACTTTCCACACTCACAGCATTCAAAGGATTTGACTTCAGTAGTTCTCTGGAGCATAAGATTTGAAATTTGTCCACATTGATTTTCTTCATTGTACTCACAGATGTTCTCTACCACATGACTTTTAAAAATAAAAGACAGATTATTAGTAATAAAATTTACCATTTTCAGTAAATATGTATGCTTTCTGCCCCATCAACTTATAAAAGTTCTCAAGAAGGCTCTTCCACAGTCAACATTGTAACTGAGCTTTTGACTTATATGATTTTTCTGATAAATCTGTCAAACCAATCTATGTGTCAAAATTTCAATACCTCAGTATCATTTGTAGGAAAAACTATCTAGACAAAATTCTTTGTGAAAGTACAATTTTTTTTATTTTGAATTTGAATCCTTTCATTTCTTTTTTTTAAATTTATTTTTTATTTGCATGTATTCCATTAGTTATACATGATAGCAGAATGCATTTTGATACATCATACATAAATGGAGTATAATTTCTCATTCTTCTGGTTATACAGGATGTAGAGTTACACTAGTCATGTAATCATATATGTACATGGGATAATAATGTCCAATTCATTCTACTATTATGACCTCCCTTCCCCTCACTCCCCTCTGTCTAATCCAAAGTACCTCTATTCTCCCCAATCCCCCACCCCCCAATTGTGAATTAGCATCCACCTATCAGAGAAAACACTTGGCTTTTGGTTCTTTCCACCAGCTTCATCCATTTACTGGCAAATGCCATGATTTCATTCTTATGAAAGCAAAATTTCTGACCTAGGTTTATGTTGAAATTATGTTTCCTTTTAAAAAATATTTTTTAGTTATACATGGATGCAATATCTTTACTCCATTTATTCATTTTTATGTGATGCTGAGGATCAAACCCAGTCCTCACATGTGGGAGGCAAGCACTCTGCCTGTCACTGAGCCACAACCCCAGCCCCAAAATATGTTTCTAAAATCTCAAAGCTGTTTTCTGCTGCACTACCTTCTCTTATATGAAGGGCACTCACCTTAAACCTTTCTCATGGCTTTTGTTGCAATCATCCACACGGTGGGTGTCCTGGTTTTCATGTAAAACAGAGGAGCAGGAACCACTTCTCTTGAATCTCACTATTTTCTGCTCATTGGATATTTTTTCTCCATTGTTATCTTGAAGAGCAACTAATTCCTTACTATAAAGTAGAGACTCAAAACCTGAAACGAAAAAATAAAAATAAAGTTACCTATGAGCAAAGGACTTTGAGCAGTGCAGCTATTTCAGGACTTCATTATTAATAGGCACAAGGATCAAAAGTAAAACAGTTCACTAAAAAATATTTCCATGAAACCATAGTATGGTAACATTACCATAGTATGGTAACACATGCTTGTAATCCCAGCTACTTAGGTGGCTGAGGTAGGAGGTTCACAAGTTCAAGGACAGCCTCAACAATTTAGACCCAGTCTCAAAATTAAAAAGGGTATGAGATATAGCTCAGTGGTAAAGCACTCCTGGGTTCCCCAGTGCTGAAAAATTAAAAAAAAAAAAAATAGTTCTATGAAGAATGACAGTGATGGTAACATGACCAGTAGAAATTACTGGGACCAGAGACATGAAAAATTGTGCTCCATATGAATCAAAATGCATTCTGCTATCATGTATAACAAATTAGAACAAATTAGAACTATATTAGTATAGAAAATATATTAAAATTTTTCATTAACAAATTTTTAAAAATTATTAGGAGAGGAAAACAGAAAGGATAAAACACATATACCAAAAACAAACTTTAAAAAAGCAAATATGGAGATCTTTGCCAAGATCAAGGAAAGTACAAGAGGACAGATAAATAGTCAAAATAGTACTCTGAGGCATCTGTGGATAATGAGCCTCCTCAGACAAAACAAACTTTTGCTTTATTTCTATTTTATTTTTGTCTCCTCCCAGGCCAGTTTCTCCCAGGGATTCTTGCCTTCCTGGTGCTGCTCCGTACAGATGCCCTGGATAAGTTCTGTCTTCACTGTCTGCAGTTCCTCCTCTTGTTCCCACTGGGAGATCAGCTTGGGTGTGAGTAGTGGATACCCTGCACACAAGGAAAGGAATATCATGAGGGAAAGCAATGAAGAAATATCTTTCCATAAAACTGGGTCAAACTTTGGTCTTCTGATACTCTAAAGACAGAGAAGGATGAGTTGAACTGAAACATAATGTCAAATCCATTGAAGAAAAAAAAGGCAAAGGAGGGAGGGAGAGGAAGGAAGAAAGAAAAGAAAAATAGAGAAGATAAAAGAAAAAGCTGAGATGTGGGGGGAAAGGCAGCCTCTAATGTGAAAGAACTGATCTGAGTCAGACATAGTAACACAAGCCTATAATCCTTAGGGTGAGATTGGGAGGCTGGAGGATCATGAAGTCAAGGCCAACCTCAGCAACTTAGCAAGATCCTGTTTCAAAGCAAAGAAAAACAAAATTTTAAAGAATTGGGGATGTAGCTCGTGGTAAAGTGCCCCTAGGTGTTCAATTCCCAGCAAAAAAAAAAAAACAAAGAAAGAAAGATTGATCTGGGCTGGGATTGTAGTTCAGTGGTAGAGCACTTGCCTAGCATGTGCAAGGTGCTGAGATTGATCCTCAGCATCACACAAAAATAAATAAATAAAATAAAGGTGTAAAAAATTATTAAAAAAAAAAAAGATTGACCTACATTCACAATGGAACCTCAATATTATTATAAGCTGATTTGACACAGCCAGACTATTTTTTTTAATATTTTATTTTTAGTTGTAGTTGGACACAATACCTTTATTTTATCAGGTTGAACAGGGTTTCACCAAAAGTCATGTCCAAATATATCAATGAAACAGAGTAAAGAGCACAGACACAGATCTACATAAGTAAAGTTGGCCCTCTATATCTGTGAATTCAAGCAATCATGAATAGAAAATACAATAGGAAAAAATTACATCCGTATTAAACATGAATATTTTTGTGCTTATGTCCAAATCAATACAGTACAAAAGTATTTATGAATAAGATACGATAGATAGTAAAACAGGCAGACATTAAGAAAATTCACTCCCCCACACCAAAAAAAAAAAAAAAAAAAAAGAGAGACAGAGAGAGACTTTAAATGAAGAGGTTATTTCACAAAACTAACCTATAGAAAACATTCCAAACATTACAGCCAACTTCTTTGTCCCGGGTGGCAAGAAAAGGGAGGTAGAACTGACCTGAGTGAAGACTATAGACTCAAGGCCTAACTAATCAGAATGTCACAGACCAAATCATGAGCCTTGGTACTTTTCCAATACTTGCTTAGCATAGGTGTTGACCAATAGTATTGGCACTTTTTCGAGACATGATTAGCATAGATACTGACCAACACCTTTAGTATCTTTCCAAGACTTGATTAATACAGATATTGATGAATGCCTCATCCAGTAGCTATTTAAGTCCCTAGACTAGTACACTTAAGTGGAAACCTACTCTCAGGTTCCCCTCTCAGCCCCTGAGAGTTCTGCTTCTTTTCTTTTCAGTTATATAAATACCACACCTTCACTCTTGCCTTATGTTGTCTGTGGATTTGTCTTCAAATCTGTGAATAAGAACCTGGAAAAAAAATGGCAGCCAGTTGCTGAGGTCTGCCATTGAGAGTTACAACACACTGCTCAGTAATAGTGAAGAAGAGTCAGGTTCTGCCAGCTCTGACCCATGGAGCTGACCAGACAGGCATTTCCCTGCTGTGATTAGTTGCAATACTAAAATGGGCTCTCTCAGCTGCAGAGGCATGTAACTTATGCAAACCTACAGACCAGCAGAGTGGAGAATCTGGTTTCATTTCAAACTCCAGTTTCAATTACATAGCACTTACATTTTTGTCAGGCACTAAAAATAATCAAGAGATGATGTAAAGTATATGAGAGCTTAGGCTGTATACCAGGGAATTTTAATTAAAAGGTTTCGACCATCCACAGATGTTGGTCTCTGGGAAGATACTAGTATCAAATCCCTACAGACCAAGCAATAACTATGTAGTCAACTGACCTTTGACAAAGAATTGACAGCAACACAATAGAGAAAAGATGGCCTTTTCCACAAATGCTGTTAGAAAACTGGACATACCCACATAAAATAATGAATCTAGGCTCTTCACAAACATTAATTTAAAAAGGATCATAGATCTAAATGTAAAACATAAAACTAGAAAAATTGTACAAGATAGAAGGAGAAAATCTAGATGACATTGGATTTGGCTATGACTTTTTTGATACTATATCAAAGGTATGATCGATGAGAAAGAGATTGATACAATACACCCCATTAAAATTAAAATTCCTGCTCTGTGAAAGATAATATCTAGAGAAAGAAAAGATAAACTCTGCCTAAAAGAAGACATTTGCAAAAAATTTCTCTGGTAAGAGGCTGTTTCACAGAGATTTATCTGATAAGAAACTGTTTTCATGTTCTTTACACAAAGAATGCTTTTAAAAAAATTATTCCTTAGTTGTACACAATACCTTTTTTTGTTTATTTATTTTTAATGTGGTGCTGGGGATTGAACCAGGGCCTCACATGTGTGAAGCGAGTGCTCTAACACTGAGCAACAACTCCAGCCCAGAATGTTTTTTTTTTTTTTTTACATATTTTTATTACTGTATTATCACATACATAATATTGCAATTCATTTTGACACAACCATACATGCATGGAATTAATGTGCTCCATTTCAATTCCCAGTACTTCTCCTTTCCTTTCCCTCCTCCCTCCTCCTGTCCCCTTCTTCTTCTCTACTGGTCTTCCTTCTATTTATCTATTATTTTAATTCCTGCTTTATAGATACACACAATAGTGAAAGTCACTGTGGTATATTCCTATATGTGCACAGCACGATTTGGCCAGGTGCACTTTGCAGTCCCCTCTTTCCCTCTTCCTCCTTCCTTCCCATCTGCCCCCTACCTATCCTACCCTTTTGATTTTCATGGGCTCCCTCTGCCTGTTTCCCTCTTATTTTGCTCAAGCTTCCACACAAAAGAGAAAACATTAAACCCTTAGCTTTCTGAATATGGCTTATTTCACTTAACATGATATTTTCCATTTCCATCCATTTACCAGCAAATGCCATAATTTCATTCTTCTTTATGGCAGAATAAAAACCTATATGTCAATTGCTGCTGCCTCTGATTCTACTGCTGCCAGCCTGAGGTCGCCTGGTGGTCTTCTTTCTGGGCTGCTACAGAAGCCACTGCTGTGCCCAGAGGTCACTTTTCTGGGCACTGCCTGGTTACCCCTGACTGGATTCTGATGCTACCTCCACGGTTGCTGCCGCTGAACCGGAAGTCTCCTATTACTCAACTGCCACCTGCATCACTACCGCCATTGCTGCTCCCTCTGATTTCCCTACTGCTAGACTGAGATCACCTGGAGGTGTTCTTTCTGGGTGCTACTTCCACAGAACAAACTGTGGATGCAACTGAAGCCCACATTGCTGCTGACCCCTGGAGATCACCTGGTGACACTGCCCCCACAGCTGCAGTTGTAACTGCCAATGCAGCCGCCACTAGTGCTGCTACCATGGCCTAGAGGACTGCTGCAGGGGAGATTCCAGGTTTGGTTGCATGTGGCTGCACCCATTTTGGGATACCAGCCAGGGCCTGGGACCTGGGTGCCAGCAGGTTTACCACCACAAGACCCTCTATCTGGGGACTCCAATCAGGACATGCAGGTCCAGTGTTGGGGTACTTGTGTGTTTGGAGGACCCTGGGGTCTTCCTACTGAGAGTGCTAGTGGTCTTCCTACTGAGAGTGCTACATCTCTTGCTGTTGCTCGTTTGCATGAGTGTATTCCTGGTGGTCTCTCTGCAAGTAGGAGCAGCATTGAGATCTTGGGACTACAAATGGCAGAGCCTGAGGTATTTGAAACCCAGGTTTGTAGACTAGAGACTAGGTTTGCAAGGGCTGATCTGGGTTTGGTGATCCCGAGAGACATCAGAGTCAGAGCTGAGAAACTATTGAACACTGACAGAGACAGTTCGACTTTCCAGGAAGATTTATTTTATTTTTTGATTCACTAATCTCTCTACCAAATTTGGAACAGGATGCTTTTTATGCTATTTTCTTTCCAACTTCTCTCCAATCAACAGCCAATCTCTGTCAGCTCCTCTTCCAATCTTCCTGTGAATTTTTACTTCTAGCTTCTCTCTTCCTCCCTCACAAATATTACATACTACACTACTCTGTTCTCTCATCCACCCTTTGAAATTGTAAACCATTTTAACAAAATTTCTGTTTATACTATAGATAGTTATTAAATTCATCATTTTGGTTTAATGCGAGGAAGCAGTAGTTGCCTTAGTGGGAGCTATTAGGTTTAAGGCTACATATTATATGCTGAGTAATATTGATATTGGTCTCACCACTAAAGGTGAGGTTCTGGAAATTTTCACACACCTAGACACTATAAGTCTACAGGGTAGATTTTATGCTGCCTTACAGCCATACTTCTAGATGGGAAAACACACTAACAACATGAAAAAACAAGAAAATAAAGAGCCCCAAACAAAACAAGATGTTTCAACAACAGAAGCCGCTGATAACACAGTAAAAAAAATGTCCAAGAAGGAGTTCAGATTGCATATAGTTAAATTGATATGTGAAATACAGGGCAGTATGAGGAGTGAAATCAAAGAACATACAGGAAGTGAAAGACTACTTTAATACAGAGTTAGAGATCATGAAAAAAAAAAAAGCAGAATTCCTTAAAATGAAAGAATCAGTAAACCAAATTATAAATTCAATAAAAAGCATCACCAACAGAGTAGATTACTTGGAAGACAGAACCTCAGACAATGAAGAGAAAACATATAATCTTAAAAGTAGAGTTGCCCATGAAGAGAAGATGGTAAGAAACCATGAACAGAACATCCAAGAATTATGGGATAACATGAAAAGACCAGATTTAAGAGTTATTGGAATAGATGAAGGAGCAGAGATACAAACCAAAGGAATGCATAATTTTTAAATGATATAATAGTAAAAACTTTCCTCAATCTAAAGAATGGAACAGAATAATCAAATACAAGAGGTTTGTAGGACCCCCAAATGTACAAAATTACAGCAGACCCACACCAAGACACATTATACTAGAATGACTAACAGAAAATAAAGATAAAATCTTAAAGGTATGAGAGAAAAAAAAATCAAATTACATATAGAGGGAAACCGATTCAGATCTCAACTGATTTTTCAGCCCAGAACCTCAAAGCTAGGAGGTCCTGGAATAATATATTTCTAGCTCTGAAAGAAAATGGACGCCAACCAATAGTTTTATATCCAGCAAAATTAAGTTTCAGATTTGAAGATGAAATTAAAACTTCCATAATAAACAAAAATTAAAAGAACTCACACTTAGAAAGTCTATATTACAGCACATTCTCAACAAAATATTCCATGAGGATGAAGTGGGGAAAAAAAAAGTGAAAACCAGCAAAGGGAGGATCTACACTAAAATAACCCAACGAAATGAGAAACTAAGACAAATCAAAAACGAGAAAAAAATCAAAATGAGAGGGGATACGAAATTATGTCACAATAATAACCTTGAATGTTAATGGCCTAAACTCATGTATCAAAAGACATAGACTGGCAGATTTTATTAAAAAGTAAGACCCACAATATGCTGTGTTCAAGAGACTCACCTCATGAGCAAAGACATCCACAGGCTGAAGGTGAAAGGATGGGGAAAACCTTATCACTCAAATGGATTGTATAAACAAGCAGAGGTTTCCATTCTCATCTCAGATAAGCAGACTTCAAACCAAAGTTAATCAGAAGAGATAATATATACTTCCCTTAAGAGGACATTTCATACCTCTTAAGGAAAGTATATATAAGAAGGATATAACAATTACAAATATTCATGCCCCAAACAATGGAACATTTATGTACATCATACAAATGCTTCTCAATTTCAAGAGTCAAATAGACCACAATACAGTAATACTGGGTGACCTTAACATACCTCTCTCACTATGGGCCAGATCTTCCAAAACAAAAACTAAATAAGGAAACTATAGAACTAAATAACACAATCAATAATTTAGACTTAACAGACATATACAGAATATTTCATCCAACAACGAGCAAATATACTTTCTTCTCAGCAGCATATGCCTCCTTCTCTAAAACACACTATAGCTTATTCCACAAAGCAAATCTTAGTAAATACAAAAAAACAGAGATAATATCTTGCATTCTATGAGACCACATGGAATGAAATTAGAAATCAACAATAAAATAAAAATAGAAGTAACAAATGGAGACTAAATAATACACAATTGAATGATGATGTATAGTAGAAGAAATCAAGAATGAAATAAAAAAATTCTTAGAGGTAAATGAGAACACTGATAATCATATCAAAATCTCTGTAACACTATGAAGACAGTACTCAGAAGAAAGTTTATTGCATCGAGCACATTCATTAAAAGAATAAAAAGTCAACAAATAAATCACCTAACACTATATCTCAAAGCCCTAGGAAAAGAAAAAAAAATCAACACCAAAAGCAGTAGAAGACAGGAAATAATTAAAATCAGAGCTGAAATTAATGAAATTGAAACAATTGGAAAAACCGGCAAAACATAAAGTTGGTTCTTTGAAAAAATAAATAAAATAGATAAACCCCTGACCATGTTAACAAACAGAAAACTCCAAATTATTAAAATATAAGATGAAGAAGGAAATATCACAATGGACACATCTGAAATACAGAAGATGATTAGAAACTATTTTGAAAATTTATACTCTAATAAAATAGAAGATATTAAAGATATCAACAAATTTCTAAAGATATGTGACCTACCCAAACTGAATGATGAGGTCATACATGCTTTAAATAGATCAATTTCAAATAATAAAATAGAAAACACCATCAAAAGCCTACTAGCCAAGAAAAGCCCAGACCAGATGAACTCTCAGCTGAGTTCTACAAGACTTTCAAAGAAGAATGAATACTAATACTTTTCAAAGTATTCAAAGTATTCCATGAAACAGATAAGGAGGGAACCTTTCCAAACTCATTCTATGAGGCCAATATCACCCTGATACCAAAACCAGACAAAAACACATCAAAGAAAGAAAATTTCAGACCAATATCCCTGATGAACATAGATGCAAAAGTTCTCAATAAAATTCTGGCAATCACATACAAAAACATATTTAAAAAATAGTGCACCACGATCAAATGGGATTCTTCTGAGAGATGCAAGGTATGTTCCATACACAGAAATCAATAAATGTAATTCATTATATTAATATACTTAAAAACAAGAATCATATGATCATCTCAATAGATGCAGAAAAAGCATTTGACAAAATTCAGCACACTTTCATACTCAAAACACTATAAAAACTAGAGATAGTAGAAACATATGTCAACATTGTAAAAGCTATATATGCTAAACCCAAGGCCAGCATCACATTCTAAAGGGAGAAAAATTAAAAGCATTCCCACTAAAAACTGGAACAAGACAAGGATGTCCTCTTTCACCACTTCTATTCAACATCATCCTTGAAACTCTAGCCAGAGCAATTAGATAAAAGAAAGAAAATAAAGAAATACAAATAGATAAAGAAGAACTATCACTATTTGTTGATGACATGATTCTATATCTAGATCAAAGAAATTTAGTAGAAAAATTCTTGAATAAGTGAATTCAGCAAAGTAGCAGGATATAAAATCAACACCCATAAGTCAAACACATTCCTATACATCATCAATGAATCCACTGAAAGAGAAATTAGGAAAATTAACCTATTCACAATAGCCCCCACCCCCCAAAAAAACTGGGAATCAATCTAACAAAAGACCTCTACCATGAAAACCATAGAACACTAAAGAAAGAAACTGAAGAAAATTTCAGCAGATGAAAAGATCTCCCATGCTCCTAGACAGGCAGAATTAATATTGTCAAAATGGCCTTACTACCAAAAGCATTATTCAGATTCAATGCAATTCCTATTAAAATCCCAATAACATTCTTCACAGAAATAGAAAAAGCAATCATGAAATTTATTTGGAAAAATAAGAGACCCAGAATAGCTAAAGCAATCATTAGCAAGAAAAGTGAAGCAGGAGGCATCACAATACCAGATCTTACACTATACTACACAGCTACAGTAACAAAAAACAGCAGGGTATTGGGACCAAAATAGACTTGTAGACCAATGATACAGAATAGAGGACACAGAGACAAACCCACATAAATACAGTTATCTCCTACTAGACAAGAATGCCAAAAACAATCACTGGAGAAAAGATAGCCTATTCAACAAACAGTACAGCAACACTGGAAATCCATATGTAGCAAAATGAAATTAAACCTCTATCTCTCACCCTGCACAAAAATCAACTCAAAGTAGATAAAAAACATAGGCACTAGAACAGAGACCCTATGGCTAATAGAAGAAAAAAATAGGCCCAAATATTCACCACATTGGATTAGGATCTAACATCCTTAACAAGACTCCTAAAATGCAAGAAGCAAAGTCAAAATAATCAACAAATGGGATGGTGCTGAGGATCAAAACCAGGACCTCACACGTGATAGGCGAGCTCTCTACTGCTGAACCACAATCCCAGCCCACATTTCTTCTTTTGAAAAATCTGTTTACTCCCTTTTGCCCATTTCTTGACTGGGTTATTTGGCTTTTGCTTGCTTTTGATTTTTTGTTTGTTTGTTTGTTTGTTTGTTTTGTTCTGTTGTTGAATTTTTTTTGTTCCTTGTATATTCTGGATGTTAATCCCCTGTCAGAGGAGTAGGTAGAAAAGATTTTCTCTCATCCTGAAGGCTGTCTCTTTGCACTTAATCATTTCTTTTGCTGCATTATACAAAGAAGTCTTAAAGATCAATAATAAGAGAACAAAAAAATACCATAAAAATATAGCCAAAGACCTAAACAAACACTTAAACAAATACAGACAAATGGCAAGTAAAAAAGTAAAAGTACGCTCCACATCCTAAAATCATCCAGGAAAAACAAAACAGTGACACACCTCTACACGCCTTTTTGAACAGCCAAAATCCAGAAAATTGACAATGCCGAATATTGGCAAAAATGTAGAGAAACTGGAACTCTCATTCATTCTTGAAGGGAAGCAAAATGGTACAGCTACTTACGAAGACAATCTGGTGATTTCTTATAAAATTAAAAATACCTTACCATGGGGCTGGGGCTAGTGCTCGCCTAGCACATGTGAAACACTGAGTTCAATCCTCAGCACCACATAAAAATAAATAAAGATATTGTGTCCATCTAAAACCTAAATATTAAAAAAAAAAAAAAAAACAACTCTTACCATATGATCCAGCAATTAAATTGTGTCCCTTGGCATTCATCCAAGGAGTCAAAACTGCACACAAAAGGCTACACATGTTTACGAGAGCATAATTCATACTTGTCAAAACCTGAAAGCATCCAAGATGCCTTTTAGTAAACGGGGTGATAAATAAACTGTGGCACATCTATACTACAAAATGTTATTCAACAGTAAAAGGAAAATCATAAAAAGACATGAACGAAACTTAAATGCACATTACTGAGTGAAATAGGCCAATCTGAACAAGCGACATACTATATAAATTCCAATTTTATGACATTCCAAAAAAGATAAAAAATATAGAGATGATATAAAGAACAGTGGCTGCCAAAGGGTTAAGAGAGAGTCAGGGATTAAAAAGTGAGAGCACAGAAAAATTTTAGGGGAATAAAACTACTCTATATATTACTATAATGGTACATGTCATTGTACATTTGCCCAAAGCTATACAATGTACAACACCACATATGAACCTTAATATAGGCTATGGACTCTAGTGAATGATGAAGATGTGTCAATGTACGTTCATCATTTGTAAATTAAACATGGACCATTCTGGTGGAAGATGTTCATAGTGAAAGAGGCTGTCTGTGCTTTGAAACTGAAAATGCTCTAAAAATTAAAGCCTGTTACTCTGGGGCATGGTGGTGCACACCTATAACTCCAACTATTCAGGAGGCTGAGGCAGGAAGATCCCAAATTTGAAGCCAACTTGGGCAACTTAGCAAGACCTTTTCTCAAAATAAAAAAGAGCTGGGGATTTAGCTCAGTGATAGAGAACCCCTGGGTTAAATTCTCAGTACCACATAAACACACACATACATATGTGCATACATACAAACATACATTTTTTTAAAGCCTATTTTGAAAATGTTCACCCATACTCAGAATGTTGCCTTATATGGAAACAAGGTCTTTGTCAATTTAGTAAGTTAAGATGAGGTTATTCTGGATTAAGATGGACCCTAAATTCAATGACTGATGTCCCTATATGGACAGAGATTAGAAATAGGTACACAGGGAAGGTAATGGTGGAGGCAGAGACTGGAGTGATACATCTATAAACAAAAAGGTCTGCCTGCAACCACCAGAAGCTAGAAAGAGACAGGGAGGGACTTTTTCCTTAGAGCGTTTAGAAAGAATATAGCTCTGCTGACACCTTGTTTCACACTCCCAGATGCCAGAAATATGAAAGAATAAATTTCTATACTTTTTACCCACCAGTTTACAGTACTTGTTCATAGAGAGCCTAAGAAACCAATATAATCTACCCCATAGACTCATCTCTAAATCATCTAAAAAGCACAAATTCTCTAATAGGTACTTTCTAACACCCTCTTACTAAGATACCCCTCGACTCCCCATGGGTATGTTCTCCCATGACTGCAAAATAAACCCCGCTTGTTTAACATACAGGTGTGCTCCTGGTGGTCTCTGGGTAAAGGGCATTCACAGCAGTAGAATCGTCAAAGGTCTCAAATCACAAACTCTCCCTGTGCCCCAGAGAAGCCCCTCAATCCCCACACATTCAACACTTAATAAACCTCAAGGCTTTCAACCACAAAAGGAAAAAAGAAAAAAACAAGTTTAATATGCCCGTGTTCATTTTCATGAAGAAGCCTCCAGATCATAAGCACCCTGTGGTCAATGACCACCACGTTTGTCTTATTTACCAAGCACTCCCACTCCTCAGTACAGATCCTGGAACAAGGTCAACTAGTAGATAAAATTGTTTTCTAAACCACTACATGAACCAACATTGCCAATCTTACCTAGTGAGACCAGGTTCTGGAAGGTTTCCAGCATCACATCTCTGTAGAGGCTCCTCTGAGCAAGATCCAGCAAAGCCCACTCCTGCTGGGTAAAGTCCACAGCCACATCCTCAAAGGTCACGGAATCCTAAAAGATGCCACAAATTCTGTTCAGAAAGGTACAATTCCTCCAGTGTGTGTGAGATGGTGGGTGAAGCTGACAGCATGGGGACCTGAGAGTCAATTCACGGGAGGTTCAGAAGATTCTTTGGACTCCCCAAGTCTATGGCAGGACTCCGTCAGCAGATCTCTTTCCCTTTCTACACACACATACTTAATGACTGAACAATCCTGTCTAAAAGCCAAAATACTTCTAAAATACTACATTAGTCTCTTTGCAGTTGATGGTAATGAAATAAGGAAAAAAAAAAAAAAATCAAAGTTATTTTCCTTCGAACCTGCACAGAACACTGGATATTAGGTATGTGGGTAATTTTCCACATACATCAAGCAGTTCTCCAACAGACACTAGCTAGGTTTCCTGTTATTAATAACATTCTTAACACTATCTATATGGACAGCTTCATCCCACAGGTTGAGGGCTCAGTCCCACAAAACTTCCCCATACTACAAACAACACAACAACTAGTACATTGTCATTTATACTTCTGACCAAATGGCTACATCTCAGGGTCCCCACTGTACCGTCCTTGAGTTGGTTAATATGCTGGGATGGCTTTCAGAATCTATGCAAACACTTCCTTGTGCTTATGGTTTGTTATAAATACAGAGAACTATCCAGATAAAGAAATATATATGGCATAGCAGGGTAGGAAAAGCTGTAGAACTTCCATGCCTATTGGGGTGCTTCGTACCAGGAAACTACATATTCAGCTATACAGAAGCTCCCTAAATTCATTCTTTTTGGGTTCTCACAGAGGCTTTACTAGAAAGCATGACTGATTTAAATTAGTAATTTAAATAATCAATTTAACCTTCAGTATCTCTCAACTTCAAGGTTAGGGGATAGGGCTGAAGAGTCAAGCATACCTTAGTTCTTCTGGACCAGCACTCATCCTGAGGCTATCTATCCTGGTCACCAGTCATCATACAAAACTACTGTTATCACTCCAGACATTTGAAGGGTTTTAGGAACTCGATGCCAGGATATGGGACCAAGATCACATATTGGACAATATCATATTATTCCTTATTCAGAAATTCTTCCTTATTCAAGAATAACTTGACCTGATACTTTATTCCTATTAAGGCATTGAGCACAACATCAAACTCAGGTTTAAATCTTGATGAGGATTTAATGAATGAAAACACAAAGAGTGAATGGGAACTTTTCCTTTTTCCCCCCTCACAATCCTGAGAGGCCCAAGAGCCTGCACATCTTTCAACTCAGGCCCACAGCTGGCTCGGTTTTATAGTATTGTGGCCTGGGCTCACCAAACTATAGCACATGCACTTACTCTAGCCTATCACCTACTTATGTAAGTAAAGTTTTATTGCAATACAATAAAACATTTGTTTATGTTCCTCTATGAATATTTTTTGTATTAAAATAACAATTTCCTTGTAATAGAAATTCTATGACCTTCAAAACCTAAACTACTTACCATGTGATCAAAAAAAAAAAAAAGCAGATTGCTAACCTGTGCTCTAAAATAGCAGCAGGATATCAAATGAAATAGAAATATTCTTTTAGAGCATTATACCTTTAACTTACCTGCATCATACTTTTCTGTAACCCAACACTTATTCTTTCTTCCTCCATGTCACCTTCATAAAGAAAAGTAAGACATTGAGAAGTTATAGGTAAGACAGAAGCTGACATGGGAATCCAACCCTCCAGAGAATTTCCATACTCATGAGCCTGGATATTGTAGCACATCAATTACCAGTGATAACTCAAAACACATATCATGACTCCCAAACAAATGCAAACTGAACTTGTGTGAAACTGGAACAATTCTTTCTCCCCTAGAGATACAAAACAACACTCTTATCCTTGTCAATGATACAAAAGAGGTTAATAGTAACATTTTATTAGTAAATTAACTCAAGTCTTAAGAACATCTGGCTGTCCATTTCCCCATACAAAAAGCAAAAAATGTATCAAGTGGTGCCTTCAACCCTTAGAATATATATTCCCTGACTCACATCTAAGAAAGCACTAATTTATTTAAACACTAGGCTTCTTGGGGCTCCTTGACCAACATTTTTACTTGTTTACCATTTTACAGGGTAATAGGCATTACTACAAAGCCCTGAACACTGCTGTCATCCCAACCCCACCCAATGAGCTCCACAAAACCTAATTTCTGAGAAAGAGAATCAATCTATTTGTTATGGTTTGAATCTGGGATATCCTTCAAAGCCTCCTGTATTGAAGGCTTGGTCTCCAGTGCTGCAGTGTTCAGAGTTTGGGCTTGGGGGAAGCGATTGGATTATAAGGGGTCAGACTTCATCAGTGGATTAATCCATTTTATGGATTAAGAGTTTGAATAGACTACTGGGAGGTAACAGGAACTATAAGAGGTAGAGTCTAGAAGAGATGAGAAAGAGGAAAATGAGGTGGTGGTGGTGGTGGTGGTGGTGGGTGGTGATGGTAGTGGTAGAAAAGGAGGAGGAGAAAGAAGAAAATTTCATTGTATCCAGTCATTAAAAGAATCATATTTAAAACATGCACAAGGAAACAGAAGTTGCAAATTGTTTTACAGAAAGTTTCACAAAATAAGTAGGAAATTCATAATTCCAGTGTACAGAGGGAAGGTAATTTCCTACTTCCAACACCAGAAGGGTACAACTAAAAAATATGCCAGATCACATACAAAATACAAATAATACAAAAGCATTGGTAACAGTTGAGAAATGAACAATATGTATAAATCACAATTTAAGTTCATTTCATCCTAGGAATGACGGATGCTTAAAAACTGAATCACTAAAAAAAGAAAAAAGAAAAAAAAGAATAAAACTGAATCACTGAGATTCAGTGGTACGGTGCCTTACTTGCGTTGAGTTCTTGGATTCAATCCCAGCACCACAAGAATAAAATAAACAAAAATTGAATCACTGATTAATGAAATTCACAGTATTCATAGAAAGGTTATTTGACATGTTCCCTTAGACACAAAGCAATGACTAATCTATTTCAGTGTACATTGCTAATAATAACTTAGGCCATTAGAAAGGATTAGATTTTGTACGTTAAAAAATGCAAACATTCTATTTAATAGTGAAATACTGATTAATTTTCTCTGAAATCAGCAACAAAGCTAGAATGAAAATTATATGCTAATCTCCATTCAACTGGGAGTCCTGGCAAGTGCAGTAATTAGAAACAAAAAAAAAAAAAATGGAAAACACAAAGATTTAGGAGAAAAAAAATTCAAACTGGCACATTTTCTGTGCAAAATTTAAAGAATCTATAAATAAGTGACCAAGCTTTTTTTTTTTTTTTTTTTTCCTCCCTGCATTTTGCAGTACTAGGGATTGAAGCCAGGGGCACTCTATCACTGAAATACAGGCCCAGTCCTTCTCATTTTTTGTGTAGAGATAGGGCCTGCCTAAATTGCTCAGCTGCCCTTGAACTTGGGATCAAGTTCTACCTCAGCCCCGAGTAGCTGGGATTACAGGCGTACACTATCGCGCCAGGCTAAAATGTATCACTTTATTAAGGATGAAATGCACTTGCCCAGGAGGCGGGTTAACAGTACTTTAAAATCAGCTCCCTCTTGTGTATCTGAATGCACTGTGTCAAACATGCCCCAGGCCCCCCGGGGAACTCTCAGACCCGCGCTCCACAGTGAGCGAGGCCCAGGGGCAGCGGGCCGAGCTCACCCCACGCTGGGTGTGTGCAGACCCGCAGACCCGCACGAGGCTCCGGACCCAGGACCCCGACGCAGGCGAGGCCTCTGCTCTCCGCAGGGAGAGGCCGCGGGGCTCTCCAGCTCAGGCCTGCAGGAGACGAGCCCGCCGCTGGCGCAGCCCGAAGTCGCGGCTGCGGTCACCAGGAGGAGCGCGGCGCAGGCGGAGCCGACGGGGCTTTGGGCCGCGAGGCTGAAGGGGGCACCGGGAAGGCGGGCGATCGGAAGCCAGCCTTCCGCCTCCTGCGGCCCATACCTGGATGGCGCGGGGCGGGATGGATAGGATGCGGCGGGGGACGAGAGGAATCCAGCCTTCCGCCTCCCGCGGCCCATACCTGGATGGCTCCGGCCGGGAAGGATAGGATGCCGACTGAGGCAAGAATATATCTCAGATGCTGGCTGCAGCATAAAGTGTCATGGCGGCCACAGGCACATAGTGAGCTACCTTGCGCGTGCGCAGACGCGCTTTCTGCCGCCCCCTACCCCCCTCCCCGTTCTGAGAACGATCTGCGTAAGAGGCGGGGCTTCAGGAGCTGGGAGTGGGGTGGAGCAGCCCACTGAGTCCATCAGCGCTCTGAACGTGCTAATTTTCCCTGGGGTTGTAGGTACAAAGAGAACCAGAACTGTGGACGAGGCTGGGGAGGTACCAGGCTAGGCTGGCCGAGTGGACTCAGGTGAGACCAGATCAAGGGGCGTGACTTTTAATATTCCAGAGGTTCGGTCTAAGATGGGACCTGGTTGCCAAGGGAGACCCCTGGAAATTCCTAGAGGCGGGGCTAAGGTTAGAGCCTGTCACACAGGTTCCCAGAAGCCCAGGAGTAGGATGCTCATCAAATGCATTAATACCCTTACTAGAGCCCTGTCCACAGGCCATCATACTTAAAACTCTGAGTCTACCAACCTGTGCGATAAACTCTTTTCCATTGATTCAGTCCTTTAGGTCTTTACTTTTCTCTTTCATTGTTTTATTGACTATTGCTCTGCTAGAGGAAAGCTATTGAAAAGTATTTAATTAGGTCCTTCTATCTGGAAACCTTGCTGAACTTTAATATCTGTAAGTTCGTTATTTTGGACTCAAATATAAATAATATTTCATGTGCATTTTTGTTATTATAATATTCATAAGCCGTTTATTTTTCTTCTTCTTTATGCAGGGTCTCCTAACTATAAGTCAGATAAGAAATAAGGTATACATATCTTCGTTAATAATAATCACCAACGTTCCCATGTTAGCTGTAGTTTGTGGCTTTTATCAAGTCCTGTTTTGAATCTGCTTTGTGAAGACATTTTTATCAGTAGTTTTGATAAATATACAATGTATATGAAACTATTAAGTTCATAATAGTTTACTCCAACTTGATTTATGATGTCATGTCTGTAAGAAACAGACTCTCCTGTCCAAACCTAAAGAATAGATTAAGAAACAAAAGGTATAGCCAAAAAAATCAAGGAATGTGATTTTCCTGTCCCCCGAGGCCAGGTAGGACTGAAGGCAGATTGCTTTTTAGCAAAGAAAGTATGTGGAGAATCAGTACAGTGAACTCATTTTATAGAATTATTCTCTTAACCTTGTGTTCCCACCATCTTCAACTATTTGTCCCCTTACACCTTACATCTAAATCTGTCTGTCCCCTTGATATAGGACAGATGTGGCTGGACACCAGAAATCAGGTTTATTTTAGCTGCAGCAGTCCAGAGGAGGCTAATGCCTAAAAAGCTTTGGACCCTGAATCTGAAAATTCTTTTAGATTTATACTCAGTGGGGTGGTTACCTGTCACTGGGTGGGTACATAACAGGTACTCTTTGCCCACATTTTTAGGCTAGACAGAGGTTTCACAAATTTTGTCTGCAAACCTGGCATTTATAAGAAAGAGGAAGCTACAAACCACAGAAATTTTTGCTGATATCCTATTAACACCCTTTGTAAAATTCTTTCTGACAAGAAGCTTAATTATGGCAAGGATCTTTTGGATGGGAGTAACTGGTCTCCTTCACCCTTACAAAGCAGTAAAGAATTTTTTTTTCAATGCTAGGGATCAGACCAATGTGTTGCACATGCTAGGCAAGTGTTCTACCACTAAGCTATACCCCTAGCCCCAGAACAAATTTTATTTAGGACAATTGCAGTAGGAGAGTAGAGACCTCAGTATAGAACTGGACTCAATTCTGAATACAGCACAGATAAGTGGAAATTTATAAGCCAAGGAACATGATGGTGGCTCTAGGTAGACATGAGCAGTGGGAATATGGTGTTTAAAGGGTTAATTCCATATATAAGTGAAGAATATGGAAAACAACATCTCCCTAGAAAAGGGAAATGACAACCCCCAGGGCTGAGGGAGGACAATGGGTCCTGGGAGAGAAAAGGCAAACAAAGTGCCTTATGCTCTCTCTGGTCTTTCCTCCTTTCCCAGTATCCTGGAGGGGAAGGCAAACAAATGGGCTCTGGGATCTGGATTATTATCCCAGTAACAATGAGTTTCAAGCTTTTACAACTGTTTTCCTGACTTAGATTTTTAACCTGCACAACTAGTTTCCTGACTGTCCAGCCAACATGTCCCAAGTCTCTCATGATTAAGTCACACGAAATCTTCTGCTATGATTAACTCTCATTAAGATCTATAAAAAACAGACCTCTCCTTTAACCAGTCACCATTTTCTCCCCTGAAAATGTGCCATTCCACTACTGCTTAATAAAGACAGCTTACTGAGCTGAGGTCCACTCCTGTTTTCAGTTATTTTTGCTTACATGAGCCTACATGCTAACTCTCAGCATGTCTTTCTTTGAAACAATTCACACAAGGCCATTCTAATTCAGCTGTGCTTTAAAAATAATAAGAGTATTTGGGCTTGGATTGTGGCTCAGTGGTAAAGCTCTTGCCTAGCATGTGTGAGGCACTGGGTTCAATTCTCAGCCCCACATAAAAATAAATGTGAAAAATACAATTGTTAATAAAAAGATTGCAGTATTTACAATCCTTGACTAAGGAGCTTATTGTTTTCAGGATGTTCTGGTCCTTGTCCTGATAGGCTATGATTCTGCCTATCCAGGGAACAGAGGGTTTTTAAAGAGGTGATTCAAAGGCTACTCTCCACATTTACCCTGATGTAATTCATTTGTTAATTTGAGAGATAACCATTTCTTAAATCTTCTGGTTCCATCCCCAGAGATCTATTTACTTCATTCCCGTGATTGATGTGTGCTCAAGGACAGATAACTGGGCCTAGGATAGGAAAAGGGTAAACCTGTTTCCCCAGAAGTTAGGAAAGGGAAAAGGGAGAAGAGAAAAAAAGAAAGTCAGCTTTAAAATAAGCCTCATTGGAAAAGCAATAAGGGATATATTCAAAACATGACATGGACCACTGTCACATTCTTTTATCTAGGGCTGAAGAGCACAGGCCCAAAACTCCTTTACTAATAAGAAAAAGAAAAGGAAATAAAAGAACAAAGCATAAGTTACACTGATCTGGGATGGATCTGGATGAAAGAGGATCTTTGACTTTACACAAACCAAAATGACTAGAGTTTCTGTTCAGTAGAAACATGCACAGTAGGGACTAAAAAATATGATACAATCCTACCATCAGTCAAAAGAGGTTGTGCTTAGTGATAAAGCCACCCTAATTTCCTCTTAAGACTGGGAACCATCTCGTCACATTTTATTTTGTGAGCCCATTTTGGCTTTACTATAAATTACTGTGATTTCTAAACTTGCTTGGAATGCCTGCCCGTGCCTTGAATTCACCCATGCCTGGATTTCCCTGATCAGATAGCAACCCTCTCTGAAACATTAGTGGTGCTTCATAAATTCTGGCTTTTCCTGGCCAGATAATGACCCTCTTGGAAGCTGTAATGGCACCTCATAAATTCTGGTGTTAGGATCTAAATTTACTCCCTAAGTGCTGGACTATTAAATCTACTCCTGCCTTTGTGTTATGCTTGTAAAAATCCTGTTTTCTGTAAGTTCTCAAGACACCTCCCCTTTTTGCAACTTTCTGTGCTATAAAGCTACACTCCTAGAGAGCTGGAGGGCTGTCTACTATTCCCACAGGTTTTGGCCTGTCAGAATTTCAAGCTTGCTTTAATTTGATTTAAATTGGAGTTGATGATCTTTTCTTTGAGTTGTGGTTTAACACTTAGGTGGGATTCTCTAGAAACCTTCCCTTCTGTCCTAATAAAAACTGAGTTCAGGAAGAAGTGAGTTGTCACTCTCCTGAGAGAAAGCACTCTCTCTTGTGAGGGTATTTTCCCCTTCTTTCTCTTCTAATAAATTCTGCTATTCTTTTGCTAAGTTTCACGTCTTGCTTGAAATCTTCTCGTGCAAAGACAGGAAAGCCAAAGAATACATCAATTTCCAGAAAGATCTTATCTCAGATATCATCTTATCTCCTTATCCATTGGTTGTGTGGAAGGGAAGTCAGAAAGGAATATACTAAGAGGAAACTATCACAGATAAAGGGGGCATTTTGGTTCAACCAACCTAACAGATTTCTTGCTAAACACAGGCCAAAGTGATCATACATCACCAGAATGTTAAAAGCTAAGAACCTGATTAGATATTGTTACATTAAGTTTGGCCTCAAACAGCCCCTGTGAAGTGCACTGTAGCTTGATGTGTAAGCAATTTGGATCTAACTTTAGCAATGGAGTCTCAGTGAATCCCAGTAATCAAGTTTCAGCCAGCCAAGGCTGCCACCTGATCAGCCCATGCTCATGTGAAGCAGATGCTTCAACAACCAAGTGCATATAAGGCAAATGCTAACTGCAGCCAATCAGGATGTTTCTGCATTTCACTTCCTTTTCTTCAGCTAAATAAAAATAAATAAATAAATATAGTGGACAGACTTTGTTGGGGCACTCTGAATTATAACCTAATGTAATAGGTTCTTTTCTTGATCAATGTGGACCCAGTGAGCACAACCAGAAGGTAATGAATAGAGAAAGCTGGCTCATGGGGTGCATGCCTGTAATCCCAGCAGCTCAGGAGACTGAGGCAGGAGGATTGAAGTTCAATCCTCAGCAACTTAGTGAGATCCTAAGCAATTCAGCAAGACACTGTCTCTAAATAAAATATTTAAAAGGGTTGGGGTTGTGGGCCAATGGTTAAGTGCCCCTGGGTTTAATCCCTAGTACCCAAAGAAAAAAATAGAGAAGGATTTGTTACCCTCGGTCATATGCTAGGTGCTAAAATCATCAAATGAAAATAAAAGCTTATGATTAGAACAACAATCTAGCAGCATTGGCAGGCCATCATTAAATAAATTATCAAGACAAAATAAAATCCATCTTCCTAACAGATACCTTCCTGCGATGGCAAGGGGTTGAACAAAAATATAATGCCAAAAAAATTAAAAATTTCATAAGGGTGTCTTATTATTACATTATTCTTTAACCAATGACTGACAGGTGCACTGTACATTAATATCACCTTTGTGCTAACTGATGTTATGTGATTATGTGCATTTAAACTGTACATCAAAATTTGAAGATCACCAAAGTCAGAGACAGGAATTTCTCTGACATAGTGTTTATAGTCATTTTAATGCCAGGATTTTTTTCATTGCCTTAAGGTAAGTTATATTTGACAGCTTTTGATTTCTTTTAATGACAATAATTTTCAAATGGGAACAGTATTTCTTCTTCTTCCCTTTTATTATTATTTTTTATGGTGCTGGGGGTGGAGCCCAAAAGGCATGCTGGTTCTGCTATTTTATTAGAAAAGTTGACTGTACAAAACAAGCCAGACTCAGGAGCACAGGTTTTCTCTCCAATGTGGAAGTTAGAGAGAAAAGAGGGGTGAAATGGTACTCATTAAAATAAGAGGGAGGACATTAAGGAAGTTGTAGGAGCTTGGGGAAGGTGAGGAGGGAAGCAGTAGGTACTAGAAAATAAAACTGATCAATTGTTAAATGCATGTACAAATAGACCACGATAAAACCTACTCTTCTATATAAGTAATATACACCCATAAAAATTGTCAAAATGGACTATATTTCACTGTGATCATAGACTTGTTATGTGTAATGATCTTGGTCTCTAGCATTGCTCATTTACATATGAGCAGAGAAGGGTGTGAAACACAGATACCAGTAAAGCAAGAGTTCAGAGAAGACTTAGTTTGTCCAGAAAATATTTCTGAAGGTGCATGGAATTCAAGTATGAGTACTTGCTTGTGCTGAATACCTGTTGTTTCCTTATTCTAACACTTTTATTCCCAAAGGTGTCTGAGTAATATAGAAGAACCTAGTCTAACACATGTCTCAGAATTCCTCCTCCTAGGCCTCTCAGAGGACCCAGACCTGCAGCCCATCCTCTTCGGACTGTTCCTGTCCATGTACCTGGTCGCTGTCCTTGGGAACCTACTCATCATCCTGGCGGTCAGCTCTGACCCCCACCTCCACACCCCCATGTACTTCTTCTTCTCCAACCTGTCCTTGACAGACATCTGTTTCATTTCCACCACGATACCCAAGATGATTGTAAACATCCAAACTCACAGCAGAGCCATCTCCTAAATAGGCTGCCTGACACAGATGTCTCTTTTTGCCAATTTTGTCTGTATGGATGACATGCTTCTGACTGTGATGGCCTATGACTGGTTTGTGGCCATCTGTCACCCCCTGCGATATCCAGTCATTATGAACCCTCGTCTCTGTGGCTTCTTAGTCATGGTATCTTTATTAATTAGCCTTTTCAACTCCCTGTTGCACAATTTGATTAAACTACAGTTTGCCTACTTCAAGGATGTGGAAATTTCTAACTTTTTCTGTGACCCTTCTCAACTCCTCAATCTTGCCTGTTATGATACTTTTACCAATAACATAGTCATTTATGTTATAGGTGGCATATTTGGCTTTCTTCCCATCTCAGGGATCCTTTTCACTTATTATAAAATTGTTTCCTCCATTCTGAGGATCCTATCCTCAGCAGGGAAGTACAAAGCCTTCTCCACCTGTGGGTCTTACCTGGCAGTTGTTTTGTCTATTTTATGGAACAGGTATTGTAGAGTACCTTGGCACAACTGTCTCACGTTCTCCCAGGAAGGGTGCAGTGGCCTCAGTGATGTACACTGTGGTCAGCCCCATGCTGAACACCTTCATCTACAACTGAGGAACAGGGATATTAAAAGTGCCCTGAGGAGGCTTCACAGCAGGATTGCCTAATTTTTCTTTGTTTCATCTTTTCTTGGAGTGTGGATTCTAAACCAGGACACCCCGGGTTATTGTGTTCATATCAGTCCTCAGTAGCAAGTTAGAGCCTTGATTGTGCCCCCAGCAGTGGAGGCTTCTCACATCTGCAGTCTTTTTTTTTTTTTTTTAAAGAGAGAGTGAGAGAGGGAGAGACAGAGAGAAAGAGAGAATTTTCAATATTTATTCTTTCAGTTATCGGCGGACACAACATCTTTGTATTTGGTGCTGAGGATCGAACCCGGGCCGCACGCATGCCAGGCGACGCTACTGCTTGAGCCACATCCCCAGCCTCACATCTGCAGTCTTTAGTCATGACCAAGCAGGTAGTCAGCACAACTAAGAATGTGCTGATGGAGACAGGATGGGAGGAGGGATCCACATAGCACTTATTCATTATCTACAACATAAAAAATAATTATTTAAAACATAAAATTTACATAAAATGTAAATATGTTTGTTATCATTTCACTAATTTTTTGGATACCAGGGATTGAACCCAGGGGCGCTCAATCATGCACACCCCCAACCCTTATTTTTTTTATATTGAGACAGGGTCTCACTAAGTTGCTCAGGGCTTCACTAAATTCCCAAGGCTGGCTTTGAACTTGCCATCATCCTGCCTCAGCCTCCAGAGCTGCTGGGATCACAGGTGTGTGTCACCTTGCCTGCAGTCATGCATGATGTTGGTGTTATCTCGTTATCTCTGGATTTCTTCCTATCTCAGGGAGATTTTTCTGTTATTATAAAATTGTTTCTTCATTATGAGAGTCCAATAAAGAGTTGGGCTATCAAGCCTTCTCCACCTGTGGTCTCACCTGTAAGGTGTTATATATTTTATGGAACCAGATTTGGATCACATGTTGGTATCCCATTCCCACACAACTCCAGATCTCAGAGACATGTACTGCATTCATCTCCATGCTGGGTCCTGAGGACACAGAGCAGAACAGTCCAATCTCAGGACCTGCAGCATATAGTTACAAGGTAGGTTAGAAAAACTGCAGCAAAAGCTATCCTCTACAAATGTATTCCTTCTCCCTCTTTACATTATTTTTGTAGACCACATATATGCTCTGATGTTTGATAATAGTGTTGCATTAGCCAGGGTCAGAATCAGGATAAGTATGTAGTTGTGAGAATGGGTACAAATTTTCAGTTTAGCAAGATGAAAATTTTCTGGAAATGGACGATGGTAATGGTTAAACAACAAAGGGAATGTAATTGATACTACTGAACTATGCACATAAAATAGGTAAAAATGGAAGTTTCTGTTTCCTGTATATTTTATCACAAGAACTAGAATTAGGCACAAATGGGTCATTCAAAACAAGGAAAAGAAACAAATTGAGTGAACAATACCCCAGAGCTTCCTTGAGTAGAGGAAGAGACCATAACCTTGGGGATATTTATTTTCTCTTCTTCTTTTTCTACCTCTACCCATGTGAGAAAATCCTTAGAGATTAGGATGACAGAACACCTTGGCTAATTACAAGCTCTGTGCATGGATCCTCGAAGTTTAATAAAGTGAATCAACCTGTGTCTCTAGTACTTGAGTATGGTAGTTAAGAGGGCTCCGTACATGGTCTCCTCCTCCCAGGGTTGTCTGTAGCAGGAAGCTCCTAACTGACCCTCTGTGCCTATCAGTCCTGAGGATTGACTTTGAGCCTTCATGGGCACCTGATTAGGGTGTAACTTTGGATCCTCATTGTTTGTTCATGAGCCAGCAGAGAAGAAACTTAACCAGTATGTCTGAGGGAGACATTGGATAGGAAAAGGACTGTCAGAAATATTGTTTCTACATCATCAGGACAAATATGATAGTCTGGGTGGCCAAATGAAAGGATATCAATGTGCAAAACAAAGAGTTATGAGATCTGGTTTTTATATTCTTGGTTGTTTTGAGGGTGAGACATCCAACTCCAGTGCTCACCTCCACTAGCTGTACTTCCAAAAGACACCTTATCCATTCTAGCAGAAAGCGGGTTCCCCAAACTCTTTCTTAAGCAATCCAAGAGGAGTATAAAGGTGATCATGATGTTTAAGAGGAAAATAGCAGCACACGTAGGTTTGTGATGCATCACCAAGGGCTTCCTAAATGCCAGATTCAGAGCTGTGTTTCACGCAGCTTGACTCATCTCAGAGTCTCTGCAGAGCCTTTCTTTAGTTACACATGTTCACATTATTATATAGAAAATAAAAGAATATTATATTTATGAAAATTTTGCCAGGTTGTTAGGCAGAGATGAGTAAATCTGTTTGATTGAGGTGGTCTAAATATGGACACCAGGCTTCTGGGCAGGAGTACCCCTGCAGGTTGTTTCCTTGACAACCTAATCTGCCATTTCCACTCCTGTCACTCCAGAAGTGAGGCTTTGCTCACTCTGCTTTTCATTGTGGGTGTTCCTGGTAGATCAAAGGGAGAGCAGTTGACATAAAAGCAACATCCAACATGGGAAGAATAGATCAAGGGCAGAGATCACAGGAAACAGGGGCACATAAAAATTCAACACAGACCTCTCCACACTGCAGGACACTCTGAAGCCCTCTCTATCCTCCTTGCTACTGGCCCACTCAGTCTCAAAGGAGTCAATGCCACCTCTTGGTTTCATTCCTACACAAGAAACTGGAGAGTTTTAAAGGGTTCTCCAGATGTACTGGTGGTCAGGGTCCTGGACCTCTGCTTGAAACTTTCTGATAATTGGGAAATAAGGACAAGATTACTGCACCACACCCAGACAACGAATGCTGATTTTTTTATATTAGTATAGTTATACTATAACTAGTATTATAGTTATACATAATAGTGGAATACTCTGTGACTATTCATGCATGTGCAAAACAAAATTTGGTCCATTTCTTTCCCCAGGACCTCTCCTATCTCTTTACTTCTCCTTCCCCCTGATTCTATTTCTTTACTTTAGTGGTCTTATTACTATCTTTTTTAATTGGTGCATTTTAATTCTACCCCAAAGTGGGATTCACTGGGGTGCATTTGTACATGCACTTAGCATCATTTGGTCAGTTTCATTCCCCAGGATTCTGCTTTCCTCCTCTGCCACCTTTGAGCCCTTTCCTCTATTACACTGTCCTCCCTTCTGTTTTCCTGAGGCCCATTTTTATTTATTTATTTTTTCTCCAGCGTCCACATATGAGAAAAGACATTTGATCCTTGGCTTTTCGAGTCTCTTATTTCATGTAGCATGAAGTTCTTGTTTCACCCATTTACCAGCAAATTACATAATTTCTTTCTTTGTATGACTGAATAAACCTCCATTGTGTGTATTTACCACATTTTCTTTATCCATTCATCTATTGATGGACACCCTGTCTGGTTCCATAACATGGCCATTGCAAATCTCACTGGTACCAACACTGATGTGCCTGTGTCCCTATCGTACGCTGATTTTAGTTCTTTTGTGTAAATACCAAGGCATGGGATTGCTGGGTTACATGGTGTTTACAATCCTACTCTTTTGGAAAATCTCCATGCTGCTTTCCATGGTTAATGTTCGAACTTGCAATCCCTGCCTTCTCTCCAGCCTTGGTTATTATTTGTTCTCTTGATGATTACTATTCTAACTAGAGGGAGGTGAAATCTCAATGTAGTTTTTATTGGCATTTCCCTGATTGCTAAGGATGTTTAGCATTTTTTTTTCATGTATTTTTTGGCCATCTGTATTTGTTTTTTGTTTTTAGAACTGTGTATTTAGTTCATTTGTCCATTTATTTATTGGGATATTTGAGGGATTTGGATGTTAAATTTTTGAGTTATTTATGTATTCTGGATATTAATGTTCTGTCAGAAGAGAAGATGACAAAGATTTTTCTCCCATTCTATGGGGGCTCTGTCTTCCCCTTGATTGTTTAATTTTGATCACTATCTATTGAATTTCTTATTTCTTCTCAGAGGGGAAGATTGTTAGTATTTCTAAGACAACATTGTCATCTGAGTTGATCTACTGGTGATACAACTGCATTGAATTAGTAATAAAGAGATAATGGATGCTCCCATGTGATTATCATGTGATGAATGTATTAAATAATGCAAAATAAAATTTAGGTATTATTATTTATACTAATTATTAATTATAAGGGTAATCTCCTACCATTCAACCAAAATATGCTGTTGCCTGAAGTTACCATTCTCCAATTTCTGTTTTGAGGCAAAAATTATATTTGATAATCATATGCAAGGTATTTGGACATGAATGACTAGATCTCTTCACCTCTGATTCTCTATTCTACCTTGCATGGCATAGAGGAAGTATAAAAAAATATCAGAGTGGCTGGGGTTGTAGCTCAGTTGTCTAGCGTGTGCAAGTTTACAGACATTTTACACATGTTCTGTATAGAGTGGCAACTCCAAGATCCAAAACTAAAATTTTCATTTTCTAACTTGTGCTCCAGTCTCCTATCTCCACTACTAGTGAAAAATGGAAATATTATTCCTAATGCATTATGAAATGTCTTCATAAGTTCTTGTGGAAGGATTATCACAAAACAGAATGCAGGGATATTTTTGATAGTATAACTGAAGAATACAATGATGTAATTGATAACAACTGATTTGATCAGAGTATCAAATGTAGATAATTAATATTAAAATTGAATATGCATCAATTATTGGAGGTCAAAAACTATCTCCCATAAATATGGCACATAGAAATTTTAACTTGTGTTATACAGACAGAGTCACAGGAAGTTTAAAGGACTGTTGCCACAATAAACTGACACACTAAATGATGTCCTTTTCCTGGGTAATGCTTTGTAAAGTACAAAGCTTTTGAGGTCAATGTATGTATTACACAAGTAGATATAAAATCACATGTCAATGGACACTAGTGTATTTGAGGGACAGTAGGTGTTACTACTTAGATTAACTTTAGAAACTTTAAGGTAAGTTTGAAAAAAAAATGTCCATAGATACCTAAACCAATACTTCTATGGTAACATTGAGAGGAAAATAAATGAACCAAATTCATGATGGCAGTTGCTTCTGGGGGACAGAAATACAAGAGAATGGAACCATGAAGAGATACCAAGAACTCAAATGTCTAGAGGATAATTCGCATCTCCACAAAGTAGGAGTTTTATGCAAATATTAAAGTTTTATATGTTCTTGGAACTAGTGGTATTATCAATGGTGACTAATATTAATGGACTGTTGTTTTAATGTCAGGGAATACTCAAAGGCAGCTGTTGTTAATTATGGTGTAAGTAATGACCATTGGGAGCTGGGTGCAGTGGCGCACACCTGTAATCCCAGTGGCTTAGGAGCTTTAGACAGGAGGATCCAAAATTCAAAGCCAGACTCAGCAAAAAGTGAGGCCCTAAGCAAACAGTGATATCCTGTCTTTAAATAAAATACAAAATAGGGCTTGGGATGTGGTTCAGTGGTCAAGTGCACCTGAGTTCATTCCCTGATTCCTTCCACCCGCAGGAGGAGGAAGAGGAGGAGGAGAAGAAGGAGAAGAAGAAGAAATGACCATCAAGAACTTCACCATGCAGACACTCTGATTGAATATGTTCATTTTTGGCGAGATATCTGGGCAATTATAGATACCCACAGGTAGATATGATGATAAATGGGGCTGAGGACCAATACTCTATGCAAATTAAAAGAATTAAATAAAATATATTTTTTACAACAAACCTCTAAGGAGATAATTATTTTCCCTGTTGTACAGATGAAGAAGCTGTCAGCACATTTTCATAGTTCCTGAATTTTTTCAACTTTTTCCTTTTAAGTCATTGTCTGATCAGATAAAATAATAAACCTAAGGGTAGTTGAAGTGAGAGAATTGCAAACCATGTATCAGGAAGAACTGGCCAGAAATGCATAGACCCATCATAAGGTTGGGACTCAAAATGCACTTTGTGATCTTTACTGCCACTAAAGTCCTCCACTTTTAAAAGTTGGATGAAGCTTTCAGAAACCACTTCCCTGTGTGAACAGGCCATTATTGAACACAGAATAAAGGAGAAAAGCAAGTATATATCCTTGCTATGTTTCTTCATACTTTAGTATTTTGTATTCACTGATAGGTGCACCATACACTAAAGTCACCTTTGTGTTAATAGATGTCACATATGCATTTAACTAAGCCACTTTTTGAAATGTTGATGTCCACCAATGTAAAAAAAAGGGACATATATTAATGTTTTTTTAAATATATTTAGTTGTAGATGGACACAATGTTTTATTTTGTTTATTTTGTTTTATGTGATGCTGGGGATCAAGCCCAGGGTCTCACAAAAGCTAGGCAAGTGCTCTACCACGGAGTCACCACCCAGCCCCATATTAAATGATTTTTAAAAAACAAAAACAAAATATGAATGAGTGACAAATTATACCCACAAAGGAAGGTAATCAGAAAACAATAATGAAAAAAAAATTCTAGGAGAAAACTTGTATATAATAATGTTTCCTGATTATGAACTATCAACATAGATAAAGTGTTTAGATAATGTTGTCCTAGATCATAGAAAAATGTTTATAAACATTAAATATACTGATTTAAGGGAAGTACTACTATCTTAGAAAAATAAGGTGTATTCAATTGTTTGAATTGCCTTTAATTGGAATTTTTTCCTTAAGCAAGTAAGAATATTTAGTAGCTATGTTATCTAAGGAATACTTTGTTTTTTACTGTGTTTATGAAATAGCTACTTCTGATATTCTTGGTTTCCTAATATCACTGAAAAACAATATCTAAATAATAATAAAGTAAGCATGCATAGAAAGATATGAAAAGCAAAAAATAAACAAGGAAAGAGTGATAACAAATTTGTGTTGATTACAAATGATAAATATTGTTGAAGTTGTGTGGACACCAAATGTGAATACATGCCAATATTTGAATTAAAACTATGTACAGAGTATTGTATGTCTGTTTATTTGAATCACTTTTCCAAACAGTTTTTCCTATTTCAAAAGATGTCCGAGCAATATGGAAGCATTGAATCTAACATGTCTCAGAATTCCTTCTCATGGCACTCTCAGAGGACCCAAACTAGCAGCCTATCCTGTTTGGACTGTTCCTGTCCAAGTACCTGGTCACAGTGCTTGGAAACCTGCTCACCATCCTGGCCATCAGCTCTGACTCCCACCCCCATACCCCCAAGTACTTCTTTCTCCCCCATTTCTCTTTGGCTGATATTTGCTTTATCTCCACCACAGTCCCAGAAATGATTGTGGACATCCAAACTCAGATCACAGTCAGTCATCTTATGTAGACTGCCTGACAAAGATGTCCTTTTTTATCTTTTTCATAAACATGGATAATATGCTTCTGACTGTGATGGCTTATGACTAGATTGTGGCCATCTGTCACCCCTTGCATTACTTAGTCATCATGAACCCTCACCTCTGTGGCTCTTTAGTTTTGGTGTCTGTTCTGTTTAGCCTTTTGGAATCCCAGCTTCACCACTTGATCATCTTACAATTTTCCTACTTCAAGATCATTGTAATGTTTTGAGCAACTAATAAAAAAATACTGTGCAGTGATTAACAAGATTCAGATGTCCATCAACTGAATCAAAAAAAAAAGAGATGTGGACATTTCAAATTTCTTTTGTGACCCTTCTCAACTCCTTAGTCTTGCTTGTTCCGATAAATTTACCAACAACATAGTCATGTATTTTATTGGAGTCATCTTTGGATTTTTCCCCATCTCAGGGATCATTTTCTCTTACTATAAAATTGTTTCATCCATTTTTAGAAATCCATCTGCAGGCAGAGAGTACAAAGCCTCCTCCACCTGTGGTTCTCACCTGGCAATTGGTGGCTTATTTTATGGAACATCCATTGGAGTGTGTCTTGATTCTGCTACCTCACATTCTCCCAGAAAGGGTGTGGTGGGCCTCAGTGTTATATACTGTGGTCACACCCTGTTGAATCCCTTCATCTACAGCCTGAGAAAAAAAAGACATTAAAGGTGCCCTGAGGAGGATCCACAGCAGGATGGTCTAATCTCACAATCTTTGACATCCATTTTGAATGTAGGTTGGAGTTGGCAGCAAAACTAAACAAGTAGACCTATTAGCCATTCCTCATTCCTTATATCATTTTTTGTTGATTTTTAACTTAATTTTTCATTGTATTTAATAGTAAAATGGCCATTGCCAGTGTTGGGATACAGAGGAGTGAAATTTTTTCAATGTACAAAGTTTTGGTTTTGGAAGTTAAAATATTTCTAAAAATGGGTGTTGATTATAGCTGCACAACACGGTGAATGGGTTGAATACATAGTGCACATGAAATGTTAAAGTTTTGATAGATATCTCTTTCCACAATAAAGAAAAAAATAAAATACAGATAGCTCTTTTAAAAACAAATAGGGCTAGGGATATAGCTGAGTGGGGAGAGTGCCTGCCTCACATGCACAAGGCCCTGAGTTCAATCCCCAGCACCACAAAAATAAATAAATAAAATAAAAGTAAAAATGAATAAAAACTAAAATCCAACAAATAGCCCATAGAACTTCCTTTTGAACAGAAAGTATAAGATAACAATTTTGGTGGGCATTCATTTTTTCTTCTTCTTCACCCCCCTCCCCTTCCTTCTCCTCCTCCTCCTTCTCCTTCTTTTTACATTTTCTCCACTAATATAAAGAAGCCCTTAGAGATTGGGCAATATGGGCAAATTTTGCTAATTATGACCTCTGTGCATTGAACCTCTATTGTTATGCTATGATAAATAATTGCCTGCACCTCCAGCCCTTCAATGTGCTCCAGCTGAATGTGCTCCATACCTGTATCTCCTCCTCCCTTGGTTGTTTGGGATCAGGAAGCTCATATGTGACACTGTGCTCATATCAAGCCTGAAGACAGAGACAGAGCCTTCACTGGGCACAAGAGAGGCCAGCAGCATTGGATCTTCCTTCCTTAGTCATGACCTAGCAGAGAAGCAGCTTAAACCAGTAAGTGCTGAGGGTGATGGTGGATGGAAGAGGTCCTGTTGGAAATGCTGTTTCCCCTTCTTTAGGTCTAAGAGTGAGTTTGTGCAGACAGATGGGAGGAGGAGTATAAAGCTGATGTTCTGATGTGTGGTGGAGCCCAGACTCATTCACAGACCGGCTCTCCTCTCACATTTGTAACTCTGGCTGTGAACTTCCCACCATCAGTGGGTCCCTCTGTACTGTGACCTATGTACCCAGCATGATTAAAAAGGGGAAGGTGGCAAGAAGAATGGCTGTGAAAAATGCCATGCACCATGCTGGAGGGCTTGCTGAGTGTTAGGCTCTGAGCTAAGTTTGGGCAGCTCTTTCCATTTCATGTCAGCTGCATAGTTGGCCCCAAGCCATAAGTACACACACTATTTCCACAGAAAAAGGAATGACAGCATTTTAAAATTTATTTTTTTAGTTACATACAGCACCAAGATATAGCATTTTGAGGTAATAACTCTCAGATTGTTAGAAAAGAAGGAAGAGGGTTGGATTGGTCTGCCTGAACACAGACCAGGGCATTAATGCTAGGATCTCCTGGGAGGATTTTCCCCTTAAAAACCTAAGAGGACTTTCCTCTTCTCTGTCACTTCAGGAAGACACCCCTTGCTCTCTGTGCCTTTCCCTTTGGGGGTTCTTGATGAGTCACAGAGGAGAACAGTAGGGGACATACATCCACCCAGGTCCATCAAGTATGGGAAAGACAGGTCAGGATCACAGACAAAGACCACAGAAAGAACAGCACATGACCAAGCAGCACAGATTTTTCTCTCACTCCTCTCTGGGATATCCTTGCAGCTGTCCAAATCTTTCTGCCATCTTATAATCTATCCACTCCATATCAAAAGTTGTCATAGAGTTTACTGTTGATTTTCTTCCTACTCAGGACTCCTGATATCTGCTTGAAACTTTAAAATATCTGGTAAACAATGAAAAGTTCCATGTATCAGACCCAGAGCCCAGCAATTAATGTTTGAATCTGTCAGTCCCCCTTGTATTGGATCCTCCAATGCAAAACAGGGCAGGTACTTATCATCTCTAAAACTCAGCATTGTCACACTGAAGAATGATTAAACAGATGTGGGTGTGCCTTGGATGATTGTTATTTGATAAATGTACAAATAAGAATATACAATTTAGATATTGTTACTTTTTTAATGATAGGGTTAATCTGCGTATCATTCAACTATAATATCCTGTTATTTGTAGTGACTATTTCCCTGTTTCTGAAACAAGACATGTCGTTTTGTCCTCGTACAAATATAAGCCATGTTGTTTGGAGAGGTATGCTAATTCCCTTTCATTCCAAATTCTGCAGTATAAGACACCTTGTTTTCCACAAAGAAATCATCAAGCAAGGTAAAACTATGTTAAACATTTACTAGACTATTCCTTGGTTCACAAAAATTGGTCACAATATGTCATCAACACTCCTGGTGTTTTCCTTTCTGCACTTTCTTTCCTTTCAGGAATGTCCAACAGAATAACTCTGAGAGAAAACCAAGAACTATAGCTCTTCCTTGTGCCTGTATCTTGAACACATGAACTTTAAATTGTTATTTACCAGCGTCTACATTATTCAATGTTTCAAATGCAATTGTGGGGATATTTGTGGGTATTTAAAAAAAGGAGAAAGAGAAATGGACAAATAATCTTTATGTCTGAACTGGTTCACACTTTGGAGTCACTGACTTTTGACAATTGTCTTCATCAATAAACCTGCTGTTTCCTTTAAAATGAAAAATTTTATTAGGAAAGAATAATAGAATGACCAAATATTAATTAGGTTCCAAATTTCCCTTACAGGATTTATACATGGGTGTTTTTGTACCTGTTTTCAATAATCAGTCTGTGCTCTGAGAGATGGGGAGATTTGTACCCACTCTGCATATATAATAGGATTTTGAAAAGATTGCCCCAATTCCTTACTCCTATCCCAGGTCACTGTCCCCTCTGCTGGAGTCAAATGGAAATATTACTACATACACAAGAGGAAATTTCTTAGCCAATAATCATACAAGGGCTATCACTAGATACCCATAAGCAACATTTCTGACAGTAGACATTTAACTGTAATAGGTTGTTGTATTATGTTGAGAGCCATAGCAGAAGGGGCCCCAGCAAACTTCCAGCTGCCAGCAAACTTCTAGCTGCCAGCTGATGATTGGCTCACAGGGGCCCCAGCAATTTCTAGCTGCCAACTGATTGGCTCCTCTGTGGTGATGCTCATTGGGCTGTTTCTCCACCCTTTCAGACACGGAGCTGCTCATTGGGGGACTTTTTTTGGCTCCGCCCACACAACCCAGCCAATCAGCCTCAAGAGCAGGAGGGGTGGGGGAGGTTGAGAGACTTGTGGGAAGCCAGTGGTGGCAGTTGGGCTCTGAGGGTTTTCCTGAGGAGCTGTGTGGTGCAGTGTGTGTGTTCTAAAAATAAAGTTTGTTTCTTTTGACAAGTGGCTCAATTAGGACTCATTTTTATTGAGACAAATAACATAGGTTATTAATAGTAAAATACAACATGTATCAATTAATGAAATTCAAGTTACCATCATGCCCACATATTATGTAGAATTTCTGATTTGCATGAGAAACAGGATTTTGAAAAGATTGCCCCAATTTGTGTATTAAATTATGTTTCTCCTTTAGGTAATGCAGTAGCATTAGTGAAAACATACTTCACAGAGAGACTTAAGTGTACATATAGATGTATACTGTACATTTGAGGGACCATGGATGTTGTGTCGTACACTACCTAGATAAGATTTAGGTACTGTTGAGGTGAACACTGAAGAGAACTGCCTATGGAAACACAAATATGTATGGACATTGTATATTGACATAAAAATAAGACCACTTAATCCTGATAGCACTTTCCTTTGGGTGGCAGGTATGCAGGAAAATGGAATTATGCAGAGATAATCAAGTACAAATTTCATAAGAGGTAATTCAATTCCCTATAAAATATTAGTTTTAAAGCACATATTGCTAAATGTTTAATATTCTAACATGGGTAGTGCATATTATTGATGATAAAAATAAAGAATATTGATGGCGATTTCTAAATGTCAGAAAATGTTATAGGCAGTGGTTCCAAAAATTGATGTAAAAAAGAATCACACTAATTTCAAATGCAGGTATTTTAACTAAATTGTATTTAATCCAATGTCAGGGATCCTAATATTTTTAAATATTCACAGGCCAGTTGTATCACAAATCAGACTGAGGACCACTAGTATTTGGTATTTAAAAACACCTTAAGTATTTTTACAAAATAGCACTTATAAGAAAAGTAATGTTTTTTTTTTTTTTAATTCTACAGATGAGGAATTGATGGCCCACGTATGCTTAGGTTATTTCAGGAATTTTTTTTCTTTTTCATCTATTTTCCAAATTAAATCAGTATGATCTGAAAACATAAGAACACTGAATTGTATTCAAGTAGCTCAGTTAAGAGAATTGGAATCCAGGTATTAAATTCCAGGTACAGCAAATATTGATGTGAAAATCTATTAAATGACATTTTTTAAAAGGGCTGGAATGAAATTTGAATTTCATGTTCTTCCCTGATGTTATAGTCTTCAACTGTATCTATGAGAGATTACTGGAAAGGCAATGAGTTAATATTCCCAGGCCACAGCAGGGGAGGGGAAATAGAATAACTGACTTTCTTGGCCAGACATGTTACTGTAACTGTGTGAGGTTGATACAAATCAACCTGCATAAAATGAAAATTTTGAAAGTGCTTCTTAGCATATTGGTACAGTGTCATCATTGATAGATGTGGTGCCCACAAATGCTCTGTTCATGGTCATTAACTACATGACTGCTTTCTGATATGAACTATCAGCTTTAGCTGAGTGATGAGATAATGCCATCCTATTCCTTATCTAGTGTTTTAATTATTATAAGTTAAAGGAATTTGTATTATTGTTTGATTACTTGGTGTCTCTGCTTATCTAGTTTCTTTGTCCAATACTCTTTTCTTTTTCAAAAGATGCCCAAGCAAAATTAAACTGAAAAACCTAACATCTGTATCAGAATTCCATCTCATGGCACTTTCAGATGACCCAGACCTGCAGCCCATCCTCTTTGGCTTGTTCCTGTGCATGTACCTGGTTGGGGTGCTCAGGAACCTGCTCACCATCCTGGCCTTTAGCTCTGACTCTCGCCTTCACACCCCCATGTACTTCTTCCTCTCCAACCTGCCCTTGGCTGACATCTGCTTCATCTCCACCATGGTCCCAAAGATGCTCATGAACATCCAAACTCACAGCAGAACCATCTCCTATGTGGGCTGCCTGACACAGATGTCCATTTTTATCATTTTGGGATGTATGGATGACATGCTTCTGGACCGTGATGGCCTATGACTGGTTTATGGCCATCTGTCACCCCCTGCAATACTCAGTCATCATGAACCCTCGCCTCTGTGGCTTTTTAGTTTTGGTGTCTATTTTGTTTAGCCTTTTGGAAGCCCAGCTCCACAATTTGATTGTCTTACACTTTGCCTACTTTAAAGATGTGGAAATTTCTAGTTTCTTTTGTGAGGCTTCTCAAGTACTGAATCTTTCTTGTTCTGATACCTTTACCAAAAATGCAATAATGTATTTTGTGGGTGCCATCTCAGGATTCCTTCCTCTCTCAGGCATCTTTTACTCAAACTACAAAATTGTTTCCTCTGTTCTTAGAATCCCATCATCAAGTGATAAGTACAAAGCCTTCTCCACCTGTGGGTCTCACCTGGAAGTTGTTTGTTTATTTTATGGAACAGTGGTTGGAGTGTACCTTGCTTCTACTGTATCACAATCGCCCAGAAAGATTTATGAGTTCTCACTGATGTATGCTGTGGTCATTCCTATGCTGAATCCTTTTATCTACAGCCTGAGGAACAGGGACATTAATAATGCTCTCTGGAGGCTGAACAGCAGGACAGTGTAATTTCAGGCATGCAGCATTCATTTGGAACATGTGTTCGAAAAAGCAGCAATGGTAAACATCTAGATTTCCATGTAAATTATGCCTTGTTGTGATAACATTATTTTTGTAGTTTGATGATTTTATTTCTTCATCATGTTTCTTAGTAGAATGGTGTTTTCCTGGGCTAGGAGAAGGAGGAAGTGTTTTTTTTAAATGGGTACAAAGTTTCAGTTTGGGAAGATGAAAAAGGTCTGGAGATTGTTGATGGTGATGTTTGCATGAAAGAGTGGATGCAATTAATGCCACCCAACTCTGCACTTCAACATGAGTGAAAGTAAAATCAGTAAAATAGAGGAAGGATAATGGGGGAGAGAAGAGGGGAGGGAAAAGGCTAGGACAGGGGCCTGAAATGGAACAAACAGATTTCAAGCATGAATGATTTTGTCAAAATGAATTCAACTACTCTATGTAATTATTATGCTCTAATCATTTTTAAAATCAATGCAATAAACAGTGAAAAGTACACACAAGTATAGTCTTGAGTATAGGAAGAGGCCCAAACCAATTGTACATGTTTATTTCTCCCCTCCACTATTATGAGAAAGTCCTTTATATGTTTCAATATTGTGGCTCAATTTGACAGATTGTGAGTTCCTGAGCCCCCAAGCTCATATGATAGTAAAAAGGTAGCTTTGCCTGCTTCCTTGTAGTTTGAAGATTTCAGTCGATTGCACTCCATACCTGTGTCTCTTCAACCATAGTTTTCTGTATCAGAAAGCTCCTGTCTGTCCCTATATTCAAGTCAATTGTTAGGATGGAGGCTGAGCCTTCATTAGGCACCTGTCATAGGGTGGATGTCAGAACCACAGTTCATGTTCATGGCCCAGCAGAGAAGTATCACAACTCATTCAGTGCCCAGTTGATGATGAATGGAGAAAGGCTATCAGAACCATTGTTTTAATCATGAAGACTAACATGAAGTTTAGGCATTGAGATGGGAAGACACCAATATGCCAAGTTTCAGCTGTTATGAGTTGTGTGAATATGGGTATTTGGTTATGTTGGGGGTCCTAAGAATCTCATTCAATGTTTCCATTTCCTTCCACACTTGGAACATCATCCATGATGGCAGAGTATGGGTTCATGTAAACTGTTTCCAAATTACTGTAAAAAGATTATGAAAATGAGGCCAAGGAGAAAGAGAAGAGTACCCACAATACTATGAATACATATTGAGGGATACCTAAATGTCAGTATCAGAAATGTGTTCTTTGTATCTTGTGTCATTTCATCTGCATAATCTAACATTTCACTCCTATGTTATAACCATCATCATCATCATCATCATCATCATCATCATCATCCATGAAAGAAAGAAGCACCACATTTTTATGTAGCTAATACCAGGTAATCTTCTAGAAAATAGAAAAGCCATTTTGGAGTGTCTGATTATAGATACAGGGCATGTTGACAGGAGAATACAGGAATGTTGCCCACTGGACAACTCAACCAGGAATTTCACTTGCCTCTTTCTCCATAATAAATAAATAAATAAATAAATAAATAAATAAATAAATAGTCCCTTTCCAATTGTGTCCTTCCTTTTGGGGATTACTGTTACACCAAAAGGGACAGAAGTGATTGGTACCTTCTGAGTCAACTATAGGAATGACAAGAAATAGATTCCAGGCTAAGACCACAGACAGAGAAGATAAGCAGTGAGCAGCACTCATTGATCTTTCCACTACTCCAGGACAACCTCACTGTGGCCCACATACCCCTCCATTCTTATAGCCAGCCCACTCAATATCAAACAAAGACATTACAGGCAGGATTTTTACAACATTCCTACTCAAAACTGGAATTTGGAATTTAGAACTGCTCACTGTACATACCTGTGAGTTAGAATTTTGGATCTTAGCTTTAAAATGTTGATGGTTGAAAGCAATGAAAAAGTTTAGTGCATCAAGTGCAGAGTTTGAGAATTAGTTGTCAGAACTATGAAGAAACACAAAATCTAACAGGTGTCTCAGAATTCCTCCTCCTGGGCCTCTCAGAGGACCCAGACCTGCAGCCCCTCCTTTTTGGACTGTTCCTGTCCATGTACCTGGTCACAGTGCTTGGGAACCTGCTCATCATCCTCGCTGTCAGCTCTGACCCACACCTCCACACCCCCATGTACCTCTTCCTCTCCAACCTGTCCTTGGCTGACATCTGCTTCATCTCCACCATAGTTCCAATATAATTGTGGGCATACAAACTCACAGCAGAGCCATCTCCAGATGTCTCTTTTTATCATTTTGGATGCATGGATGGTAGCCTTCTGACTGTAATGGCCTTTGCTCGGTGTGGCCAACTGTATTTCCAGCCTACTATGAATTCATGCCTCTGTGTTTTCTTAATTTTAGGGGTCACTTATTTTAAGCAGCATGAATGAACTGCATTGTAATCTCCCTGCTTTTAACATGTGGAAATTTATAATTTCTTCCACAACCATTCTCAACTTTCAATCTTTCCAGTTCTGACATCTTTAGTGATAACTGTCATGTGTTTATGTTGATGCATCTCTGAATATCTTCCCACGTCCAGAATCCTTTTTCCCTTCTCTAAAAACTTTTCCTCCATTCAAATGATCCCATCATCAAACAGAGGGGGAAAAAAACCTGAGGGTCTCAACTCTCCATTGTTCTCTTATTTTATTTTATGGAACAGGCCTTGGAGTATACTTTGATTTAGCTGTGTTATGTTCTCCCAGAAAGGGTGAGGTGACCTCAATGATATACACAGTGGTCACACCCATGCTGAAAACCTTCATCTACAGCCTGAGGAATAGGGACATTTAAAGTGCCTGGAGAAGGCTGCACAGCAGGATGGTCTAATCTCAGGACTGGTGCATTCATTTGGAATGTAAGCTAGAAAACACAGCAGGGATGAGTTTAAACATCTAAATTCTGTCTACTTGGACCATTATTTTTTTATCATTTTATGGCTTTTCTTCCTTATCATATTTCATAGTAAAATGGTGGTTACCAGAGACATGAGGTATGAGGAGTGAAGAGTTTTTAAATGGTATAAAGTTTCAGTTTAGAAAAAGGCAAAATTCTAGAAATGAATGATTGCTACGGTCTTATAATTATATGAATGTAATTAATGCCACTTAACCGGGCATTTAGCAATGATTAAAATGGTAAGTTTTTGTTATGCATATTTACCACAATATAATTTAAATAAAAGTAGATGAATCATAAAAAAATGAAATAAAACATGTAAATAGGAAACATCCTTCTCCTAGGAAGATGCCCAAAATATTTGTGGACATACATTTTCTCTTCTGTTTCTTACTTCACTTCTATTAAGAAGTCCTTGGAGATTTAGAAAACATGAAACAATTTGACTAATTATGAGCCCTGTGCATGGAGCCCTAAGGTCATATAATAGTCAATAGTCATCCTATGTCTGCAGCTCTTCAGTTCAATGGCTCCAGTCCAGTTGGCTTCATACCTGTGTCTGATCCTTCTATGGTTTTTTGCACCAGGAAGCTCGTATCTGTCACTGTATTCATATCAATCCTGAGCACGGAGCCTGAGGCCTCCACTGGGTACCAGGCAGAGGAGGGGCATTGGATTCTCTCTGTCATGACTCAGCATAGACTCAGCACTACCCAGTAAGTGCTGGGGGAGAGGATGGATGGAGGAAGGACTCTCTGGAGTGATCTTTCCCCATCATTAAGACAACATGACAGTGTGGGGTAGATAGATATGAAAATAAAAATATGCAGAATATCAGCTACTTTAACTTTGAAGTTTATGTACCTGACAGTGGGGGAGGCACCAAAAAATCTCATTCAAAGTTTTGATTTCCTTGCACACTGGTTCTATGTGTGGAAGTAGAAATTGGGTCCTGTGAACTTTTTCCTAAGCATTTCAAATGGTTTATGAAGGTGATGAGGGGGAAGAGATTGGCAATTATCGTATCATGAACGACAGTTTCCCACAAGAGAGTCTCTAATCTCTATGTTCGGTGTAGCATGTTTCATTTCATGTACACAGTCTTCTGCAACTCAGAAGCTCCACCAACATTATTATTTTACCAAAATGGAAAGACAGCATTTTTATGTAACTTCATAATTTGTGTTTAGATGTAAAATAATTAAGCCATGATTGAATTGAGCTAAGTATCACAGACAACAAGAATTTACCCAGAATATTCTTGGAAGGTTTTCCTTATAACAACCCACACAGTTATTTCAAATACCAAGAAAAATCCCCGATACTCACTGTGTTCTTCAAATTAAGGTTCCAAGGGGATCACACAGGTCAGCAATGGTTGGCCCCAGCTGCCTCCATTATAGACAGGATGGCTGAGCTCACAGGCAAAGGTTAATGTTATGGAACTAAAGTGTGGATTTCCTAACTCTTATCCCAAATCGCTGTCTTCTCTACTGGAGCCCACTGGAAATATCTCTCCTATACAAGAGGAAATATCATAGTAATTATGCAGGGGCTCATACTAGACATACCTTGGGAATATTTTGGACAATAAATATTAACAACAATAAGTTGTTTGATGAGGACAAGTTTTTATTTAAACAAAAAAATGTTCCTGATTAATAGAACACCTGGAATGCACATCAACTAATAGAATTCAAAAAAACTGTCTGCCACCCACACATATGTGGAAATCCTCATTTGTATGATATGGACTCAGGCACAAGATTTTGGAAAGCTGGTCATAAAAAAAATAAGTTGACAAATTAATTGTTATCCCTCAGGTAATGGTGTGCATCAGCTAAGACTTTTGAGGTTAAGGAAGGTGCTTCACATGTTGATCTAAACTACTAAATTTCAGGGGCAATAAGTAATGTGTTGTAGATGGCTTGAATGAACATTGTTTTTTTTTTTTTTTGAGTAAGTCTTAAAGAAAAATGCAAATGGATATTGAAATCAAAACTAACATGAAAATATTGACAAAAATATGCACACGGAATTTATTGGAACAGTTTCTTTGATGGAATAGGTATACAGGAAATGGAATCATGCAGAGATATTAAGAACCACATTTCATATGTAATAATTTAAATCCTGGTAAAATGTTGATTGTGAAGCACATAGTAGTAAATGTTTATTTTTAATATGGGCAGTAGTTATTGTTAATAGTCACAGAAAATCACACTAATAGAGCATTTTCAGAATGCCAGCAAATATTCTAAGGCTGTGATTCTCAACCCTGGTATAAGACAGGATGACCAAGATATTCACTAGCTGATATTATAATCCAACTGATTTTAATCCTGTACCAGGGCATCTTGGTATTTCAAAATATTCACAAGTAAATATTATAAATGAGACCAAAAACTGCTACTTCATGCGATTAAAAAAATATCTTAAAGCATTTCAAAAATAACACATAAGCTAGGAAATTATTTTACCCAGTTTACATGTAACTAAATGGTCCAGATGTGTTTAAATAATGGTTGTGTTTTTCCCAGTTAAATGACAGTGTGACTTGACAAAGGAATGAACCTGAGCTGCCTTCATGTAGCTGATGTAGGAGAATTATAATCCATTTACCAGGAAATATTGATATGAAAATTTACTAAATGGTATTAGAAGTATCATATCCCAAACTTTGGTTCTGTGTGTTCCCTAATGCTAAAGTCCTCAAACATATGTAAAAGGGTTTATGATCAGAAGAACAAAGAAGCAGTGTACCTAAGCCATTATAAAGTTTTTAGAAAGCAAGGAATATATTTCTTTAGTAGATATTGAGGGAAGACATATAGAGTTGACAAAATAAACATATACACAACAAGAAAATTCAAAAGTGCTAATATTTCATTATCAGTGAATCATTGATGGGGCAATGTGCCCTAAGGCTGATGATATTGGTTATGTACATTCATTTTAAACATATTAATCAAAATTAGAGTCCAACACCAATAATGATTCAAGCTATCTATTACATTAGTGTTGAAATACATACAAAATTTGAGTGAGGACTTCATTCACACAGGAGGAAAAATAGAATGTACGAGAAGCAGAAAAACTCAGGGGAAATAAGTAGTGCACAATGCTTTCTGATGTAAATGATCAAATTTAGTGTACTAAAATAAGTAAAAAAAGAAACAAAAGGTGGAGGGAAGGAATTCCATGAAAATAGAAGAGGTATCAGAGAGTAGAGAAAGGGGATTGAGGGGGAGAATGGAAGGACTGGGAAAAGGAGGAGCCAGGGACTGAGCTAGACCAAGCTCTCCTTCCTGCATATGTGAATATACCACCATGAATCTCACTTTTACTTATATCCACACGACAAACATATGCATGGTGTTTAAATATTCTAGGCTAATGTACTGGGTAACATTGTGTTCATGCTTGCATGTATTTATTGGTTTCCTTTTTCCAATACATTTTTCTTTTTCAAAAGGTGCCCAAGCAAAACTGAACTGAAAAATCTAACACTTGCCTCTGAATTCTATCTCATGGCACTCTCAGAGGACCCAGACCTGCAGCCTGTCCTCTTTGGACTGTTCTTATCCATGTACCTGGTCCCATGCTTGGAAACCTGCTCATCATCCTGGCTGTCAGCTCTGACCCCCACCTCCACACTCCCATGTACCTCTTCCTCGCCAACCTGTCCTTGGCTGATATTGGTTTCATCTCCACCATGGTCCCAAACATGATTGTGGGCATCCAGACTCAGAGCATAGCCATCTCCTATGTAGGCTGCCTGACACAGATGTCTTTTTTTCTCATTTTCAGGTGCATGGATGATATGCTTCTGACTGTGATGGCCTATAACCGCTTTGTGGCCATCTGTCACCCCCTGCATTACCCAGTCATCATGAATCCTCGCCTCTGTGGCTTTTTAGTTCTGGTGTCTCTTTTGCTTAGCTTTTTGGAATCCCAGCTCCACAATTTATTGCCTTATACTTCACCTACTTCAAAGATGTGGAAATTGCTAATTTCTTCTGTCAACCTTCTCAGATCCTTAGTCTTATCTGTTTTGATACCTTTACCAAAAATATCGACATGTATATTGCCATCTATGGCTTTCTTCCTGTCTTAGGGATCTTTTTTCTCTTATTATAAAATAGTTTCCTCCATTCTGTGAATTCCATCCTCAGGTGGGAAGTACAAAGCCTTCTCTACCTGTTGGTCTCACCTGGTAGTTATTGGCTTATTTTATGGAACTGCCATTGGAGTGTACCTTGCTTCAGCTGTATCAGACTCTCCTAGAAAGATTGCTGTGTTCTCCGTGATGTACACTGTGGTCACCCCCATGCTGAACCCCTTCATCTACAGCCTGAAGAACAAGGACATTAAAACTGCCCTCATGAAGCTACATAGCAGGCCATTCTAGTCTCATTATCATTTTCTTTCTTTCTGTAGTTCAGGTTGAAAAAACCAACCATATAGACCTACATTCTCCTTTACGTGACTCTAGGAGTATGATGGCTTTCATTTCACTCCATGTTTCATATGTAGATATTGCTTCCTTTGGTTTGTGTTTAATTGAATTTTATGAGTATTCAGAAACATTTTTGTCATCATCAACTTTTGTAATTTCTGAACAACAATGGCCTCCAAATGAAATGTTAAACTCTCTTTCTTAGCCAGGGGTCAGGGTGTGGCACCAGGATTAAACCCAGGGTCTTTTAACAAATTGCAGTTGTAAAAGATAAGCACTGAATTTTTAAATGATAACAAAAAAAGGGGAAAGGATTTTGCACTGTGTAAACACAAACATGTTACCATCTGCCAGCATCCAGAGTGAAAGAAATCTTAGAGTCCAAATAAATTAAATGATGATGATAATGATGATGATGCTGACAACCACCATGATAACAACAATGATATCTTCCCTTAATGAGTTCTTACCATTTTTAAAAGTGCTACAAGTAGGGCTGGAGTTTTGGCTCAGTGGTAGAATGCTTGCCTGGCATGTGTGAGGCCCTGGGTTTGATCCTCAGCACCACTTACAAGTAAATTAATTAAATAAAGGTCCATTAACAACTAAAAAATCTAAAGTGCTATACTAACTATCATTAAAAATGAAAACATTAAGCCTTTGGATGATTACCAAGTTCTAGCACACAGCTAATAAATTCAGGAACTGGTTTAAAAAAATCAAATTTTCTGTTTCTAAAGCCCATAAATTGAATCTATTAAGGTGAGAATGAAAGTTTAAATAATCAATTTTTAACAAGGCACTGAAGACTGTTTTAATCAATACATTCTACCACATCTTCTCAGCACCCTCTTGGTTAAGTGAGTCTTTTTCCCTCATAAATTTACAGTTGAATAAGTTGAACGGAATGTGTTTTCTACCATATTCAAAGTCACACTGTTTTTATTAGTTTACCTTTATACACCTGAATGGTTTACTTTTAAAAATGTACTTCTTTAAAGTAATAAGAGGAATGAATATCTTTTGATAGGAAACCCTTTGCCTGGTCTTTGACAAAATTACCTGCTATCATACCTGGCCCTGGCAGATAAGCACTGTGGTGGCCCTTAATTGCTGCTGAAGAATCTGGGGGTTAGGGAGGATCCCTGAAGAAAGCCAGGTGGGGGAGTAAGATGTTGGCAAAGGTCTCCAGCCCTTGGCTCCCCATAGACACACCAGTATGATCAGCTGTGCCCTAAACTACCTTCGAGAGAGCTAAAGGAGTTGGGTCAGAGGACGTGGCACCCATTCTAGGGGTTGTAATGAGTGGAGCTCTGAGGTAGCGATGGCCTCAAGTTTTCAGGAAATATCTGGGGAGTTGAGGGTCTTCCAGTTCCAGATATTTCTCTGTGTGTGTGTGTGTGTGTGTGTGTGTGTGTGTGTTTCGTGTTTCTTTTTAAATTCACGTATGGGTTGTCACAGTACTCTTAGACTTAAACTGAATTTCCTGAGACATTTGTACAGTCTTTTCCCATCTTTAGATTCCTTAGTGTTTTCCAGTCCTGGACATTTTAATAAGGTGTTTCTGGTTTTATTTATTTATTTTTTTGTTTTGATTTTGTTTTTTTTTTTTTTTTCTGATGGACAAAGTAGGACTTAAATTAAGAGTGGTCTGTGGCAATCTTCCCTCCTCAGAGCTACCTGGCTGAGAGACCCCCATGCTGTGGAAGTGGAGTCAGTTCGTCCTTAACTGTTGTGAATAACACTTTAACACATGCCTACTCAAGTTGCATATGGAGGGCAGGGTGCCTCTGGAGGACCGAGAGAGAATGTGAAGAAGGCCAGATGGCAGGTATTGAGAGGTGGATGGAGTGGAAGAATCTATTGGCTAAGGCATTTAGAATGACTGTGCCATAGGACAAAAGAATGCTGTTTTTCACTTGAAGTCATTTCATAGAGGGTGACACGAACAGGACACTCACACCACAGTCAAAGAAAAATTTACAATACGTGACATGTTAAAACTGAGGGTAGCATGTAACTTGTTCTTATCCCAATTCTCCTCCTATGGTGAGTACCTGAAAAAAAAAATTAAAACCAGAACTTCTTGCATTCTTTATTAGATATCTCCAATTTAAAAAAAAAAGCATGTCTTCATTATTGTATACATTTACTTTTGTAGAACTGTTTAAAATCTATATTTTATTCTATAACTCTTAATCTTGGGAGGAAATAATTCCATTCTTCATCATATTAAAACAAATAAGCTCACATTTCTTCTCTCAAGAGTTTATGTAGCATACTATAGAAAGTCAAGCAATCTAGGGAGGAATTGAAATACTGGATGTATGTCTATAAAATATAAATATTTAGTATTTTAATAGGATATTGTGATGGCTAATTTTATGTATAATATTGGTGGGCTATTGGTGTCTAGATTTTTGATCAAACATCATCCTGGGTATATGTGTCTGTAAGTGTCTAATTATTTTAGTTGAGTTTATCCTTTTAGTCAATAGACCAAGTAAAGCAGATTGTCCCTGCCCCGTATTGGTCTGTTTTCTGTTGCTGTAACAAAATATCTTAGGCAGAGTAACCTATACAGAAAAGAAGGTTTATTTAGCTCACAGTTTTGAAGACTGAACCTATAAACAGTCTGGCACTGGCTGTACTGAGAGCCTCAGGACAAATGAGATTACAATTGTGCAAACACCTGTGAGGCAGAGAACCCATGGCAATGCAGAATGCCAGAAAATGAAGAGGGGCCAATCATATTCTTTTATAGGAAACCTGAAATATGATCCCACTTACCACATCTCTCAGGGATGTCCTGAACAACGACATATATTTAAAACAAGCTTTATTTCTTCAGCACATTTTGAAATATTACAATTGTTGACAAATCTCAACATACATTTTCCCCCCTGTTACAATCACTCAGTTTTCACTCGAAAATAGAAGTAAAGCTAGTTATTATAATGGAGTGAATTGCATATGGGCAATAAGCTGGATAGTTACTACAGGACAAAGGCCAAAAGGGGACACTGAGTCACAGAGACAGTAAGTGAAGGAGCCTGTCAATCACTGAGGATTCAGGAGTGGGAAGGGAGTGAGCACACCCTGTAACTCCAACCTCTGAAATGTGATGAGGTGTCAGAGCCAACAAACTGAAAAAAGATGCGCCCATGAGGTAGAATTCCTAGGTCTAGGTGTTACTACTCATGGCTTCTTCCACATACATTCCAACGGAGCAGCTCAGGTCCTGACATAGACTTTCCCACTGTGGAACCTCCTTAGGGCATTTTTAATGTCCCTGTTCCTCAGGCTGTAGATGAAGGGATTCAACATGGGGGTGACAATGGTGTACATCACTGAGGAGGCCACACCCTTTCTGGGAGAATGTGATACAGCTGACCCAAGGTACACCCCAACACTTGTCCCATAAAATAAGCCAACAACTGAGAGGTGAGACCCACAGGTGGAGAAGGCTTTGTACTTCCCCCCTGAGGATGGGATTCGCAGAATGGAGGAAACAATTTTGTAGTAAGAGAAGAGTATTACTGAGATAGGGAAAAAACCAAATATGGCACCAACAAAACATGTGACTAGGTTTTTGATGAAGGGTTCAGAACAGTCAAGATTAAGGATTTGAGCAGGTTCACAGCAGAAATTATAAATTTCCACACTATTGAAGTAAGCAAATTGTAAGACAATGAAATTATGCACTTGGGAGTCCAAAAGGCTAAATAAAAAAGACACAAAAACCAAGAAGCCACAGAGGCGAGGGTTCATGATTACTGGGTAATGCAGGGGATGACAGATAGCTACAAACCGGTCATAGGCCATTACAGTCAGAAGCAGATCATCCATACATCCAAAAATGATGAGGCAAGACATCTGTGTCAGGCAGCCCACATAGGAGATGGCTCTGCTGTGAGTTTGAATGTTCACCAGCATCTTTGGAACCGTGGTGGAGATGAAGCAGATGTCAGCCAAGGACAGGTTGGAGAGGAAGAAGTACATGGGGGTGTGGAGGTAGGGGTCAGAGCTGACAGCCAGGAAAATGAGCAGGTTCCCAAGCACTGTGACCAGGTACATGGACAGGAACAGTCCAAAGAAGACAGGCTGCAGGTCTGGATCCTCTGAGAGTCCTATGAGATGGAATTCTGATATCTGTGTTAAATTTTGTGGTTCCGTATTTCTTGGGCATCTTTTGCAAAAAGAAAAAAATGTAAAATTGTTGGTGAAAAAAAGAAGTAAGTTAACAGGCACCCAGTACTCCATATATATTTTGAACTCATATATTCACAATTTAAGAGTTCACACTTCAGTTCTGTAAACCCTCAGTAATGTTTCTCAGTTGGGACAAACCCAAACTTTCAACTATCCCGATTCATGGTTTCTGTGTTATTCACTTTCTTTTTTGCACACATACTTTGGAGAGACTTAAGTTGAACCCTGAAAACCAAGAACATCAGTGATAACAACTCCAAGCTCACCTTGCAATATGACCTATTCTTTTGAGAAAATAATAGAGAAAAAGTAAGAGTTCCCACTTCCAGAAAAACAAACAGAAACCAACATCACTGTAAAGGAATTTAATAAGCATTGAAATTTACCTTATTCTTACCTTAAGCCAAAGTGCAGTATCTATGTACTTGAAATGCACAATATTACAAAATCTACAAGAGTTAGACTGCATTATTATAATGCTATTAGAGTTGACAGTTGGAAATCAGAATACATAGTTATGTGCCAGTAATTCCCAGAAGGTTTTCTTCTTTGTTAGGTTTCTGATTTACTTCCTTTATTCAAGTACTCACTCAAATTTTGATAGTCTTTTAAGAAGTATTTAATATAAAAGTCTTATCTCTGATGGTAATGAACTTCAACTTTACATAAATAGTGTTTGGGTAAATGCACATAATCTTATGATGTTGCTGACCAAATATGATCTTAGTGTGTCACTGTACCAGTCAAGGATCAAAAAGTAATGAAATTTGAAGAAATGCTTTTTAATTATTTTATTTCTTCTTAATTTTATTTTTAATTTTAGTTTATTTTTGTTAACTTCCTATAAACTCAGTAGTTCATCTGCTATTAAGACCACTCAAGGCTTTTTATACTTTTGAAATGCACTAGCTTATATCAACACCCGGATTCCATTCTCTCTGTGAAGTGCATACCTCTACTTCAGATGGGTTAGAAGACACACAGCATGACCCAAGGGAAGGAAGTCATTTAACTTGTCCTTTTATTCTTAGGATAATTCTTTCAAAATTCTGTGCCTTTTTCCTTATTACACAAGTTAGAATTCTCCCAAACAATGTAAATGGAGGATAATTGAATTCCAAGCATAGATATATACTCGCTTTTACTATTAATCACCTACAGTTGTTACCCCTCCAAATTATCAGTCATTATACAATGCATACCCTTATTCTTATTATGCACCATCAAAAATACTCCTAAATTCCCCATGAAAAGGGAAGATAGGTAGGTGGAATAGGAGAAGGGGGTTGAGGAGGAGGGAGGAAGAATAGGAAAGGGAAGAACAGTGGAATGAACCTGACCAAATTTTCTTATGTCCATATATGAATATACCACTGTGAAGTTCACCTTGATGTATATCCATATTGCATGAAATTTCAAAAAAAAAAACTATAAGCAGTTGGAAAAAGAACCAATAGTTGAAGGAGAAGTACAGGAAGTGAAGAAGGGAGATAAGGGTAAGTATTGGAACAAGCTATATCCTGTGCTTGTGTAACTACATCAAAATGAACCCCCACATTATACAACTGTGAATAAAATCTTAGTGTATTCCACAAAAATATTCTTGTCTTTTCCTCTTTAAAATTTATTATTGTATTTTTTAATCCTTGTCTGTTTAAATTTATATATGTTTTAAAGTAAGGCTTGAAGTTCATTTTCCCTACACATTTATTCAATTGTTTCAGAAGCATTAAATGCAAAGGAAAAAAGTCTTTTCTTCATTGAATTTTCTTGGTACCATCACTGAAAATGAATCGATCATACCTGTCTGGGTCTATTTTTTTTAATTCCTGACTTCCATCTAGTAACAATTCTTCCAAGATAAATCAAAGAGAAATTTCATCCTGCATGGGTGATAATATTCCCATTTGGCTCCAATATGAGGGACATTGGCATGGGATGGGAGGTAGAGAGTCAACAGTCAGTCCCTCATCACTGACCTGCTACTATATGAAGAACGAGGGTAACTTTCTCCACACCTCTTTTCTCAGTATGAAGAATAACACTCATCTCCAAAACACTCATGCTACATATCTAAGTTTGGAAACTAATACGTATATAATCATCATGGGTTCTGTTCAAAAAGTGAAGAATTCAACAATTATACAGTGAATTTGTGGATAAATACAACTATCAAAGTTACTGAATCTTTGGAATGATGCAAAACTCCAATATAGGTCTCACCCCAAGACCTAAGGCTCACCTGGCCACTAATATTTATGCATATTTTTCTTATTTTATTGCATGAAAAATCTCTGCCAAATTTTTTTATTCATACATTATAGTTGTACATATTTATGGGATTTGTTGTTGCATATTTGTACATGCTCACAGAATAAATTTGTCCAATAAATGTCAATGCACCTAAATGGAATCATAGGGCCCAGGTGACCATGGCACAGACACAGACAGTAGCTATTGTGACCTGTCTCTAGTTCTGTGGCACATTCTTAAAAGAGATAAAAGGGCAGGAAGGGAAATACAAGAACACTGGGTCCACACTGAGTAGGCCAAGTACTGTGGACCAGAAAAGGGTCCCTTTAATATTTAACAGAGACTTTTCCCTTTTTATGTCCCCTTTTGTGCTAAACAAGGTTCTGGGGAAATGGAAATCAGATTAATCATCCCTCTATAGATGTTGGCATATAGTTACACAAGAAAAATAAAAAGTCTTGTTACAAAAATAGGAAATCTGTACCATCAGGTCACAGAATCTTTTACTTAAGTGGTGTGATGACTTAACCTTATCATTACTACCAATAATAACATGCAAGTTTTATTTTTCCCAATTTTATGCATTTAGTACATATTAAACACACAGGGAGCATCAATTATCTGCTTGATCCTAACTCAACACAGTTGTCTCAACTATAAATAAACTGAGAGCCTTACAACCTTCTTTTTATGGAAATAGTTTAAGCAACAGGATATAAAATTAAGTTCCCAGCTCTGGGTAACATGGACTGATCTTTTTCATTGTTTCAGGACCATCTGGAAGTTTTTAGCAGAGGTACAGAGGTCTTCATCAGAGTCTCATATCTGGTACCTATTTCAACTCTTTCCAGTTTCCTGAGTAATAATGAAGCCATTATTAATCTGACTCAAAGACTTTATAGGTTAAGTGGTCTGACTTTAAGAATGTGGGAAGATGTGGACAGCTGCAAGGTCATCCTGGAGTGGGAAAGAGAGCAGTCTGTGCTGAATGATGGTGTCTTTTCTTTCTGTGATCTTTTTCTAAGATCTCGGTCATTGTTCCCATAATCACTGCTTCTGGTGACACCTGCTGATCTGTTCTGTGCCTTACCAGATACCCCCAAATGTAAGTGCACCCTGAGGGGCAGGTCTCATGCTGGAGTAACGGGCAAGTTAAATGATGGTTAACTCAAGGGCACAACCTGTGAGGATTCTCCTTCCCAGAGTCCCTGTTCCATAACCAGACAGCTCAATTCCACATAAACTCAGAGTTTACAAGCAAAAAGCATAGCAGGAGTTTCATAAAAATTCTGTTCTCTTATCTTTTCTGTAAAATGAACATAAGGTGCTTCTAACCTGAGAAGGACTATGCAGGAAAACTGAAATAATCTACGTAGAATGTATAGCCCAGAGCCTGGCACTCTGGAAGCTTTAAATAATGTTTCCTGCTATTATGAACACTATCCTCATCCTCCTCTTCACCTTCATAAACCTTTTGGAAAACTAAGGAAACAGCTTAATGGGAGCTATCTTCTTCTATTGTGGAAGGGAGAGTTTATGGTAAATAGAACAAGTTTGGAAGGAAAGTAAAACTTTGAATGAGTTTTCTAGGACATTTGACACAACTGAGAACATAAACTTTACAGTCGTCACACCCAAGACTTTTTTTTTACATACATGACAATAGTGGAATGTGATTTTGCATATCATTATTCTCATATCTGGCTACTCAAAATGAACGTTTGCTGTGATAATGAGGAAACAATTCTTTGGACAGACCTTCCTCCATCCTTTATCTCCTCCAGCACTTACTGCATCTCTGATGGATCATGGCAGAACCGTGATGATCTAAGTTTCATCTATTCTCTGATACCCATTGAAGGCTCCAGCTCCATCCACAGGATTGATACCAGTGCAGTTTCACATAGGATTTCTCTGATGCTACCAATCATGGGAGGAGACACAGGTATGGAGGCCACTGAACTTGGAACCATGAAGCTGAAGGGCTGCAGGCACAGGCTCATTATTGATGATTATATAATGTTGAGACCCAATGCACAGAGCTGATTATTAGCCAAATTGGTCCAGTTTGTCACTAACACTAAAGACTTTCCCATAGTAATGGGAAGATAGAAAGGAATATTCCACAGAAGTTTGAAAGCTCTTCTGTCACATGGGAGGAAGCTCATCTTTAATTTATATATATATATATATAGCTATTAGGTTGTTATTTCTAGTTTTACTATGGTAGTATTAAAATTCCCAAACAATTTATAACTTTCACCATTATGAGGCACATGGTACAGTAGTATTAATTACCATCATGCTGTGGTGCATTCATCATCAACATCCATCTCCAGAAATTTCTCATCTTCCCAAACAGAAACATTCTACCTATCGGAAAAAATTCCACATTCACTGGGCGTCATGGCAAATGCCTATAATCCCAGCAGCTGGGGAGGCTGAGGCAGAAGGATTACAGTTCAAAGCCAGCTTCAGCAACTTAGGGAGGCCCTGTCTCCAAATATAATATAAAAGAGGCTGGGGATGTGGCTCCGTGGTTAAGCACCCCTGGGTTTAATCCCTGGAACCAAAAAATAATAATAAAATTCCCCATTCAGCTGCCCCAAAATTAGCTACAACTGTTCTATTATAAAACAAAATGATAGATTAAAATCATTATAGCATATAAAAAAAATAATGTGACCACAGAGGCAAGATATCAAGGTATAGATATTTAGTTTTGCTGTCTTTCCTACCCTACAATTAAATTGTTTTCTCAGGTCATTAGAGTGGGTTAATGGGGCATAATTTCATTTGTAATTCTGTTAGTTAAAATAATAAATTATTACTCATCTGAAATAGTATTAATATTCAGAATATATAAAAACCTGAAAACATTAACAATAAAAATAAGTAAACCAATAAAAAATGGGCAAATGACCTAAAGAGACATTTCTCAAAAGGAATACAAACAGCCAATGAATATATGGGGAATGCCCAACATCTTTGGCCATCAAGAAAATGCAAATTGAAATTGAAACATGATTACACCTTGGAATAGCTATTATCAAAAGCAGTGAAGCAAGGAAAAAAGTAACCAGTGCTGGCAAGGATGTGGGTATGAAGCCCTTATGCATCATTGGTGGAACTGTAAACTAGTATAGCCATCACAGAAAACAGTAAGAAGTTTCTTATAAGACTAAAAATGGAACTATCATATGATACACCTGTATTACTAGTGGGTGTGTGTCCACAGTGTGTGTCAGTGTACAAAAGAGGCACCTGCACACCTGTGTTCATTCTGGCACTGTTCAAAGTAGCTAATTCTGGACAGCTTACACCCCACAACAACATATGAATTGATGGAGAAAACATGGTCTTTAGTAGTAGTAGTAGTAGTAGTAGTGGTGGTAGTGATGGTATTCAGCCACACCCACGCCCCAAAAATGAAATTCTGTCATTTGTAGGAAACCAGTGGAATGGGAAGTTATCACACTAACAGAAATAAGTCATATACAGAAAGACAAGCATTGTCTGTTTTCTGTCATCTATGGAAACTTAAAGAATGACCTAAGAGGAGAAAGACTATCAGGGACTGGACTAATGACCAGGGGGCAAGGGAGAGAAGGGAGAATGGGAAAGGTTAGACGGGAAGGTGGATCCACACACAACATATTGATGTGTGGAAAAGTCACAGGAAAACCCATCAATATGTGCAATCAACACAAGTTCATCAAAAAGCATGTGTGTGTATATTTATATACACACATATACATGTATGTGTGTGTATAAGTAGACATTAATATGTATGTATGTATACATACACACACATATTTCTAGCTTTAGTTGTAATTACAGTTATAGCTATAGGTTGGATCTGAAATGTCCCCCAAAGGCTTTGTCCCCAAAGGTGATGCTGTGGAAGGTGGTCAAGAATTTAGGAGGTGGAACCTAGTTGAAGGAAATAGGTCACTGGGAGTGAGTTGATTTAAAGGGCATAAGATATTCTTGGTCACTTTCTCTCCTCTCTCTCTCTCTCTCTCTCTCTCTCTCTCTCTCTCTCTCTTCAGCTAATAAAAGGCCAGCAACTCCCCCCCACACACACACACCCTCTCTTCCACATTCTGCCTCACCATAGGCCCCAAATAGCAGCACAAAGAGACCATGAATTGTAACCTCTGAAACATGAGACACAATAAATTTTTCTTCATTGTACTTAGTTTTCCTCAGGAGTTTTGTCACAGTGGTAGAAGGCTGAGAGCCCATTTGTTTCTTTTTTCAACACTTTTCTTCTTAAAACAATATCCAAATAATTCCACATGGTGTATATATACCAAATTTTCTTTATCCATTGATCTGTTGAAGAGATACTAACATACGACAAGGGGGGAGGGAAGAATAGAAGTTCAGTGGATTAGACAAAGGGGAATGAAGGGAAGGGAGGGGAACGGGAGTAGAAAAGACAGTGGAGTGAATCAGACGTAACTTTTCTATGTTCACATATGAATATACCATCAGTGAAAGTTCACATCTTGTACAAGCACTAGAATGGAATCCTAATTAGAATAAGTTCTACTCCATGTGTGTGTAATATGTCAAAATACACTCTACTGTCATGAATATCTAAAAAGAACAAATAACAAAAGGTATCTGAGCAATATAGAATCACAAGATAGAAACATGGATGTAATACTTCTGTCTCCTAGGTCTCCAAAAGATGACAAAATGAAGCCCATCTTCTCCAAACTGTTGCTGACCATGTACCTGGTCACAGTGCTTGGGAACCTGCCCATCATCCTGGCCGTCAGCTCTGACCCCCACCTCCACACCCCCATGTACTTCTTCCTCTCCAACCTGTCCTTGGCTGACATCAGTTTCATCTCCACCACAGTCCCAAAGATGATTGTGAACATCCAAATTCACATCTCTTATGTGGGATGCCTGACTCATATGTCCTCTGCCTGACTTAGATGTCCTCTGCCTGACTCAGATGTCCCTGTTTATTATTTTTGGAGGTATGGATGGTATGCTTCTGACTGTGATGGCTTATGACCCATTTGTGGTCCTCTGTGTCCCACTGCATAACCCAGTAATGATGCACCCTCACCTCTGTGGCTTCTTAATATTAATGTCTTTTCTGGTTAGCCTTTTGGACTGCCACCTACACAGTATGACCACCTTAAATTTTCCCTACTTCAAGTATGTGGAAATTCCTAATTTCTTCTGTGACCCTTCTCAGCTCCTCAATCTGGCCTGTTCTGATACTTTTACCAGTAATAAAATCATGTGTTTTCTTGCTACCATTTCTAGATTTTGTTCCATCTCAGGGATCCTTTGCTCTTACTATAAAAGTGTTTCCTCCATTCTGAGGATCCCATACTCAGGGGGGAAGAACAAAGCCTTCTCCACCTGTGGGTCTCACCTGGCAGTTGTTTGTCTATTTTATGGGACAGACCTTGCAGGGTACCTTGGATCAACTGCATCACATTCTCCAAGGAAGGGTACAGTGGCCTCTGTGATGTACACTGTGGTCACCCCCATGTTGAACCCCTTCATCTAGAGCCTGAGGAACAGGGACATTAAAAGTGCCCTGCAGAGGCTTCCCAGGAAGACAATTTAATCTCAGGATCACAGTATTCACTTGGAAGAAAGAATACAAAAGTTTTAAAATCACCATTACTCTTGTAGTTCAGTGGTCTTAATCCGTCGTTACATTTTATCATAGAATAGTAGTAGCCAGAATTGGGGGAAGGAGTATTGGGAAGTTTTACAAATGGGTGAAAATTTTCAATTTAGGAATCAGAAAAAAAGTGTCTAGAAGTGGATGATGGTGGTTGCTGTACAATAATGTGAATGCAATTAATAAAACTGAACTGTTTTATTAATTATTAAAACAATGGTTGTCCTATTGTAAACAATAGAAATGGAATACAAGTGGACCTTTTTAAAAAAAAAATGAAAGAAATTAAAATAACATGCAGTCCACATGAACTTCCTCATGAGAAGAGGAAGAGCCCAAAACCTTTTGTGGACATTTTATTCTCTCTTTTTATTCCTCCACTAGGCAGTTCTGAGAGGACAGGATAACTTGGAACAATTTGGTGAGTTATAAACTCTGTGCACGGAATCTTCAGGTGAGGGGTAGTCAATAGTCTGCCTATGCCTCCAGCCACTCATTGGTGGTTCCAAGAGTACTGGGCTCCGTACCTGCACCTCCTCATTCCAAGGTTGTTCACATTCAGGAACTCTTATCTAACACTGTATTCATATCAATCTTGAACATGGCGCCTGTGCCTTCATTCGACAACTAGGAAGGAGGTGGTGTTGGGTCTACACTCCTTAATAATGACTCAGCAGTTATGCAATATAACTCAGTAAGGAATAAAAGGACCTCTTCCCCAAGGGACAGTAGGCTTATTAATGGGACGTAGTTCATCTACATTAAAATGACTTATGATAAGTCCTGGGGTAATTGATCCCGATTATGTAGGTGAAATAAAAATTATAGCTAGTTCTCCAAGAGGTATATAAGTAATTTCATCTGGAGATAGAATAGCACAGTTGTTAACAATACCCAGCCTACATAATAAATTTCCTAGTCATAGTGTAAAAAGAGGTTCCAGGGGATTAGGCTCCACAGGTGTAGATTGGGCTATGTTGTCTTTAAATTTAGATTCTCGCCCAATGCTAAAACTAAATATTCAAGGACATGATTTTAATGGGCTACTGGACACAGGTGCTGACCTTAGCATCATATCTAGTCAAGAATGGCCAAAACATTGGCCATTACAACAAGCCACTCAAACGCTTCGAGGCCTAGGAGTGGCGCCTAATCCCCATAGAAGTGCAATGGTATTAGATTGGAAGGATCCTGAAGGATGTGAAGAAACTATACAGCCATATGTATTGGATCATCTTCCTATAAATTTATGGGGATGAGATGTCCTAGATCAATTAGGTTTGACGTTAACAAATAACATCAATCCTAATGCACCCACTACTAGGGCTAGACAAGGTTTTAGGAAAGAAAAAAGATTAGGAAAACAAGGACAAGGTATAGCAGCACCAATTCAAATAGATCAAGGAACAGAGAGACATGGGTTGGATTTTCAGAAAGGGCCACTGAGACAATCAAAATTACTTGGAAATCAGAAAGACCAGTGTGGGTTCCTCAGTGGCCCCTGACTAAAGAAAAGATACAAGTAGCCCATGATCTGGTCAAACAACAATTAGCGAAAGGACATATACAACCTTCCATATCTCCCCATAATACTCCCATTTTTGTCATCAAAAAGAAATCTGGTAAATGGAGATTATTGCAAGATTTAAGAGCCATTAATAATGAGATGGATATTATGGGACCTGCTCAATCAGGGATTCCTCAATTGTCTGCTTTGCCAAAAACCTGGCATGTTTTAGCTATAGATATTAAAGATTGTTTTTTTCAATTCCAATTCATCCCGAGGATAGTCCACGTTTTGCATTTACTATCCCTGCATTAAATCATGAAGGTCCTGATCACAGATATGAATGGAAAGTACTCCCTCAAGGGATGGCTAACAGTCCAACTATGTGTCAAATATATGTTAACAAAGCAATCCAGCCACTTAGAAATCAAAATCCTGAACTACAAATATTTCACTATATGGATGATGTATTATTGGCACATAAAGATAAAAACATATTGCTGGAATGTTATGCCACACTTACAAACTTATTAAAAAATTATAATCTAGAGATAGCAATAGATAAAGTACAATTAAATTTTCCAATTAATTATTTAGGAGTTCTATTATCCTCAACCATGGTCCGTCCACCAAAAATTCAAATACAAGTAGATCAACTCAAATCATTTAACGACTTTCAAAAGTTATTGGGAGACATAAATTGGATAAGGCCTTATATAGGCATACCAACAGGAGAGTTGGGACCTTTATTTGATATTCTAAAAGGTCCATCAGATCCAAACTCACCTCGCATGTTAACTTCAAAAGCAAGAAAGGCATTGAAAATTATTGAATCATATATGGAAAATATACATTTGGATAGAACTGATATAAGTTTGCCTTTATTATTTATTGTACTACCAACAAAAATATTCCTACAGGAGTATTTTGGCAAGAAGGCCCATTATTGTGGATACATTTATCTTATTCTCCTAACACTATTCTTACTAGGTATCCTGAGGCTGTAGGACAATTAATACTCAAAGGAATAAAAGCAGCGAAGGGAGTGTTTGGAATTTCTCCCAATAAAATTATTACTCCATATACTATGGATCAAATTGATGAGTTAGCTAATGAGTTAAATACTTGGGCAATAATCATGTGTAAATCTAATGTTTCATTTGATAATCACTTACCATCTAATCCTTTGTTGTCTTTTTGGTCTAAGCATCCTGTAGTTTTTCCAAAAATGACAAGAAAAACCCCTATCATGAATGCTCCAAATATATTCACTGATGGGTCAAATAATGGTACAGCAGCAGTAGTTACCCCTGATCAAACTTTTACATTTTTAGTACCCAAACAATCAGCTCAAAAGGTCGAGCTTAATGCAGTTTTACAAGCCTTTTTGATGTTTAAAGATTCTGTTTTTAATTTATTTTCTGATAGTCAGTATGTAGTTAATGCTATAGTATCTCTTGAAGATGCTGGTAGGATTTCCCCTTCTTCTACTGTTTTCTCTTTGTTTTCTACTATACAAAGTCCAATCTGGGACAGAAAAGATCCATTCTTTATAGGACATATTAGGGCACATACAGGATTGCCTGGAGCCCTTAGTTTGGGCAATGATTTAGCAGATAAAACTACACATGACATACATATTTTCTCTACACTAGAAGAAGCTACGAATTTTCATAAAAAAATTCCATGTTAATGCTAATACTTTACAAAAGCATTTTAAAATAACTAAGGAACAAGCCAGACATATAATAAAACAATGTCAAAATTGTGTGACCTTTTTACCACAAGTTAATCTTGGAGTCAATCCTAGAGGACTGATACCTAACCATATTTGGCAGATGGACGTCACACACTTACCAGAATTTGGAAAATTAAAATATTTACATGTTACAGTTGATACCTCTTCCGGATTTTTGATGGGCTCCCTTCATGCCGGAGAAAAAACTAAAGATGTTATAGCTCATTGCTTACAAAATTTTGCCACTGTGGGCGTTCCTAAACAGTTAAAAACCGATAATGGACCTGGCTATACCTCTACCTCTTTTAAACAATTTTGCTCATCATTTGGCATTACTCATATAACAGGAATCCCATACAATCCTCAGGGACAAGGCATAGTTGAAAGAGCTCATCAAACTATTAAAGCGTACTTATTAAAGCAAAAAGAAGGAATTGGAAAGGGGTATATATCCCCCAAAGATAAACTTAAAATAACACTTTTTACTCTAAACTTTTAAAATTTGGATTCATCAGGACTTAGTGCTGCGGAAAGGCATATGTATCCAAAAAATGTACATAAGCCTAAAGTACTTTGGAAAGATATTCTAACAGGACAATGGAAAGGTTCTGATCCAGTGATTGTCTGGAGTCAGGGCTCTGTTTGTTTTTCCACAGGGAGAACAGCAACCGATTTGGACTCCAGAGAGACTAACTAAAATGATTTCTACAGATCGAAAAGAAGATGATTTGACTCAAATCCATAACAGCTGATATCCAGAACTCCAGCTTGGCCATTCTTACATCTGTGACAGTGATTAACCAGGATGCTTTTTTCAATTTCTATTTTATTATTGCATTTTTCCACATCATAAGGTTCTATTTTATTTTTTGAGCTCATACACACCTAGGTTAATGTTTTTTTGATCAGTTTTATTTTTTGACTGGAGTTTTTAAACATTGCAATGGAGATTTCACCTAGGTAAAGCTACAAGGCCTTTATTATTATCTTATGTGTTGTACGTTTGTTTGCACATTTGTGTTTTGTGTTGTATGTCTGTGTGTGCATATGTCCATATTTCATATATGAGGAGCGCTCATAAAAAATAGATCCAAATTATTATTTTTTTTATTCATGTGATTTAAATGGCTTAATTTAAATTAGGTAAACAGCTGTTAAGGATTGTTTTTAAAGGTGGTTAACAGATCTGTTTGTTTACTAATTTAAATCAGGTAAACAGCTGTTAAGGATTGTTTTTAAAGGAGGTTAACAGATCTGTTTGTTTACTTTCACCTTTCCTTTTCATTATATTTAATAATTCTTTTCAGGATAATGTCTCTTTAGCATCATTGCCAGAATTCCTATCTTCATCCCAGTGCCAGTGAAGACAAACTACAGCTTCTATGATAGCTATCACAGTAAACTGTATAAACTGATGCATCAATGAATATAACTCAACAAGTAATGCTCAATCAAGGAGTCAACTTACTTTGGGAGGAAACGGACTTTGGGAGGAGATGGACATATTGATAGATTCCTCCACTTTGAACTGCTTGCAGAACTTGCCTGGACTATGTAAATATCCTTTGGTGCAGCGAATTGTGGTAATGCTGGCATATCTTTGCTGATGGTGTCACCAGTGATGCAATTTTTATTTCCTTGCCAGCGCACCCCATGTTAATTGTGGTAGTGCTGGCATATCTTTGCTGATGGTGTCACCAGTGATGCAATTTTTCCAAAGGAGCTGTCAATTGGCTTGGTGTCGTGGCATTTCTGTATCCTCCTCCCTTCTGCTAGTGATGGTCTAAAATTTGGGGGCCAATGGCTATATGCTGGACCGGTAGTCAGTGACGGGTATGATCCAATTGCAGTGGTATCAACCTAAGACAGGAGGCTGACGCCTAAAGGTCAGTTTTCCAATGACGGGTAAGAACCATATGTTGAATTGGACAACCTACCAGGCACGGTCCTTAAGCCACATTAACCTCACTCCCCCACTGGCACCAAGGCCAAATTTGGGGGCCAACAGAGGTGAGGCAAAGAACCTCACCCCCCCCACTGGTGCATAGACCTATCCACAAGTATGGCTGCATGCTGGACCGGTAGTCAGTGACGGGTATGATCCAATTGCAGTGGTATCAACCTAAGACAGGAGGCTGACGCCTAAAGGTAAGTTTTCCAATGACAGGTAAGAACCATATGTTGAATTGGACAACCTACCAGGCACGGTCCTTAAGCCACATTACTTGTTGTTTAATTAATCAGAAGGGGGGAGATGCTGGGAGCCATTAGCCAAGTAGGTATGACAATTTCCTTGCCAGCGTACCCCCATGTTTCTTTAGTGGAAGGACTTGTGGAAATAGGACATTTTGCAGTGACATTGCATGTAAGGTGACCTTGCTCAAGGACCAGGGCGGATCCGTGTTTAGGGTGTTCCCGGTATAAACCGAGTTTAGGGTGTTCCCTGTTTAGAATAAGGCATATCCTACTGCCTGAGTTCCCCTTGAGTTCTCACGGGATTCAGAATATATTTGGGAGACAGAAGCCCAGTGGGTGTGGATTTGGGCATAGAACGTGGATTTCCCCAGAACGTGTTTGTAGACGGCCGGTGTGAGATCAGGAATAAAGAATTGCTGCTTGACTCTACAAGCTGTGAGTGGCTCGTGATTTGTGCCCAGCCAGACTGTGGCAGGAGATGCTCAATGGAGGAAGGACAATCAAAATTGCTTAATGTTTTTTTTTTTAATCTTTAAAAATTTGTTCTAATTAGTTATACATGACAGTATAATGAATTTTGACAAATTATATATAGATGCAGTATAAGTTCTCATTCTTCCAGTTGTATACGATGTAGAGTTACACCAGTTGTGTAATCATATAGGCACATAGGGTAATAATGTCTGATTCATTCTACTATCATTTCTACCCATATACTCCCTCCCCTCCCTTAACTCCTCCTCTCTGTCTAATCCAAAGTACTTCTGTTCTTCCCTAGTGTCTCCCCTTATTGGGAATTAGCATCTGCATATAGGAGAAAACATTTGGCCTTTGGTTCTTTGGGATTTGCTTATATAATTTTGCTTGATATTCTCCAGCTCCACTACTCATTCACAGTAGCCTCAAAAAAATAAAATATTTGGGAATCAATCTAACAAAATAGGTGAAAGACCTCTACAATGGAAACTATAGAACACTAGAGAAAGAAACTGAGGAAGATGTTAGAAGATGGAAAGATCGCCCATGCTCTTGGATAGGCAGAATTAACATTGTAAAAATGGTCATGCTACCAGAAGAGTTACACAGATATAATGCAATTCCTATTAAAATCCCATTGACACTCTTCATAGAACTAGAAAAAGCCATCATGAAACTCATTTGAAAAAATACAAGACTCAGAATAGCCAAAACAATCCTTAGCAAGAAAGGTGAAGCAGGAGGCAGTTAAGCAGAACTTAAATTTTACTACAGAGCCATAGTAATAAAAATGTCATAGTATTGACACCAAAACTGATATGTAGACCAATGGTACAGAATAGAAGACAGAGACAAACCCACCTAAATACAGTTTTCTCAAACTAGACAAAGGCACCAAAACATACATTGGAGAAAAGATGGCTTCTTTAGCAAATGGTTCTAGAAAACCTGGAAATCCACATGCAGCAAAATGAAATTAAATCCATATCTCTCACCCTGCACAAAACAAGACTTAGGCAATAGAACAAAGACCCTGTGCCTAATAGAAGAAAAAATAGGCCCAAATCTTCACCATGTGGACTTAGGAACTGACTTTCTTAACAAGACTCCTAAAGTGTAAGAAGTAAAACCAAGAATCAAGCCCGGTGCAGTGGCCCATGCCTGTAATCCATCCCAGTGGCTTAGGAGGCTGAGGCAGAGTGATCTCTAGTTCAAAGCTAGCCTCAGTAAAAGTGAGGTGTTAAGCAATTAAGTGAGACCCTGTCTCTAAATAAAATACAAAATAGGGCTGAGGATGTGGCTCAGTGGCCGAGTGCCCCTGAGTTCAATCCCTGGTATCACAAAAAATAAAAACAAACAAACAAGCAAACAAACAAAAAACCCAATCAACAAATGGGATGGAATAAAACTAAAAAGTTTCTTCACAGAAAAGGAAACAATAACATGAACAGGGAGCCTATTGAATGCGAGAAAATCTTTACTACATGCACCTCAGATACAGCAGTAATCTCTTAACACCAAAAAAAAATTACCCAATTAAAAAAATGGGCTAAGGAACTGAACATACACTTCACAGAAGAATAAATACAATCGATCAACAAATATTTGAAAAAAAAATGCTCAACATCTCTAGCAATTAGAGAAATGCATGTCAAAACTACACTAAGATTCCATCTCACTCCAGTCAGAATGACAATCATCAAGAATACAAGCAACAATAAGTATTGGTGAGGATGTGGGGAAAAAGGCACTTATACATTGCTGGTGGAACTGCCAGTTGGTGCAACCACTCTGGAAAGTAGTATGGAGATTCTTTAAAAAACTTGAAATGGAACAACCCTTTGACCCAGTTATCCTTCTCCTCAGTTTATACCCAAAGTACTTAAAATCAGCCTACTACAATGACACAGCCACATCAATGTTTATGGAGGCTCAAGTTATGATAAGTAAATCATGAAATCAACATAGGTGCTCTTCAACAGATGAATGGTTAAAGAATATTTGGTATATACACAATGTAATATTACTCAGCCTTAAAGAAGAATAAAATGATGGCATGTGCTGGTAGATGGATGGAGCTGGAGAATATCAAGCAAAATGAGGTGGTTTTCCTGATTTCTCTTTCAGTGAATTCATCACTGATATATAGGAATGCATTTGATTTATGGGTGTTAATTTTGTTTACTCTTCATCAGGGCAAACATTGCAGTTTGGGTAGCAAGATGGTATGTTACTGATTTGCAGAATTTCAGGTATGAGGACAGTGAAACCTATAATCTTGGAGGAAATATCATAAATCTCATTCAAAGTTTTGATTCCCCTCCATGGATTCTTCCTCCCAAAGACATCTCATTTATGTTAACATATTATAAACTCAGTCCCTCTAAATTTTGCCCTTAACTTCCAAAATAATACTGAAGGTCATGCTGAAGATGATGAGAATGATAGTAACTGTAACATCACAAAACATAATTAAGACCTTCCTCGTGCCTTGGCCTGAGCTATTTTCTAAGTAGTCTGCATCATTTCATATGTACATTCTTTCCCATATCATGAGCACCTATGTCATTGCTATTTTACAGCAAAATAAGGAGCATGATGTTTTTATGTAATTTGTACCAGGTCATTATGCAGTGAGCAGGGAAGACGTGTTTTTTTTTTTTGTTGTTGTTTTTTCAACCTGTCTGATTAGAGACACAGCACATCTTTCCAAGAGAATCTTAGTGGTTTGTCCCCTTGATAACCACTTCCTCCCCCATCACTCTAGGAAGAGACCTGCTAATGATTGTGACCTGATAATCATGTGATCTTCCCTTTGGGAATCTCTGGGTTAACCACAGAGATGCTCTGTGTTTGGCACCGATTGCATCAACTGTATTAAGAACAGCTGGGATCACAGGCAAAAAAAAATCACAGAATGAATAGATACTAGGTCAGTGTAGAATTCTCTTGCCCTCACTCTAGGGAATTCTTACACCTTTCCACATCCAGTATGATCTTACTTAATCTCAGAAGTAGGCTTAGGAGGCAGAGCAAGACGTTCATTGGTTGAATGAGATTCACCAGCTTTCATCTCCCTATAGACACAACCAGTTGCATAGGTATTCACACAGCATATTACATTCCTAAGAGCTGGGAAAATCAAGTGAGAATGCTTAGTGCCTACTTTTAGTATAAAAAAATGAAAACACATATGGAAGAATTAGGAGGGAACTAGCTGCCAATGTCATCCCTCTCCCAACTCCAAGCATCCCAGTGCATACAGACATGCCTGCCATGGGGGAGGGAGGGAGAGTAGATGGCTTAGACTTGAAATCCAGTTCCAGGCTTGTCATGGGACATCCAGGGCTAGGAAGATCCCTGCTTCACTTACCATCATGTCAACAACCATGGAGTGAGCTGCTGAAATTCATGGACCAGGTGACAAAGAGAATTCCATCAACACTGTTCCTCCCAGCTCAGGTGACAGAAGGGAGCAGGGGTCCATACACTGGGGAGCCAGGCACAGAAGTTGGCACAGGGCTTTGTTTTGGAGGTCAGCTCTGGTGATACCTGGCATCCAGTAAAAACAGAAGACCCTGAACACAGGCTAGACCTCCCGGAGCCTCTGAACTGGACCCAGTATCAGGCAGACATAAGTGAACCAGTGGGACAGACTCAAGTCTCAGCAGAATCATTTTCACCCTTGGATTGGGTCTGGGGCATACCTGCCCTCCTGCCAACTCTGTACAGGTCTCTGTAGCCATGAGACTGAAGTGCGACCCAATTTAGCATCAGCCTAGTTGGCCAAGACACTGACTCCACCAACACAACCTCAACTTCAGGAAGCATAGTGTGGTGTAAGACCCCCATCCTTGGGGGTAGAACAGGGTAGTAAGCACAAAGCTTTGCCTTAGTACTTGTACTGGGCTGGTAAAACCTAACACAGTGTCAAGAGTTTCAGGAAAATGTAACTTCACTAAACAGTCCAAATAAGGTGCCAGTCAGTGTGGTGGTGTGCACTATAATTCCAGAGACTTGGAAGGTTGGGGCAGGAGGATCACAAAGTTCAAAGTCAGACTCAGGAAGGCAACTTGGGAAGGCCCTAGGCAACTTAGTGAGACCCTGCCTCTAAATAAAACATAAAACAGGCTGGAGATGTGTATCAGTGGTTAAGCAACTCTGGGTTCCACCCCTGGTAGTAGTAGTAGTAGTAATAATAATAATAATAATAATATGCCAGAAATCAACCACATAGCAATCAGTGTGGGAAAACTCTCAGAGAATTTAAATAAAGGAAAGTCAATGAACTTAAAGAAAGTATGGAGAAATGATTGAATACTATCACAGAGAAACTTAACAAAGAGATTGAAACAGGTTTTTTAAAAAATCAAACAGAAATCCTTGATCTGAAAAATGCAGTTAGTGCCAGGTACAGTGGTACATGCCTGTAATCCCACCAGCTTGGGAGGCTGCGACAGGAGGATCACAATTCAAAGCCAGCTTTGGCAACTTAGCAAGGCCCTAAGCAACTTGGCAAGACCCTGTCTCTAAATAAAATACAAAAAAATGGCTGAGGATGTGCCAAATGGTTAATCCTCAGTATCAAAAAGAAAGAAAGAAAGGAAGGAAAAGACAAGAAAAAAAATACTTCGCAAAAATAAAAATGCAATAGAAAGCATCAATAGGATACAGATCAAAGAGAAGAAATAATTAGTAATCTTGAAGACAGGCCATGTGAAAATACAGTTGGAGGAGAAAACGAGATGAAGAAAGACTGTAGGAATTTTTAGACAGTATTAAGTGAGCAAATATTAAGGTTGTTGGATTGGAAGAGTCTTGTAAATACCAAAGGGGTAGAAACCATGCACAAAGATACAATAGCAGAAATCTACCTGAAGCTAAAGAAGGATACACAGATCCAGGTCAAAGATAACCGGTCAGATAGAACTCAACCGAGTCTACCCTTTGAGACCTCTTATAATCAGGTTCTCAAAGGGGACATCCCACCTGATCTCACCTACATGTGGAATCCAGAAAGTGGAACTCACAGAAGCAGAGTGGGGTGGTTGTTAAATGGTGAGAGGCAGGAGGTAGAGAATGTGCTCAGCTCAAAGCACAGGCAGGTACAGGATTCCAGGCAGAAAGGAGGAAGATGTTTACCAGGTGCATTTTTATAACACAGTGAACAGCAATGGATTACACTCCTGAATATTGGAAAGAGAGATTTATGTTCTCACCACACACAATTTTATAATTTTATAAAATAAGTGTATTTCAAAAATCATGTTTATGTGATAAATATTTGCAATTTTGATGTTAATTTAAAATAAATAATTAAAAGTTAGAATGTACTTTTAAAAGAATTTTGGAGATTATGAAGAAAAATATCACCATGCACGCCGTTTTAAAATCCCTAAAATTTAATCTTTTTAAATATTTTTTAGTTGTGGATGGACCTTTATTTTATTTATTTAAATATGGTGCTGAGAATCAAACCCAGTGCCTCACACATGCTAGGCAAGCTCTCTACCACTGAGCCACCACCCCAATCCCTTGTGTTTTATTTTGAAACAGGGTCTCACTAAGTTGCTTACCACCTCACTAAGTTACTGAGGCTGGCCTCAAACTTGTGATCTTCCTGCCTCAGCCTCCTGAGTCACTGGGATTTTAGGTTTGTGCCACCAGGCCCAGCTAAAATCTAATCTTTATCAAGTGCTTTAACTATAGCTGAAATACCCCAAAATGCAATTACAAGTAGACTTGTCTTTTTATCTTCCAGTTGCAAACCCAGAAGGAAATGTCAGTGTCTGTGATCACAAAAGATGATGCAAAGGGGCTGGGGTTGTGGCTCTGTGGTAGAGTGCTTGCCCAGCACACATGAGGCACTGGGTTCAATCTTCAGGACCACATAAAAACAAAATAAGGATATTATGCCTACCTACAACTAAAAAATAAGTATTAAAAAAGATGATGCTAAATAAAAACTTATTGTACTAAACTTGAAACACTTCACCCATAAGGAACCCTATCTACTATTTTCTTGGCCAAGTTAATCATAGTGTCTAATATCCTAGCTGATAAAGAGTAAAAAACAGCAAATAAATGAAGGGATGTCAAAGTGAGAAAAGCATAGGGACCTGCCACATCTGGTCACTGTGGAAATGAGCAGGGAAACTCACCATGACCCTAACTAGCAGGGAGGGAACTGGAAAATGTTAAATGCACCCACCCCTAGACAGTCTCAATGGAATTAAAGCATTTTGCTTAAAGCTGAAATTCTTTAAAAAAGACATAGATTTAATTAACATGAAACAAAACAATTTGGTTGTTTCAAAGAACAACAATAAAATGAGATATAATAGTTAAAAATAAAGCTCATTCAGGATGATGAGAAAGGGAAGGTCACCTTAGTGAATAGGTTAAGGACAAGACAACATAGGCTAGTCATGATTCTCCCAGGGATTTAAGTCATCTTCCTTTTCAGAAAAAGTGTTTGCGCTACTTAGCATATGAATAATTCTAACTCAGATCTACAACAGTCACTAGTATGGCAATATGTAAAGACGTGGTTGTGTAACCAATGTGATTCTACAATCTGTATGTGGGGTAAAGTGGGAGTTCATAACCCACTTGAAGCAAATGTATGAAATATGATATGTCAAGAACTATGTAATGTTTTGAACAACTAATAATAAAAAATCAAAATGAATTTGATAACTAAATGCATAAGATGAACAAGCAAGTGAAGACATAACTTTATGAATTCAAAGATGAGTACATCATTAGTTCTTTAGATGTGTAGGTGAGGTTTGAAAGCAAGAGCATCTCCGAGGACACAGCTATGTGTGGGTCTTTCCTCATCCATTTAACAAATCCTATAGTAGTTGTTGTGAACTTTCACTGTGGAGAAATAAGGTTTACATGGAGGGCTTATTAGACACAAAGAGCTTCCTCACCCTGGAGTTTCTGATTGCATAGATTGGGGTGGAGGCCAAGAATATGCACTCTAACAAGCTCCCAGGTGATTCTGAGCCTGCTCATCTGCTGACAATGAGTTGAGATCCATTGTTCTCTGTGTCCCTAGAGCTTGAGTCTAGTTAAAGTTGTCCTGCACTGTTGACTTCTGCTGGCCCCCTAATCCCAGTCCTGTTGGGTGCAGTGCTCTTTCAGATGTCCCCATGGAAGCCCCTGCTGCCCTGGCTCTTCCACAAGGGTTTCCCCAGAAGGCGCAGGGAGACCTTCCATTCAGCTTCTCTTGTTAGGTTCAAAGACGCTGTGTCCTGGGACTCTGGAAGCTGACTTAAACTTTTCACAACCTTACAAAATCCTCAGACCACCTCATTCAATTAACTGTTCTAACAGGTTCCTGGTCTTTACACAGTTCTGCTCCCACAGGGTAGAAAGGGAAGCTTTCTGCTGCTTCCTTCTCCCTAAAGACAGCTGTTGGAGGCACATTTGCTTCTCCAATTGTTTGTCTCCTTTCTCGGGTCTGCTCAACCACTTGCAGTCAACAAGCTCCTTCTCCTGGAGACTTAAAGACAGTTCTTTATCTGTCTCCAAAACCATCTCCCAGGGCCCATTAAGCTGCTGCTCTGACTGTGCTCTTCCCTTCACAGAGTTTAATTTCACAGACAGAGTTTCTCCCTGGGGGCTGTGTTAGTGCCACAGGGGCTCCCTTAGGCTTGCCTCTGAGCGTCCTGCTGGACTGACATGAAGTCATCACTCGAGACTTTGCCACTGCACATTCCAGAGTCAGAAGACTGGCAATGCCCTTCCTCATGGTGGGGATGCACATGGTCCCTGTAGACCTCAGGGCAAACTACTGTGTCAGAAATGAGGACTTCCTGTGAGTTAGGTGAGGAGAGAGTGAGCACAGGGAAAGGGGATTATCAAGTACAGAAACCTCTGAAGACATGAAGCACTAACCAAAGGGATGGGATGGAAAGCCCAGGAGGGGGTTTGTAAGAGGCCATCACTAACTGAATAATTACACAATAATAATTTAAGTGGTGCTCACCACTGTGTTGATGTGAATGGAGACTAATGTGGTCTTTGGGGACTTTCTTTGAGAGTCATGTGAGTCAGAGAGCATGAGGGGTTCCTGAGAATGAGAATAGCAGGGACATGGGTCGGATTCAGCCTGGGATACACTCTTTATCACTGCCATCTGACAGGAGTGAGATGAAATCTTAGAGTAGTTTTAAGTGCATTTTTCTAATCACTATAGAGATTGAACACTTTTCCATATATTTGTTGATCAATGCATATCTTCTTCTGTTCATTTCTGTAGCCCATTTACAGATTAGGGTGTATTTTTTTGGTATTAAGTTTTTTGAGTTATTTATATATACTGGAAATTAGTGCTCTATCTGATGTGCATGTGGTAAAGATTTTCTCCCCTCTGTAGGCTCTCTGTTTATGTTATTCATTGTTTCCTTTGCTGAAAAGAAGCTTTTAGTTTGAATCCATCCCATTTATTGATTCTTGATAGTATTTCTTGTACTTTAGTGGTCTTATGTTGGGATGGTTGCTTTAAAAATAAGAGATTATTTTAATAAGGATATTGAGGGAAGGGTATGCTTGGGTAGGGATATTGGGGTGGTGATATAAATTAATACAACCATTATTGAAAACAATAAAAAAATTCTTCAAAAAATTAAAAATAAAACTACTGTATGATCCAGTGATCCCAAGACAAAGTATATGCCTGAAAAAAATAAAATCAGTACTTTTAAAAGGTATTTTCACTCCATGTTTTAATCCATGAACAACTGCTAAGCTTGAATATCCATCAACAGATGAGGGGATAAAGCAAATGGGGCATGCATATGTAATGAAATACTATTCCAGCATGAACAAAAAGAAATGTTGTCATTCAAAACATGGGTTACCCTGGAGAACAGTATATCATGTGAAGTAAATCAGGCAAGAAGGATAAATACCATGTGATTTCATCTGTATGTAGAATTTTAAAAACTTGATCTGATAAACAAAGCAGAACAGACTTTACCCAAGATAAGGAAAGTTGGGAGACCAATGTGTGGATGGAAAATTTGTTGAAGAATTCTAAATTCCAGGTGGATGAGAGGAATAAATTAAAGAGATAAATTGTATATAGGGGTGACTATAGTGAATGACTATGCATAATTTTTTTTAATGAGTAATGGATGTCAGTGTACTTTACCACAAGAACAATAACAATAGGAGGCAACACAGGTATTAACTTTTCAGATGTTTTAATTTTACAATTTATAATACTTTAAAATATGTGCACACTTTAAACATGCAATTTTATCTATCATTTTAAAAACAAATAAATTTGAAAATAAATTAAGAAAAGTAATCACCAAGAAAGGACTTCTTTGCCTCCACAACATGGTGTCCACAAAATGGTCCATGAAACCTCCATTGCATGTTTCAAGAGAGGCACGTCACAGAGAGATAGTTCCTGGTGCTACCAGCACAAGGAGTCCCTAGAGGATCCTAGTTCCAGGTTCTTGATGTGAGCAAAGAATTGAGTGAAGTGCGAGAGGTTGGCAGGGAGACAGGGGTTACTGAGAGCAAAGGAGAACATTGTGGGAGAGCTGGGGGCTGAGCTGCCAGGGAACTCCAGGCCCAGGCCACACAGTAGAGCTGGCTTTTGTTGGGCTGTGCTGGTTCTCCCCCTTCTCCCCTGGTGGATCTGGGGTTGACTGGCATCTTGATTGACAGCTGAATTCTATATAATTTATTTTCTGCTGCCCATGCATAAGTTTCTTTCCCTCCAGAAAATGCACAGGGAGAAGCAAACTGCAATGCTAATGACATGTTAACTAGCAACAAGTTCACTTAATTTGAGAACTAGGTCTAATGTGTAGCTCCAAGATTGGGGACTTTCCCTTCATAGTCCCCAATTCCCCTGGTGGAGGTCTAGCTTCCTCCTTTGAACCATAAGATGATCCAGTGTCCTCTCATAGGAAGCAGCTTGAGGTGGGGTGTTGTGAGGGCCTGGGAGGAACCCAGAGTCCTAAGGGGGTGGTCTTTTCCCACCCTTATCTCCCATCTAACACTGGGATGTGCTCCTTCTGGACATGAGACTTCTCTTTGAGAATTTCTGGTGACCTTCAATTCAAACCAGAAGGGGAAACAGTTTCTCCTTAGAGAAAATAAAGCTATCTCATCCCAGTGCTTCCTACATAGAAAAGAAATTGAATGAAAATTTTCCATTCTGCTATCCTCTTTTTACCCCAAGGGAGCTGAAATGTTTAGAGACCAGAAAGACAATAGCACAATTTATCTAATCAGGAGCTCTGAGAATTCAGCACTTGAGATGCCCAAGGTTTAAACCTGCCCCTGATGCTCCTCAGCTACAGTTCTCTGATCCAGCTTCCTTCCTGGTCTTCCTCAGGACAGACCGTGGAGGAGACAAACTTCAATGACAGACATCTGAGGGAGCTGGTGTGTCCCCGTGAGGACGTTGGAGTCAGAAGGAGAGGAGGACGTGGGCACTGAGCACTGTCTCTGCGAGGAAGACTCTAGAAATGACCCAGTTTTACTTAGTTTTTACTTAGTTTTTGAATCTGTAGATCTTGAGCTTTCACTGACACCTCGTCTCAGTTTTAATTCTGTCTCCTTCTCTTTAGAATCTAGAGCATGTTTCCAATTGGAGTTAGACTCTGGAGAGTCTCCTGTTCTTCTTCACTCTTTCCCATAAACCGTGGTCTCCTGCATCTAATTATTTAATTATTAGCAGTGCACCAGAGACCATTATGCAGAAGGTATGGTCTACTTTGTTTCTAGTTTAATTGAATCTTTCTGGTCTATTTCCTATTTTTATGGTCAAATATGATTTACTGGTAGTCCTCCATATTGAGGTGTTTGTCCTTTAATCTTCCTGTCCCCAATAGCACCTACCAATAATGTGATTATTTCTGACAGTCAACATACACACCTACAAGGTGTGCCTAATTGCTGGTGTTCACAAAGGAACTCACTTTGCATTTTATCATTTTGTACTTTTCCTTTATAAACAGCCTTAGTAATTCCTTTTTAACCTTCTTTTTCTTTTACAAGATCAATGTAATTAAAAATTCAGAATGTTTTCTTACAGATATTCCTGTGATTTCCCACTTGAAGTAAAGAACTTGTATCAAGTATTGACATGGTTTCCTGAAAGTATTTTATTTACCAAAATTTTGTTTCCTAGATTTTCATCCTTTGTTTGCAAATAAAATCATCAAAATGAAACACTTAGCATGTGAGGACTGCTTGTCACTCCACACGGGTGACTTCAATCATGAGAGTATTTCCCAGAGCTTTCTCTGCCTTTTATTTCAACTCTCCAAGGAGACTGAGTACTCAGTCTCCTTGGAGAGTTGAAATAAAAGGCAGACAGTCTCCTTGGAGAGTTGAAATAAAAGGCAGAGCAATTCATGCACTCCTCTTGGTGTCCCACTTCTTCTAAGAAGAATGATTAGATTTGTCACCACCAGAGCCAGAAGGCACCTTTGACCGGGATCCCTTCATGTGTCTCCCAGTGGTCCAGTGTCCAGGGAACCACTGTCACTGCTGCATTGCTTGTGATCCCTGCTCTTTTCCTTTCTATCTCTCTCACCCACTCCAACCTTCTTTCCTTGTCTCCCCACTTCTAATTCTTTTTTATTGTTGTTTAATTTCTACAACTACAACTCGCTCCATCCCTGCCTGTAACTGAGTGTGGTCCTGGTGTGTGTGCACACCAGCTATCATTCATCCACAGATGGCTTTTGGGTGATCTCACCCTGTAGCTCTTTGGCATAGTGCTGTGTGGATATCCATGGCATGTTTATTTGTCTGGGCAAATTTCATGTTCCACCTAACAACCCTCTAGTCAAGGGCAGACGAGGCTCCCACAGCATGATAGCACCTTGTGGTGTCATAGCCGTGCTTGTTTGTGTAGGCATGCTCTGTGATGTTTGCACAAGATACATTGCAGGGTTGTCCAGCAGGGTGGGGCTGTGTTACTTTCCATACTTTGGTTAATGTATCTAGGAGTGGAACTACTACATATTGTGGTAATTGTGTATTAGACATTTTGAGCCATAGCCAGACTGTCTCATAATCCCTGCCACATTTTACAGACTAACGTATATGTTAATGGAAATACTAACATATTTACACCCTGCCCATACTTGTTATTGTATGTCTGTCACAAGCAGAGCCTCTGTGGGTGTGAAGTATATTTCTCTCATTGTGTGGTGTTTTCATTTCCTTCTGACTAACTGGCCATGTGGTCATCGGTAGTGTAGAATTTTCTGTGCAAAAAAGTTTTTGTTCACATTGTAATTTTATACTTTTTTCAAACTTGAAAAGTTCTATGTATAATATTGATACTGGCCCTGATCAACTAAGTGTTTTGTAAATGTTTCCCCATTCTGTATGATGTCTTAATGTTTTTTCAGTGTTCAGTTTATCGATATTACCTACAGGCATCATGATATACAGTAGATCTCTCTGTTAGTCCTCCTGTCTAGATGAAATTTTGTGTGCTTTGTCAACGCCTACCCCATCCCCCACCACACGGTTTGGAAGAGCTCCAGATTTAAAAATCCACATGTGTGTTAGCTCGCATGGTGTTTGTCTTTCTAGGTCTGGCTTCTTTCTCTTAATATAATATCATACAGGTTCATCCAATGTTGTAGCAAATGATAGGAGTCTCTCCTTTTTAAGCATGATTAGCATTCCAAATTGAACACACAACACATTTCCTTATCTATTCACTCGATGCTAGACACTGAGATTGATTCTGTATCTTGAGCATTGTGAACAATACTGCTGTGCTTGGCAAAATGATTTTAGATGATTTGGATTTAGGATTGCTGGGTCATATGGTAGTTCTATATATTTTTTGTTGGTTTGGGGGGGATCTCAATACGACTTTCCATAATGGATAAATAATTTACATTTTCCATGAATAGTGTGCCAGGGTGTCCCTTTCTCCACATCCTCAGGGCACTAGTTATCTTTTATGTTAATAACCATTTTAACATGTGTGAGGGTCATCTCCTGGTGGTTTGAATTTGCATTATCCTGATGGTTAAGATGATGAGCATTTTTGTATACTTATTAAGTATTTTTATGCCCTTTTTTGAGAAAAGTCTATTCAGGTTTTTTGCTTTTTTGTTGTTGTTTGCTTGGTTTTTTGTTTGTTTTTGAACTAGAAATTGAAACTTGGTGGGGGACTTCACAACTAAGCCACATCCCTAGCCATTTTTAATTTTGAGACAGGATCTCACCAAATTGCTTAAGGCCTTGCTAATTTGCTGAGGCTGGCCTTGAACTTGGGATCCTCCTGCCTCAGCATCCACAGCTGCTGGGATTACAGTTAGTTGTGTACCAACACTCCCAGTTTTCTTTGCCCAGTTTTAATAAAGTTATTTGTTTTATTACTATTGAATTATATGAGGATCCTATTTTGGATATTTTCTTCTCATCTATTGTATGTTTTCCAAATATCTTATCTTAATTTTAAGTTGTGTCCTCACTCTGGAGATTATTTCTTTTGCTTTGGGGAAGTTATTTAGTGTGATACAATCTCATTGTTCTATGTTTGCTCTGCTGCCTGTGCTTTGAGGTTTATATCAAGACAATCATTGCCCAAGCAAATATCATGGAGCTTTCTCCTATGTGCTTTTCTAGTATTTACAAGCTTCAGGTCTTACATTTAAATTGTTAATTTATTTTGAGTTAAAGTGTGCATGTGTGTGTGTGTGTGTGTGTGTGTGTGTGTGATGTGATTTTGAGATGGTATAATTTTTTAGTTGATTTATGTGTATGGTTGATTTCATTTTTCTGATATCCAGTTTTGCCAGCATAATTAACTGAAGAGACTCTTTTGTGCAATGTGTGTCCATGTCAAATCGTCAAAATCAGTTGGCTATTAATTGAGCCATACATCTGTGGACTTGTTTTTGGCTCTCTGTACTCTCCCACTGTTATTTGTATCTTATTTTATGCCACTACTGTGCTCCATTATCTTGATGATGTGTTTTGAGGCATGGATTTTTTTCACTTTGATGAAGTTCAGTATAACAATTTTTTATTTTGTTACTTGTGTGTTCAATGTCATGTCTGAGAATCTGTTGTAGAATCTAATATAATGAAGGTGTTTTTTTCCTGAGAGATTTATGATTTTCACTGTTTAACCATTTTTGAGTCAATTTTTGTGTGGTGTGTGGGCTAGGAGTAAAAATTCTTCCCTTTGCATTGTACCTGTTCTTGGAAGAGGTCATTAGATAAGTCTGTGAATCACATCATTGCATCCAATAGCTACCACATACACATATTCTCAATGACACTTGGAGGAGTCTCCAGGAAAGATCATATGAACCTTAACAAGATTTTAAAGGTTGAAATTATATTAAGTATCTTTTCTGAGAACAATGGTATAAAATTAGTAGAATTTTTTATACCATGTTATAAAAATTAGAAGAATCTTGGGAAAACTCACAAATATGTAGAACCAACAAACATACTCTAAAAAAAAACAATGCATAAGGAATAAATGAAAAGAATTTTTCCCCCTTGAATTGCTTAAAAAATCTTTAGCTAGAATAACAAAAACCAAAGTGAGAAGGCTCAAGTGAATAAAATCAGAAAGGAAAAGAATCATTAAACCCCAAACCACAGAATGACCAAAAATCATAAGAGGCTGTCATGAATAATTATATGCCAGCATATTTTTTAGACTAGAAGAAGTGGATAAATTCCTAGATAAACATAACTTACCAAGTTTGAGTTATGGAGAAAAAGATAATTTGAATAGACCAATAATCACTAAAAAGATAGATTTGGTATTTTTTTAAGAAAAGACCCGGAAATGATTTGATGGCTTCACTGATCAATTCCACTAAATACATAAAGAAGAACAAGTATCAAATCTCCTCAAACTGTTCACAATTAGATATTCAAACTATGAAATAGTGAAATTGTATAATTTATAACATTATTAATGAAACTGGAAGATTATATTTTGTGAAATAAGCCAGACACACAAAGACAAAGGCTGCATGGTCTGATTCATATGAAGCATCTAAAACAGTTATTCTCACAGAAATAGAGCACAGAACAAATGGTTACCAGAGACTGGGAGTAGTAGTGAAGAAGTAGAGGTTGGTCACTGGTAAAAGAGTCAGTTAGAGAGGAGGAATAATTCCTCATGTTTTACAACACACTGAAGTAACTACAGTTGACAATGATGTATATTTCAAAACAGCTAGAAGGGAAGACGTTGAATGTTCCCACATGCAAAGAAATGATAAATGGTTGAAATGATGGATTTTTAATTACCTTTATTTGATCATTGCATAATGTATTCATGTGTCAAAATATCACATTGTACCCAGTAAGTACATACAATTCTGTTAAGAGAAATGATCCAGGTGTAGATAGACAAATCCTGCACCACTTTACCCATGTGTTTAATCTTAATATGTCTGACTCATAGAAACACAGAGTTAAATGGTGGCTACCAGAGTTGTAAGGTGGAGAATTGGATAGATGTTGGTGAAAAGACAAAAAAAAATTCAGTCAGAAGGAATAACTTCATAATCTATTGTACATCACGATGTTTATAGTTAATAATAAAAATCTGAATACTTTACGAGTGGAAGATATCACACGGAATTAAGCAATTTTTTATAATTTTTATTAGCTCTTTTTAATTATACATAATATTGGGATTCATTTTGACATAAAAACATGGAATATAATTTGTTCTAATTCAATTCCCAGTATTTCCCTTTCACTCTTCTCCTCTCTCCCCTGTTCCCTTTCCTCTACTGTACTGATATATCTGGAGCAAATATCTGAAGATATTTACATACAGCAAATAGCTATATCTAAAACATACAGCACATAAAGAAGCTGTGGAAAGGGATGAACAGATCCTGCTGTGTTGACAAAAGCCAATCCTGGGAAACATTCCTTGCCAATAGGTGAGGATATTACCAACCTTGACCCTGGGCTCTGAATAACAGCTATCAGCTGTTCCAGGAAATGGGCTTCTGGGTGCAGCAGGATAATAGCAGGATGTTCCTACACTGCAACAGTAGGATAGCTGCAAAAAAATGTTTCTAGTTCGGTAACTTCTTAGTGTGCACACACAAAGCCTCTTGATAACTTGCAAGCCTTGAACAATTTATAATACTCCTATAGTTTAACTCCCTGATTATGAGACCTGATATAATAGCCTTGGGGAGTTAATTCTGGGTCACTCTTTCTCCATCAGAGTGCAATGTCCCACCTGGCCCTAGCTTTAATTGAAAATATCTCTGTGTTTTCTTTGTCTCTGTGTTTTTTTTCCATCTCCTTCACCTCTACTTGAGATCTTTTGTTGATGCTGCTTGGGTTGCAACAAGGAGCAAGTATCCAAAATATATACAAGTCAAAAACAGAAATACAAACTGTGCAATTACAAAACAGTAAAGGGCTGAAAAGATAGTTCTCTACTGAAGGTCTATGAATTGCTACATATCGTAAAATATGCTCAATTAGTTGTAGGGAAGTGAAAATCAAATGATATATCACTTCATATCCACTGGAAGTCTGTATTTTTTTAAAAAAAAATGGAAAATATCAAATATTGGCAATAATGTGAAGACATTATTATCTGATACCCTGCAATAAATGTGAAATATGCCAGCCACTATGAAAAACGGTGAGGTGATTTCTCAGAAATTTACAGATATAATCATCATATAGCCCAGTAATTTCACCCCGCGGTAAATCATCTAAATGATTGAAAACAAATGCTTAAATAAACATCAATTCACGTTAGTAGCAGCATTATTCATAATATGCAAAAGATGGAAATCACCCAAGTATTCACCAATGGTGGAATACTTCTGTGTATATATACAGTAGATTATTATGATAAAGGAGGAAGGAATCAAATGAACACTGACCATTCAACAGTTATAAAGAAGGAAGGATGGAAAGAAGAAAGGAAGGAAGGGAGGGAGGGAGCAAGGATAACAGAGAATATAGCCATATCTCAGACTCATCCTGGGCATTATATCAATGTGAGCCAAATGGCCAAACTCTCTTTCAAAGATAGTTTTCGGCTTCCATGTTGAGAATCTAGTCAATGTCTTATAAAAAGTAGTGTCCAAGTTAGAAGTGTGAGTTCAGTGTCCATTTGCAAGGTTATGGTCCATCTTAATCTCAGTATCTTCTGAGAATGGAGTGAATGACAGAAAATATGTCAGAGAAATGTTTTCAAGATTGAAACATCATACATCTACAAGCAATAAGCACAGTCTTTCTATGGCAATCAATTTGCCTTTACTACTGTAGGATTTTCATTTTATTTCATCCAGTGAAAACGAGAAAACAATCAAGTTAAGGAGAATAGCATTAACATTCAAGAGGCTAATTTTTCAGTTATATTTTATTTTAATGGGAACATAGTATGTATATACATTTATGGGGAGAATTGTGATCTTTTCTATATTTTATTGAAGCATTGTCATAATGGTGGGATTCATTGTTACATATTTGTTCATGCACAGAGTATAGCAATATAACTTGGCCAATATCATTCCCCAGTATTTCTCTTTTCCCTCCTGTCTTCTGTCCCCTGGGTCCCTTTCCTCTGAATTAAAGTCATCATACTTCAGTGATACATGGCTGTTTATAGCAGCCTAACACACAATACCCAGATTATGGAATCAGTCTATGTGTCCATCAATGGATCAATGGATAAAGAAAATGAGATATTTAGGGACAATAGAGTTTTATTCAGCCATAAAGAAAAATGAAATCATGTCATTTGCAAGAAAATTGGGTGGAACTTGAGAAATTTATGTTAAGGGAAATAAGTTACACTCAGAAATTCAAGGGCTGAAGGTTTTCTCTCATCTATGGAAGCTAAAGTTTAAAAAAAAAGGAAAAGAAAGATTGGCGGAATTTCATGAAAACGGAAGAGAGAACAAGGTGATGTTTGGATACATGCATACATTGTGGGATGATCAAGCCAGGATAATATTCTGTACCTTAATATTTATCATTTCTTTGTAGTGAGATCACATATGTCACTAAGAGGATAAATTTTGAGTAAACCATGTCTGCACATAATATTATAAGTGGCTTTAAACATCAAGGTAGAAATACTAGGATTAGTTGTAACAAATTGATGAAAGATGAAACTTTAAGGACCAAATATAAGTAAGAAATATCCAAAAGGAATTTCTTAGAGTTGCTAAAGAGAAACAAAAACAAAATTATATACACAAGTGTCACTCCCAATTCCCTCTGAATAAAAAAAAAAATGAAGCATGTGTCTTAGGAAAGAAAAAGATCTAAGATGTTGAAACTCAGCATTTGCCTTAGGAGCACAATGTCCACTTTGCACCAAGGTCACTATTTCATTAACAACAAGAGGCTGCTCTGCTGAGGAGTCTCCCCAGGGCCCCCTTCACATCCTTGTTCTTCAGGATGTAGATGAAGGGGTTCAGCATGGGGGTGACCACAGTGTACATCACTGAGGCAATTGTGCTTCCTTGGGAAGATTGGGTCAGAGTAAAGCTGAGGTATTCCACAAGACTTGTCCCATAGTACAAGGAGACCACACAGAGGTGAGACCCACAGGTGGAAAAGGCTTTATACTTACTCCCATTGGAAGACATCCTCATTAAAGAGGAGACAATCTGAGAATAAGAGTAGAGGATCCCAGTGATGGGAAACACACCCAGCAGGCAGTTGCCACATACAGGATGATGTTGTTGATGTTGATATTAGAGCTGACCATCTTGTGAAAGGGAGGCAGGTCACAGAAGAAATGTGGAATTTCTGTGTGTCCAGAGAAGGTCAAACATATTATCAGTAAAAGATGAAGCAGGGAGACCCAGAAAATGATGAACCAAGATGTCAGAACCAAGAGGACGCACAGCCTGGGGTTCATGATGACCTTGTAGTTCAGGGGGTGGCAGATGGCCACAAAGCGGTCATAAGCCATTGCAGTCAGAAGGAAATTATCCATACCAGCAAAAATCATAAAGAAATACACCTGAGTAAGGCAGCCTCTGTAGGAGATGTCTTTACTGTGTGCCTGGATGTTTACCAGCATCTTCGGGACCATGGTGGAGGTGAAACAGATGTCCACAAAGGACAAGTTGGAGAGGAAGAGGTACATGGGGGTGTGGAGGTGGGGGTCAGAGCTGATGGTCAGAATGATGAGCAGGTTCCAAAGCACTGTGACCAGGCACATGCACAGTAACAGTCCAAAGAGAAGGGGTTGCAGGTCTGGGACCTCTGAGAGGCTCATGAGTTGGAATTGGGATACTCCTGTGTGGTTCTCTGCTTCCATGTCATTCATGTATCTGCTGCAGATGGGGCAAGAGCAGTGCTCCAAGAACACCCAGTGCTCCAAGAGCACCTCAGGCAGTTGTCACTTTACATTTTGATCCTTGGATGGAGGTCCTTTATCCCTGTTGATTCCTGCCAAAGATAATGGTCCATTCAAGTAATTGGCAATGCATTTCCATTTTAAGTGTGTATCATTATTCCTATTTTCATTACTTTAACTTGTGTCTCTCTTTTATCATTAGATTACTACTTTGGGTTTTTCTTTTGAATTGATAGCCCTACATAAGTTCTTCTTTGGAGCTGTCCAAAATAATTAAAAACATTTCATACCTTTTCTTTGGATATCCTCACACGTTTATTCCAATAGCTCTATAATAGTGATTAAGCATGCATTTTGAACTCAAACAGCCTTTATCCTATGACTTGACACTTCCCAAGCATGTGCAAGGTAATTCTCAGTGTTTTGTTATTTTCTTTCTAAAAGTGTGATGATGATGATCGTTACATTTGTTGTAAGGTTTTAAAGTGCCTTGTGCACACTAAAATTTCAAGAAATGATAGTTGTTATTATTAATTATTGATACTTTCATTGACATCTTTTCCCATGATAATTATTTTGAACATGTAACTCTCCCAAGATCCAGATTAAAAATGTAATTTAGAAATTCTTCTCTTGAATCACACTTCTGAGCATAAAATATTGGTCCACCAACTTATCATCTGCATGACCTTGAGAAACTTTCTTGAACTTTCTGAGCTGAAAATCCTTCACTTTTCAATAGGAAATGAAAAGTAAAATGGAATAGTTAAAATAAATGAGATGATACACACAGGCTTTTTTACTGTGATTCCTGGAACATATGATGAGCATTTGATACATGTAACTGTCTTTTCTACACATCAAAATAAATTTGTCTTTCATAGCTATCATGTATCAATTTTACTCTTAAAATGGGGCAGCTATTAAGAATGGAATTCAGATCGTTATAAATGAAACAAGTCTGTTACCCCTTTTGACTTTCATACAGCATTTCTAATTAATGAAAATCCCTATGGTTCTTTTGTTCAGAAAATTGCTGCTCAGTGAATTCCTCCAAGAGTCAGAAGCATGTGGACTGCATATTGGGGTGGGGTATGAGAAAAGATACCACCATTAAAATAAAATAGAAGAAGTATGCTATTGTGTGTGCTCATGCACCTGTGCTGTTGAGTGGATATTCATTGTGTCACCATTAGCAAAGTTAATTGTCAAACATATATGTGGGAGATTCTATTTCATTGTTCATGGTTTCTACATATCAAATTACCTTGAGAATATTAAAAGAGAAATGTAGTTTTAAAAATAAATGTTTTCATGTAGTATATATACACAATGGAATATAATCTCACACTTCTTTATTCTTTATTTATTTATTGCTCAGCCATAAAGAAGTGTGAGATTATTGCATTCCTGTAAATGGATGGAATTGTAGGTTAGCATGCTCAGTGAAATATGCCAGTCCCCCAAAACCAAAGGCCAAATGTTATCTGTTGAAGCTAATGCACAATAAGGTGGGTAGGAGGAAAGAAGAGAAGTTCATTGGATTAGACAAAGGGGAATAAAGGTAAGGGAATAGGAAAGACAGTAGAATGAATCAGACATGTCTTTCCTATGTGGAATTGTGAATACACTACCAGTGTAACTCCACATTATGTGCAGCCACAAGAATGGGAAATTATGCTTCATATATGTATAATACATCAAAATACATTCTACTGTCATGTATAACTAGAAAGAACCAATTAAAAAAAACAAAATAAATGTTTGCCATTTCCATGGTAGCAAAAGGCTCAATGTTATCAATGCTTAAAAGGAAAATAGCTGAAAAACTTTTAAAAAATTAACTGAGGATAGCTACTCTGGGAAAGTGGGTAGAAGAATCTCTCTGACATAGGAAATTTTGGACTGACACAGGAAGAGTGGGTCATGGCTAATAAGAGGAGGGACGGAAAGAGGAAGCATTCAAGGTGGGAGAACAGAATGCGCCAGTGCCCTGTTGGAGAGGAGGGTTGTGCAACATCTCTGTGCGAGAGCGTGAGGGGAAGATAGAGCATGTGTGGTCCAAGGCAGAGCCTGCTTCCATCTTCCCGAGTCCCCATCATATTGGTAAAGTTGTGATCATTTGTGGCCCTCTGGTTTCACAGTTTGGGCTTATCATATGTTTTTCCAGGGACTTATCTGGTGTCTGTCTCATTTTAGGTGCTGGGCAAATACAAGGGTTGGGTGTATAATAAATGTGAGGCTTGCCACATTCCCACGTTTAGACAAAAACTAGTAAAATTAAATAAGTGCCTTCATATGTCTTTTTAAGATCTGGGATGGAGCTTAGGGGTAGAGCACTTACCCCACATGTGAAAGCCCTGGGTTCAATTTCTAGCACCACACAACACAGACACAAAAAGAATAGCACACCATGAGCAATTGACATCAGTTCTAGAAATGAAGCCAGTTTGACATCAGGTGTTTGTAAAAGGATTAATCACAGAAACAGGACAATGAAGATACATTTAACCATAATAACAAAAGAAAAGATGAATTTGGGAAAATTTAATATCCACTACTGTGTTTAGATGCCAGGGATGAGGCTGTCAGCAAACAAGGAAATCAAGGATACTTTTCTAACCCAATAAAGAATGTGTGTTTGCAAACCACAGGCAGCAGGAGAGCTTGTATTAAAACACTAGAGTATTTGTGTTAAATTCATGAGCGTGACAAGACAGTCTCCTGAGATTTCAATCATTTGCTATTTTCCTGAACATTTAAAGGGAATGGAAATATGAGGAAAGTAAATTAGACCAAGGATTGAACCTCAGAAATAACTGTTGTTTGTAGATGTTATCATAGGCAGGAAGGTGAAATGATAACAACAGTAATGAAGTAATAAGGGCTGTGAGCAAATGGAATCTTTCAGGAAAAATAGGAATATAAAAAAAGTTGAAATTTAAAACAAAACAGCACCTCATGCATAATAGATGTTTGATGAGAAGATAACAAATAAATAACTGGGTGCAGGAAATCTGACAGGAGCCTACAATTTCTAATAGAGAGTGGAGAAGAGTTGAAAACTCTCCAGAAAACAATTCTCAAGAGATGAATGCTCTAGATTCCAAAGAGGAGAGAAGAAAACTGAATAAAAGCTGAGAAAGAGAGGTCTGGAAGCAAAGCCCAGATCCACTTTCTCTCCTCCCTTCTCACTCCACCTGCTTCTCTGAGGCACACCAGCTCTCTCCAATGGTTGTCACTGAGGCTGTCTCTCTCCATGATCTGTCCCCAGGAAGACCACTGACTTTTCACGGAGGCTGGAATCACAGAATTAGAGGTGAGGGGCAACAGGAGCATGTTTACAGTTTCCACTGTCTCAAGGGTTGAAATCCCAGAGCTCCTCATTAAATAAATTTTGTTACAGTCCTACATCTTTTCCAACAATCCATGTCCTTCTGTGGGAAGAGAAGATAGTAGAATGGAACGTTTCCATGAAATTTGTGTTTGCAAAGGCATCAGTAGAGGGAGATGAATATAATTCCTTCAAGTAGAAACTCTTTTCTCTTTGATTTGATTGAAAAGCCACAAGGCATCTACTAAGGAAAGTTTAATGCCTAAGAGGACACATCCCAAGAAGCAACCCTCTATGATATGTCTCCCTTGAAATAGCTTTGCAGATTTTATGGATCTTTTAGAGTACATGATGTTAGGAGACAAAGAGATCCTTTTTCTTTTTCAATTTTGTCTTAATTTTGCAGTTTACATATTTATTTTGTTGAATTGACAGATAAAGTGTTATGTATTTGTTGCGTTCAATGTGATGTTTTGAGGTACATATACACCATGGAACTGTTAAATATTATAATGTAGCATTACCTTACACAGTTACCATTTTTGTGGTGAGAACATTTAATGTGGCAGGGATGATGAAACACAGTTTGGCTATTGCTCAAATTTTAAACACAATTACCATAGTATCCAGCAGTTCTATTCCTAGTAAGTGAAGTATTGAAAGTATCACAGCCACGCCCTGCTGGACAACTGTCAAATGCATCTTTAGGCATGTTGATGCTGTGCAAATAGAGTGCAGCAACAAAAATGAGTGTGACTATGACACCACAAAGTGCAATAATGTTCTGGGAGCAGCATATGCACAGTCTTCCCTAGACTGGAGATCCGTTAGGGAGCACATGATGTTACCCATACTAATAAACATGTGAGAATATCCACACAGGAAGCAGGAGTCAGAGCTGACAGGAAGATGAGCAGGTTCCCAAGCAGCGTGACCAGGTACATGGACAGGGAGAGTCCAAAGCAAAAGGACCATAGTTGTGCATCATCAAAGAGGCCCAGGAGGACAAATTCCAATAGTCTTGTGTGGTTTTCTGCTTCCAAGTCACTCATTTTTCTGCTTAAGAAAAAGACACATGCTGAGTTCAAAACACAGCATGCAGGCTACTCCAGAAGTGACCCCACTACAATATCATGCTTGGATGGACGTCCTTCACTCTCCAGGAGAGTTTTTCATAACACTGATTCACCGAGACAAGGGGTAATCTGTGTCCATTTTAAATGTGTATCACTTACCAGCATTTAAAAAGATTATCAATAAGTCTCATCATCTTCTCACTGGTTTTATTCCCCTATCTATGTGAATTTTTCTAAGCAAACAAATTTGATATGCCTTTTTATATAGTGAGATCTCGATAAACAACTTACTACTGTTAATGCTATTATTGTACTCCTCTTACGTAATAATTATGTTAGACATATGCAGCTTCAAATTACAGCATGAGAGTATGACTTAGAAATTGAGACCTTGAGTCAGACTTCCTAGAACAAAATTTTGGTTCACTCATTTTTCATCTGTGTGACTTTTAAGAATTTATTTTAACTCTCTTTGACACAAATACTCAACTCTACAGTAGGGATATTAAATATTCTCTAAGAAGAGGATTGAAGAGCAAAATCAGATGAGAAGGTGCTGGTACTTTTCCTAATGTAGTTCCTGTGACATAATCACACATGTGAGGTTTTATTTATAGCATCCCAACAAATCTGTCCTCAAGGCTCTCATTTATCAATTTCCCTTTTAGGCTCTAGCAGCCACCAAGGCCAGCAATCTGAGGATTCGGATGACCATAAATACAGCAGGTGGGTTACCTCTGCTGACTGCATGCACACTTCTAATTAATGGTGATCCCTGCGGCTGCTTCTTTCAGGGAATTCCTGCTCCATGAGTTCTTCCTAGGAGAGGAAACAGCTTGTAGACTACACAGATAAAAGGAGAAAACAGAAGGACACTGCCATTAAAACCAAATTCAAGGCCAGGTGAGAGTGTTCAGGTAACCAATCGTGCTCTCCAGTGGGGAGGGAGTATGCAGAGCAGCAGAGCTCGTGGAAAATACCCAGATGCATTGGGGTAAGATATTCAGGGTTACTGAAACAGAGTCACCCTAGAAAAATAAAAATCAAATTTAATTCTCACAGATCAATGTTTATATTCTGCTCAATAGACAAAGGGCGGTTATTGTGAGTGCCTGAGAATGCTAATTGGGTTGAGGGACTCACATGGGTCCTGTCACCTTGTGGGTGATAAAGAAATCAAACCACAGTTTCCATGTGTAACAACAGTTGAGGCTAAAAAATCAACTATATTGCAAAAAGAATCCTCAAGAATTTCACATGCCTATGTATGTAAACAACATTGGGTTTTAAGGATAATTTGCAGACCATAGTAATGATTTTAAAAAGCAAACAGATAACTAACAGTTAGTATCAGTAGTAGGAAGGAAAGCCCAGTCACATAAGGATGTTGGTTAACATAATTCATCAGAAAAAATAGACAAATGAATATAAATTATAATCATAATAAAAATGCAGTTAAAAAGAATGTAACTGTCATCACTGAGATGAGGGCCAGGGATGATCCTGTCAGTAAACAAAGAAACCAAGGGCCATTTCCTAACCCAGTAAACAGAAGTTATTTTCCAACCCCAATCAAGAGGACCAGCTTCATTAAACACTAGAGCAGTTGTGTTAAGTTCTCGAACAGGACAACGCATTCTCCTCCAAGTTCAAATTTTCCAGAGTATTTCAAGGGACTGTTAACACGAGAAGCAGAACTTGAAGTCAGTGTCAAATGGCAGAAATAACACATTATTGGAAGGTGCTGTTATGGACATGGAGATGAAGTGACAACCACCTCAGTATGGAGTTACAGGAAGGACGATCGGTAAAACAAATCTGAGCGTAAAAATAGGGAATAGAACAGAAGAATCCAATTTGATTAGAAACAAAACAAACAATGCCTTCTGCATGATAGATCTCTGGGGTACAATCAAGAATTAAACAATTAGACTCAGAAAACCTGTCAGGAGACCACAGTTTATGGGAAAGAGTGGAGAAGAACAGGAGATTCTCCAGAATCTATCTCTGATGGGAAAGATGCTCTGGATTATACAGAGAAGGAGACAGAACATAAACTGGGAGAGAGGTATCAATGAAAGCTAAAGCTCCTTCAAGGTACAGGGACTACAGATTAAAAAACTAAGTAAAACTGGGTCATTTCTAGAGTCTTCCTCATAAAGGCAGTGCTCAGTGCCCACGTCCTCCTCTCCTTCTGACACTACCAACCTCCCTGGGGTACACCAACTCTCTCAGATGGCTGTTCCAGAATCTTTTCCTTATGTCCCAAGAAAGACCATTTAGGTTTTGACTGAGGCTGGATCAGAGAACTGTAGCTGAGGAGCATCAGGGGCAGGTTTAAACCTTGGGCATCTCAAGTGCTGAATTCTCAGAGCTCCTGATTAGATAAATTGTGCTATTGTCTGTCTGGTCTCTAAACATTTCAGCTCCCTTGAGGTAAAAAGAGGATAGCAGAATGAAAATTTTTCATTCAATTTCTTTTCTAAGTAGGAAACCCTGGGATGAGATAGCTTTATTTTCTCTAAGGAGAAGCTGTTTCCCCTTCTGGTTTGAATTGAAGGTCACCAGAAGTTCTCAAAGAGAAGTCTCATGTCCAGAAGGAGCACATCCCAGTGTTAGGTGGAAGATAAGGGTCGGAAGAGAATGCCACCTTAGGGCTCTGGGTTCCTCCCAGTGCCCTCACAACACCCCACCTCAAGCTGCTTTATATGAGGGGACACTATATCACCTTGTGGTTCAAAGGAGGAAGCTAGACTACCACCAGGGGAATTTGAGCCCATGAAGGGAAAGTTCTCAATCTTGGAGATACACAGTAGACCAAGTTCTCAAATTAAGTGAACTTGTTGCTAGTTAACATATCATTAGCATTGCAGATTGCTTCCCCCTGTGCATTTTCTGGGGTGGTGGGGGAAGAAACTTATGCATGGGCAGCAGAAAATAAATTATATAGAATTCAGCTGTCAATCAAGATGCCAGTCAACCCCAGATCCACCAGGGGAGAAGGGGGAGGAGAACCAGCACAGCCCAACAAAAGCCAGCTCTACTGTGTGGCCTGGGCCTGGAGTTCCCTGGCAGCTCAGCCCCCAGCTCTCCCACAGTGTTCTCCTTTGCTCTCAGTAACCCCTGTCTCCCTGCCAACCTCTTGCACTTCACTCAATTCTTTGCTCACATCAAGAACCTGGAAACTGGATCCTCTAGGGACCCTGCCCTTGTGCTGGTAGCACCAGGAACCATCTCTCTGTGACTTGCCTCTCTTGAAACATGCAATGGAGGTTTCATGGACCATTTTGTTTGCACCATGTTGTGGAGGCAAAGAAGTCCTTTCTTGATGATTACTTGTCCTAATTATTTTCAGATTCATTTATTTCTGAAATGATAGATTAAATTGTATATGCTTAAAGTGTGCACATATATTTAAAATATTTATTTTCAATTGAAGTTAGACACAATGCCTCAATTTTATTTATTTATTTATTTATTTATTTATTTATTTATTTTTATGTGGTGCTGAGAATCAAACCAGTGCCTCACACATGTGAGGCAAGTGCTCTACTACTGAGCTATAGCCCCAGCCCCATAACATTTCTTTTAATTCATGCTGGAATAGTATTTCATTACATATGCATGCCACATTTTCTTCATTCCCTCAATTGGATCAACAATTTGTGGTGCATACTTACACTGAAATATTAGTCATGAAAAGGAAAAAGAGATAACTAACATTAATCAGTAAAACAGCCAAAAGGAATGAAGAAAGGAAGCAATGTGGGAAGGAAGGAAATATGGAAGAAAGGAAAAAACAGGGGATCACAAATAATGAAGTGATGTCTCAGTGTTCTCCTGGGCATTTTATCATCATGATTCATAGGACCAAGCCAGCTTTCAAAGATTCCCAGATTCCAGGTTCCTTGTCCAAAATCTAATCACTGTTGTTACAAAAGGTAGCACAACAAAGTCAGAAGTCTGTACTCAGTTTCAGGGTCTCATAATACCCCATTCTAATCCAAGTCTCTTTCTTTTTTTTTTTTAATTAATTTTTATTGTAGGTTGTTCAAAACATTACATAGTTCTTGATATATCATATTTCACACTTTGATTCAAGTGGGATATGCGCTCCCATTTTTACCCCATATACAGATTGCAGAATCACATCAGTTGCACAACCATTGATTTACATATTGCCATTCTGGTGTCTGTTGTATTCTGCTGCCTTTCCTATCCTCTACTATCCCCCCTCCCCCCTCCCCTCCCCTTTTCTCTCTCTACCCCCTCTACTGTAATTCATTTCTCCCCCTTATATTTTTCCTCCTTTCCCCTCACTTCCTCTTGTATGTAATTATGTATACCCCTGAGGGTCTCCTTCCATTTACATGCAATTTCCCTTCTCTCTCCCTTTCCCTCCCACCTCTCATCCCTGTTTAATGTTAATCTTCTTCTCATGCTCTTTGTCCCTACTCTGTTCTTAGCTACTCTCCTTATATCAAAGAAGACATTTGGCATTTGTTTTTAAGGGATTGGCTAGCTTCACTTAGCATAATCTGCTCTAATGCCATCCATTTCCCTCCAAATTCTATGATTTTGTCATTTCTTAATGCAGAGTAATACTCCATTGTGTATAAATGCCACATTTTTTTTATCCATTCGTCTATTGAAGGGCATCTAGGTTGGTTCCACAGTCTTGCTATTGTGAATTGTGCTGCTATGAACATGGATGTAGCAGTGTCCCTATAGTGTGCTCTTTTTAGGTCTTTAGGGACCGAGTAGGGGAATAGCTGGATCAAATGGTGGTTCCATTCCGAGCTTTCCAAGAAATCTCCATACTGCTTTCCAAATTGGCCACACCAATTTGCAGTCCCACCAGCAATGTACAAGAGTACCCTTTTCCCCACATCCTCGCCAGCACTTGTTGCTGTTTGACTTCCTAATGGCTGCCAATCTTACTGGAGTGAGATGGTATCTTAGGGTGGTTTTGATTTGCATTTCTCTGACTGCTAGAGATGGTGAGCATTTTTTCATATACTTGTTGATTGATTGTATGTCCTCCTCTGAGAAATTTCTGTTCAGGTCCTTGGCCCATTTGTTGATTGGGTTATTCGTTATCTCATTGTCTAATTTTTTTAGTTCTTTGTATATTCTGGATATTAGGGCTCTGTCTGAAGTGTGAGGAGTAAAGATTTGTTCCCAGGACGTAGGCTCCCTATTTACCTCTCTTATTGTTTCTTTTGCTGAGAAAAAACTTTTTAGTTTGAGTAAGTCCCATTTGTTGATTCTAGTTATTAACTGTTGTGCTATGGGTGTCCTATTGAGGAATTTGGAGCCCGACCCCACAGTATGTAGATCATAGCCAACTTTTTCTTCTATCAGACGCCATGTCTCTGATTTGATATCAAGTTCCTTGATCCACTTTGAGTTAACTTTTGTGCATGGCGAGAGAAAGGGATTCAGTTTCATTTTGTTGCAAATGGATTTCCAGTTTTCCCAACACCATTTGTTGAAGATGCTATCCTTCTTCCATTGCATGCTTTTAGCCCCTTTATCGAATATAAGATAGTTGTAGTTTTGTGGATTGGTTTCTGTGTCCTCTATTCTGTACCATTGGTCCACCCGCCTGTTTTGGTACCAGTACCATGCTGTTTTTGTTACTATTGCTCTGTAGTATAGTTTGAAGTCTGGTATAGCTATACCGCCTGATTCACACTTCCTGCTTAGCATTGTTTTTGCTATTCTGGGTCTTTTATTTTTCCATATGAATTTCATGATTGCTTTCTCTATTTCTACAAGAAATGCCGTTGGGATTTTGATTGACATTGCATTAAACCTATAGAGAACTTTTGGTAATATCGCCATTTTGATGATGTTACTTCTACCTATCCATGAACAGGGTATATTTTTCCATCTTCTAAGATCTTCTTTTATTTCTCTCTTTAGGGTTCTGTAGTTTTCATTGTATAAGTCTTTCACCTCTTTTGTTAGGTTGATTCCCAAGTATTTTATTTTTTTTTGAGGATATTGTGAATGGGGTGGTTGTCCTCATTTCCATTTCAGAGGATTTGTCGCTGATATACAGGAATGCCTTTGATTTATGCATGTTGATTTTATACCCTGCCACTTTGCTGAATTCATTTATTAGCTCTAATAGTTTCTTTGTAGACCCTTTTGGGTCTGCTAGGTATAGAATCATGTCATCTACAAATAGTGATAATTTGAGTTCTTCTTTTCCTATTTTTATGCCTTTAATTTCTTTCGTCTGTCTAATTGCTCTGGCCAGTGATTCGAGAACTATGTTGAACAGAAGTGGTGAGAGAGGGCATCCCTGTCTTGTTCCAGATTTTAGAGGGAATGCCTTCAGTTTTTCTCCATTCAGAATGATGCTAGCCTGAGGCTTGGCATAGATTGCTTTTACAATATTGAGGTATGTTCCTGTTATCCCTATTTTTTCTAGAGTTTTGAACATAAAGGGATGATGTACTTTGTCGAATGCTTTTTCCGCATCTATCGAGATGATCATATGGTTCTTATTTTTAAGCCTATTGATGTGGTGAATAACATTTATTGATTTCCGTATATTGAACCAGCCTTGCATCCCAGGGATAAATCCTACCTGATCATGGTGCACAATTTTTTTGATATGTTTTTGTATCCGGTTCGCCAGAAGTTTATTGAGGATTTTTGCATCTAGGTTCATTAGAGATATTGGTCTGTAGTTTTCTTTCTTTGAAGTGTCTTTGTCTGGTTTAGGAATCAGGGTGATGTTGGCCTCATAGAATGAATTTGGAAGTTCTCCCTCTTTTTCTATTTCCTGAAATAGCTTGAAAAGTATTGGTATTAGTTCCTCTTTAAAGGTTTTGTAAAACTCTGCTGTATACCCATCCGGTCCTGGGTTTTTCTTAGTTGGTAGTCTTTTGATGGTATCTTCTATTTCCTCAATTGATATTGGTCTGTTTAGGTTGTCAATATCTCCTGACTCAATCTGGGCAAATCATATGACTTAAGAAATTTATCGATGCCTTCACTATCTTCTATTTTATTGGAGTATAAGGATTCAAAATAGTTTCTGATAATCTTCTGTATTTCTGAAGTGTCTGTTGTGATATTGCCTTTTTCATCCCGTATGCTGGTAATTTGAGTTCTCTCTCTTCTTCTCTTCGTTAGCGTGGCTAAGGGTCTGTCGATTTTATTTATTTTTTCAAAGAACCAACTTTTAGTTTTGTCAATTTTTTCAATTGTTTCTTTCGTTTCGATTTCATTAATTTCAGCTCTGATTTTAATTATTTCTTGTCTTCTACTTCTTTTGCTGTTGTTTTGCTCTTCTTTTTCTAGGATTTTGAGTTGAAGTATTAGATCATTTATTTGTTGGTTTTTTCTTTTTCTAAGGAATGAACTCCAAGCAATAAATTTTCCTCTTAGAACTGCTTTCAATGTGTCCCATAGATTCCGATATGTTGTGTCTGTGTTTTCATTTATCTCTAAGAATTTTTTAATTTCCTCCTTGATGTCTTCTATAACCCATTGATCATTCGGTAACCTAGTGTTCATTCTCCAAGTGATGCATGATTTTTCCTTACTTCTTTTATCGTTAATTTTCAATTTCATTCCATTATGGTCAGATAAGATGCATGGTATTATCTCTACTCCTTTATATTGTCTAAGAGTTGCCCTGTGACATAATATATGTTCTATTTTTGAGAAGGATCCATGTGCTGCTGAGAAAAAAGTGTAACTGCTTGATGTTGGGTGGTATATTCTATATATGTCAATTAAGTCTAGGTTATTAATTGTGTTATTGAGCTCTATAGTTTCCTTATTCAACTTTTGTTTGGAAGATCTGTCCAGTGGTGAGAGAGGTGTGTTGAAGTCTCCCATGATTATTGTATGGTGGTCTATTAGACTCTTGAACTTAAGAAGAGTTTGTTTGATGAACATAGCTGCACCATTGTTTGGGGCATATATATTTATGATTGTTATGTCTTGTTGGTGTATGGTTCCCTTGAGAAGTATGTAGTGTCCCTCTTCATCCCTTTTGATTAACTTTGGCTTGAAATATATTTTATTTGATATGAGTATGGACACTCCTGCTTGTTTCCGAAGTCCATATGAGTGATATGATTTTTCCCAACCTTTCACCTTCAGTCTATGTATGTCTTTTCCTATCAAATGCGTCTCCTGAAGGCAGCATATTGTTGGGTCTTGTTTTGTGATCCATTCTACTAGCCTGTGTCTCTTAATTGGTGAGTTTAAGCCATTAACATTTAGGGTTATTATTGAGATATGGGTTGTTCTTCCAGCCATATTTGTTTATTTATGTTACTAAACATGGTTTGTTTTCCTCTTTGATTATTCCCCCCCCTTTACTGTACTACCTCCCACTGTTGGTTTTCATTGATATTTTCCATTTCCTCTTCCTGTAATATTTTGCCGAGGATGTTTTGAAGAGATGGTTTTCTAGCTGCAAATTCTTTTAACTTTTGTTTATCATGGAAGGTTTTAATTTCATCTTCCATCCTGAAGCTTAATTTCGCGGGATACACGATTCTTGATTGGAACCCATTTTCTTTCAGTGTTTGAAATATGTTATTCCAGGATCTTCTAGCTTTGAGAGTCTGTGTTGAAAGATCAGCTGTTATCCTGATTGGTTTACCCCTAAATGTAATCTGCTTCCTTTCTCTTGTAGCTTTTAAAATTCTCTCCTTATTCTGTATGTTGGGCATCTTCATTATAATGTGTCTAGGTGTGGATCTCTTATGATTTTGCACATTCGGCGTCCTGTAGGCTTCTAGGATTTGGGATTCTGTCTCGTTCTTCAAGTCTGGGAAGTTTTCTCGTATTATTTCGTTGAATAGATTGCTCATTCCTTTGATTTGGACCTCTATACCTTCCTGTATCCTAATGACTCTTAAGTTTGGTCTCTTTATGTTATCCCATATTTCTTGAATGTTCTGCTCATGGTTTCTTAACAGCTTTGCTGAGCTGTCTATGTTCTTCTCCAGTTGAAATACTTTGTCTTCATTGTCTGATGTTCTATCTTCTAAGTGTTCTACTCTGCTGGTAGTATTCTCAATTGAGTTTTTAAGTTGGTTTATTGTTTCCTGCATTTCCAGGATTTCTGTTTGTTTGTTTTTTATAACCTCTATCTCCCTGTATAATTGATCTTTTGCTTCTTGGATTTGTTTATGTAATTTATTGTCAAAGTGGTCGAAGTGGTGTTTCATTGTCTGATTTTGCTGTCTAATGTCTTCCTTGAGACTCCAGATCATCTGAAGCATGTATATCCTGAATTCTTTATCTGACATTCCATCTGCTGCAGATATTACCTCTTCTAAAGTTGAGTTGACCTGCATTGCTTGTGGTCCTTTCTTTCCTTGTCTTTTCATATTGATCGCGTTTCTTTCTGCTTGGTGAAACTGTTGTGTTATTGATTTTTCCCCCTATATATTTATATTGCTCTTGTATAGCTGCAAAGTCTCCCTCGCAGGCTTTGGCGGTGGTTCTGCCCCTCCTCCAATTGAGGCAATGTGCCTACCACGCCGGGAGGCCGCTGTGCCTGTACTTTCGATGGGCCTGTACTTTCGGTGGTCACAGGTCCGCCTACCTTGCAGGCGTGAGCAGCGGCTTTGCCCCTCCACTGGCCACTAGGCCTGTTCTGTCTGTCGGTTGCAGGTCTGTCTACCTAAAAGGCGCTGGTGGCGGCTCTGCCCCTCCCCCAACAGGGGCGATGTATCTGGCGGGCCACTGGGCCTGTTTTGTCAGTGGTCACGGTTCCGCCTACCTTGCACGTGCGTGGAGCAGCTGTGTCCCTCCGAGAGTTGCTGGGCCTAACCTGCCGGTGGGTGGCAAGTGCGCCTACCTTGCAGGCCCGGGGGTGGCTCTGCCGCTCCGCGGGTTGCTGGGCCTGATATGCTGGTGAGACGCAGGTTTGCCTACCTTGCAGGCGCCTGGCGGCTCTGCCCCTCCCCCAACCGGGGCGGGGCGATGTGTCTGGCCGTCCTCTGAGCCTGTTCTGTTGGTGGTCAGGGTACTGCCTACCTAGCAGGCTCGTGGGGCAGCTGTGCCCCTCCGCAGTTTGTTGGGCCTGACCTGCTGGTGTGTGGCAAGTGCGCCTACCTTGCAGGCCCGGGGGTCGCTCTGCTGCTCCGCGGTTGCTGGGCCTGATCTGTTGGTGAGTCGTAGGTCTGTGTAACTTGCAGGCGCCCGGCGGCTCTGCCCCTCCCCCAACTGGGGCAGGGCGATGTGTCTGGCCGGCCTCTGGGCCTGTTCTGTCGGTAGTCAGGGTTCTGCCTACCTAGCAGGCTCATGGTGCAGCTGTGCCCCTCCGCAGTTTGTTGGGCCTGACCTGCCGGTGGGTGGCAAGTGCGCCTATCTTGCATTCCCAGGGGTGGCTCTGCCGCTCCGCGGTTGCTGGGCCTTATCTGCTGGTGATTCGCAGATCTGCCTAACTTGCAGGCGCCCGGTGGCTCTGCCCCTCCCCCAACCGGGGCGGGGCGATGTGTCTGGCCGGCCTCTGGGCCTGTTCTGTCGGTGGTCAGGGTTCTGCCTACCTAGCAGGCTCGTGGGGCAGCTGTGCCCCTCCACAGTTTGTTGGGCCTGACCTGCCGGTGGGTGGCAAGTGCCCCTACCTTGCAGGCCCGGGGGTGGCTCTGCCGCTCCGCGGTTGCTGGGTCTGATCAGCTGGTGATTCGCAGGTCTGCCTAACTTGCAGGCGCCCGGCAGCTCTGCCCCTCCCCCAACCGGGGCGGGGCGATGTGTCTGGCCCACCGCTGGGCCTGTTCTGTAGATGGTCAGGGTTCTGCCTACCTAGCAGGCTCGTGGGGCAGCTGTGCCCCTCCGCAGTTTGTTGGGCCTGACCTGCCGGTGGGTGGCAAATGGACCTAGCTTGCAGGCCCAGGGGTGGCTCTGCTGCTCCGTG